>NW_006201094.1:251713-274875 GCF_000334495.1 Tupaia belangeri chinensis | reverse complement strand
GGGCATTCTATTCGATTTTTTTCCTTTTCACACAATTATTTTACAAAGCAAGTGTACTTACTTTTGTATTCTCCATAACACTTTCAGAGTCATACACCTCAGATAGTAAATATTGAAATGAAATAGAATTCCTCTTATTTTCTTCATCACGATTCGTTTTATTACAGAGGATATCAAAGACAAAAGGGGGCCGGTTGGCGGTGTAGTGATGATGCAACTGGATGCGTAAGAGAGAGATCCTAGGTTCCCATCCCTGGATTTCCCTGAGCATGCCAGCTGTGCGTGTTTGTGCCCATGAGCCAGGCTGAGGCTGGGATAGGTCACAGTGCGAAGACCCTGATGCGGATGCCTGTTTATTTCTCTTTCTCTCTATCTCTTTCTCTCTCTCTCTAAAAAAAAAAGGGATAAACTTACAAAGGGGGAGAGAATGCAGGTGGCATGCTGGTTAAAGTGCTAGACTCCCACATGGCCTACTGTGGTTGGAGTCTTAGAATTAGCAACTTAAGACACTTCCCCCCTTGGGGGGGGGTGCTTTCTCACTTTCTCTGTCTCTCTGTTTCTGTCTGTCTTGGGCAAACCCACCTACCCTTTAGCAAATCTGAAAAACAGAATAAACAACAGCAGTAACAACAACAAAAAATGCTGGGAGAGAAAAAGAGAGAAAATAGCTCTAATTTGGAGGCTAAATAAAGGAAGAGGTTGCTTAGCCTCGAGTCCAAGAATTACAAAGCAAAAGTTTGCCTCTTCATCCTGTTTCTTTCCCTGCTCCTTTCCTTACCTGTTTTATACTGCCTTCTTCTCCTTTTCTCTTCTTAAGCTGGATGATCTACCCAATTTCTTCAGTGGATTGAAAGTAAGGTAATAATTCAAACTACTCAACCGCGCTGGTCTCTTCTGCCTGCTCGTCTCCCGCTGGAGCACTCTTCCTGTTAGTCTTCGTTCTAGACCACTCTTGCTCACCTTACACACTAACCTTCAATTTCACTGTCAGACTTCCTACATCCTCTTTGCCATGGTTCTCTTTTCCTCCATAATGTTTAGAGTATTTTGTAATTTTCTGTGTGCTCATTCACTTACTGTCTCTCTCAAAGTAGACTGTAAGTTCTACAAGGCCAGAGATGACCTGAGGTGTACACCTTCAGATATCCATTACCTGCAGTGGCACCTGACACACACTAGGAGCTCAGTAAACTTTGACTTAATAGGTGAATTGGTTAGCTAATTAAGTAATAATTAATAGCTCTTTTGTCTCTTTGCCCAATTATATTTAGTGGGACTCTGTTCCTCTAAGACTCTACCTGCAAGATAGCAGGAGCCCTCGCATTCCTGAGGCTTGCCCTGGAGTGCCTGGACCTAGCCCAGTGACTGATTTACCTTCATCTCTTCCTAACTCCCCCTCTTCCTGATTGTTACAAACTCCTTTCTGTTGTACAGTTTTTTCCCAGTAAAATTTTAGATCCATGTTTCTTTGGACTTCCAACATTTCATTTTTTCTCACGTGCATTGACTACTTGTGACCCAGTGCTGTTAGCATGCTCTCACAGTGACCGATTTCTGGACAACCGTTAGGGGTGCTTAACCTTTTAAGCCATGCATCACCATGACAACCTTATGAAGCCTGTTAAACCTATGAGGAGTCCTTTCTCAGAATAATATATTTTAATGTATAAAACAGAAAATGCATAAGATTACAAAGAAGACAAACTATATGGAAAGGTAGTTATCTATGATTATACTCTCACTTCCTATGAGCGTTTAGGGAAGGTGGCTCCTACCAGGCACTTCCAGGCTCTGGCCCAGGCCATTGGCAGATAGTCGATTAGTTGTCCAGGATTATGTCGTTGCAAACCAATTTAGTTTTCTTTTCAGTAAAAAATTAAGGTAAACTATAAGACTCCTCCCAAAGGACTCCATTGCTAAACTTCGAATAGCCTTAAAAACAACACATTTAATAGACACAAAAGTGAAAACTTAGCTGCTGATGATAATGTGTATGGTAATAATGTCTTTGAGTTGACTAATATGCACTGAATTCATGCTGGAAAAAACCACGGTATACACTGCAAAGATGTATAGTAATTAAATGTAAATTAAAAAAAAAAACACCTTTTTTTTTGAGAGGTTTTAGACAGAGAGAGACAGACAGAAAGCAAGAAATCACCCCCCGGAGGGGGGGGGATGGCCATGCTGCAGTCCTTTCTCCATTCTCCTCTCGGGATCTTGGGCATGCACTCCCAGTGTGAGTTTAAGTCACCGGATCTGGAACTCGAACCATGCTTGACTACATGGGAGTTCAGCGACGTAGACATCACGCCAACTGCTAGTCCCTAAAAAAAAATTTAAAAAAACTTTCAGTAGCCCTTAATAACCAGTCAAAATGAGAGATACATGTTCTTACAAATATCTATTATAAACTGGTTTTAACGTCAGTTATATCTGCATTATTTATTGCTCTTTAAAGTGGATCCTTTTAATGTAGTGAGTACTGACGTGGGGCAGGTGCTGGGAGGAGGACAGCCATGGGGTGGAGTGGGAAACAGTTCCCGGCCCAGGCCCCCCAGCGGCAGGTGTGTCATAGCACTTGCAGTGTTATTCCTCTGCAGGCCCCTTGAGGGCAGAGGGGATTGCCTGTGCTCCCTGAGGCCTTGCTGGAGTTTCCATGGGCTTTTATAGAGGAGGAACACAAACCATGGAGAAAATTAATCGCAGTGGGACAGGTGCCACATGAGCATATGGAAGAAAAACAAAAAACGTAAACACCTGAGGCAGCTTTGTGATTCCGATACTGATACTGAGTCTTTCTAATGAGAAAATATCCAATAGAATCAATGTATCTGTGGAAAGAATCTTCATTTTAGAGCTCTAAGACATGAATTCAAAAGGGACTCAGAGCTGGCACTATCTAAAGCTTCATAGGACGTTCTAGTCATTGCCCTCTGTCTGGAGTCTCCCTTTCTATGCTCTTCAAATTGTGGTTTCATCAGGGAATTTTTATGTTAACAAGAGTCTTTTCAACATTTTTGGTGTCATCACTGTTAAGACATATTTTTTAGGAACTACACAATATCCTGCATCATTTCTAGAACAAAATTAAGCATATAATGTGCATTTGAGGCTTTCCAGTAGACTTATTTTATGTTTCCATGTAAGTAATTATGGTGTGCTATGTCTTGTCTTTCATCCTTATATTCAAAAGAGACTTAACTTCTCCAATTTTTTTTTTTTGTACAATATACATTAGGACAGCAAACACTTTTAGAAATATTTTTAAATATGTGAAAAAAATAAGCTGTTATCCTCAAGTACTATAAAAGCACACATTTACATACAACCAATTTGTATGGTAATCACAAGCCATTCTCATCCAGAATTTTTCAGCAACGAATTGAATCTGAATTTGCAGAGTGTAGTCAAAAGTGATATAATTTCAGCTACAAATTTTCTCAAATTGGTGGGAGCAGGAAAGCTGTTCCTACATCTTGGCCTTCCCTCAATGTGTAATATCCTTTTCCAATTTCTCC
This sequence comes from Tupaia belangeri chinensis, assembly GCF_000334495.1. Lineage (NCBI taxonomy): Eukaryota > Metazoa > Chordata > Mammalia > Scandentia > Tupaiidae > Tupaia > Tupaia belangeri. The sequence continues at coordinate 271,354 of NW_006201094.1, read as the reverse complement.
TGCCTATCAAAACCGTGCTCCTTCAACACCTCAGTAAAAATGACATCTTTTCCGATGCATTATTTTTAATCCTCCCCACAAAAAATTGTTTTTTCCTTCCTTCGTGCTCCCACCCCTCTAACTGTTGTCTTTCATTATCATCATTTTTCATTTACCCGACTTTCTCTATTTAATTTGTCAAGTCTGTGAGATCAAGCGAGAGGTACCTGTTTTCTCTTCTTGCTAAGTCATCCAGGACCTTGCTGTCTGCAGTCAAAAGCATGAAGATGGAATGAATGAGTGAATAAATAAATAAGTGAGCAAAGGTGAGAGAACATTCGTTCTTTATTCACTCAAGGCCGCTGGAATGGCTCCTCGCCACTGAGTGCCGTGCTTGGGTAGGTTGTGGTGCGGTGTGCCTGCCGCCATCGCGCTAGTGGTCTAGTATTTGAGCAATGGATACAAATGTCCTTTCAGTGTTAAGGAATGTACATGTATAGAAATGTAGGGATTCCACTGTGTTTGAGAATGGAAAAATATGTGTCACTTAAAAACTTAACACTCAGTAGAGTATAGAAGTGAGCTTTTGAGAAATATAGTGAGCATAAAGAAAACAGCACGATTCTCCCAGCGCCTAAAGAATATTAGACATGTGAACCACATCACAACATTGCTAAATTGGGGGAATGCTTCAGATTCTATTTTAGTCTCAAAACAGTGATTTCTTTTTGGTCTTACCCAAAGCACTTCTTGCTTCGAAATCTCAGCTTTTTAATCTATTACTCATTTCTCCCACAAATGAGTATTCTGAGGATTAATTACTGTAGAGCGTTTTGCAGATGAAAGGCCTAAATAAATTCTAAGTAATGTTGTTATGCTGTGGATGATGTGCTGATGAAATATTGACAAAAGCCCCCCTTTGCTAAAGCCTGCATTGATGTATTAAACTCCTGCTGTAGAACAGTACCTCCGGGGAGCCTTATATATTCTTTTCTATAGATATGTGACTTGGCAATTAAAAATAATTGTATTGTAGTCCTCCTTGTGATGTCAATCAAGAAATCTGCATTCAACTACTTGGGCTGTGGTCTTTGAGTTTCAATTACCAAAGAGTGCACTTTTCTCTGCCCTCTTTTAAGAAAGTATTGCCTCTAAACCAGTCTAAACTGTCAAAAAGATTTTTTTTTTGAGAGGTTTTCACTATAGGGCACGTGTGCTCGCCAGACAGACAGACAGAGACAGAGAGATAGAAAGCGAGAAATCACCCCCCAGGGGGGATGGTCACACCGCAATCCCTTCTCCTCCATTCTCCTCTCTGGATCTTGGGCACGCCTGCACATGCGCCCAGCATGAGTCCTAAGCCACTGGGTTCGGGACGCGAACCGCGGTCGACTACGTGGGATTCCAGCGACCCAGCCATTACACTAACTGCTGGTTCCCTCAAAAATATTTTTTTTTGTTTTATTTTCATTTTTCTTTATAACATATTTGAAGAAACCGGAATGAATCCATTCCACTTCTGGGCCATGATTCAGACTGTAGGAAAATTCTAGTCAAATAGGTTTCCTTTTATTTTACTTTTTAAAATTTACTTTAACATATAATAATTTTCATATTTGTGGGGATACAGTGATTTTTCAATGCATGAATACAGTGTATTATACAATAATTTAGTCAAAGTAATTAGCATACCTATCATTTCACCCATTTGTTTTTTTTTAAGAGCTTTTTTGTAATTTCTGATTTACATATAATATTGATATGTCTTTTTATGGTACAGTCTGATTTACATATAATATTGATATGTCTTTGTCTGTTTCTGTATAGTTTTTTAAAAGTATATATATGGCGTGCAATTAACCAATCGAGGATATAAACATATTCACCACTTTCAACACATAACATTACATTACATTGTGCACATTTGAAATTTACCCTACTGGTTATTTTGGAAGCATATATTAAACTGTCAATGATGTTCTTTACTGTGAAATACAGTTCTAAAGAAAAACAAAGTAACAATCAGGCAGCAAAAATATCTCATAAATTAATGAGAATGGATTTTTGAAAATAAAGGTAATCATAACATGATCAATGAAAAAGAATTTATAATTCCCATGTAGAGAATTGTGGGAGATAAGAGATTATAATCTGAAAAGGTCTGTGGTATCAATCAATCATTTGGCCAGTTAGAGATAGGTACACTTGTACATAACAGTAGCTCATTAGAAGGAGACAGAAAAAGAAAACTCATTCCCTGTGATTTCTCATAAGATCACAGTATTGAACTGTGCTTAAATAAATCGAAAAAGCAAAAACAAAAATGAAATTGGACATAGATATTTAAAAGTGAAGACATGGTAAAAATCAGGGATTTGGTGATTTATAAGATTTACAAAGTTCTTAATTTTAGTCTTTTAATTCATTCTGAAGAAAGATGGTTTCTTTTGTTTTAAAATTTTTATTGGAAGTGGACGTACTTAAACGTTGAATCTAGTACTTTAATTTTAAGTTCTTTATAACATGTACTGGTAGTACGGCTACTAAAGGATTAAGGACATGTTTGCTGTGCAAAAAAAAAAAGAACTACAATAAGAACTACAAGAACTACAAAAAAAAGAACTGTACAAAAGCAGTTTGAAGCATTTCATTTTCATCTGACTGCTTGAATTTTATTCTGCTAGTAAATCTGTACATAAGCCTGTGTTTTCTGGGTTTTGGACAAAAGATTAGTTAAGGTATAATGATATTCATACAAATGAGATAAAAAGATTAGCCTGTACAAAATCAATACCCCAGAATATTCTCTTCTGAAATGTAAAGTTTGGACAATTAAATATTTTTGTTTTCAAATTCAACAGTATCAAATTGGCATGACATTTTCTAAAGGGTTGTACATTTTCATATAAAATTATAAGTTGCTTATTGTCGGTGTCTGCCCCAGGCTTAGCTCCACCTAAGAGAAAGCAGAAAGAAAGAGACAAAGAGACAGAGTAGCAGTGGACACAGGCAGCCTGAGCCTCAGCAGCCCAAGCAACTTGTGCCACCCAGACAAACTGGGCGCCTTTATTTATAGGACAAAGCAACACTACATACGTGTATTTCATGACATCCCATAGATAAATTGATATGTTACAGACAATAAGAAGCAGGTAACAAATCTATAAGGGCTTAGACATGCTGGGCCAGGTGTATCTCTTGGCTACATCCATGTCAAAGAGAAATCCCAATAAACTTCTTATCTAGAGGAGAGAAGCCTGGCGGCAGGTGTGGGGAGGACACTTTCTTACAAACATCAAAGGGGTGTTGATAAGGCTGAAGTCTTACAGAGGCAGAGCAGGGGTTGAACTTTGCTAATTGGGGTCAGAGTGTTTCCTGAATTCCATCAGATGTACGTTTTGGAAGGCCCCTAGAAAATTCTACCCTTTGCTCTACTTACAGTAAGTGTCAAGGAAAGGCAAGCTGCAAGATTCCATCAGAGCCAAAAGGGACAGGTGATCTTTGCTCAGAGCATGTCCCCACATCCTTAGGGCCTCTCTCCGAGCATGTCCCTACAGCTTATGTATGCTTAATTTGTAAAAAGCAACTATTTTGTTATGAAAGCATAATAATGCCCTTTACAAAGAAATAAAGAGTCTATGAAACTAAAGAAGATAAATATTAACCTTATGAGAGTTTGTGTTTTCTTACTGAATCATGGCAATTTTTTTTTTTGTGAGGTTTTTCTATAGGGCACTTGCACTCACCAGAAAGACAGAGAGAGACAGAGAGACAGAAAGCGAGAAATCACCCCCCAGGGGGGATGGTCACGCCGCAACCCCTTCTCCTCCATTCTCCTCTCGGGATCTTGGGCACGCACGCACACGTGCCTGGCGTGAGTTTTAAGCCACCGGGTCTGGGACGCGAACCGCGGTCGACTATGTGGGAATCCAGCGACATAGCCATTACGCTAACTGCTGGTTCCCTGAATCATGGCAATTTTTGAGGACTGGATTTAAAAGTAAAATGAAATGTTTCTTTTGCAGTGTATAGAATAGCTGCCAACCATGGGGAGTGTCTGTGCTAAAAATAGTCTCTAGACAAACCCCTTCAACAAATATTTAAGGGAAGAAATAATTTGATTTCATACAAGATTGATTATTTCTTAACGAGCAAATCTACACTTATCTGTTAAAATATTTCATCAAAACACCCATTCTAGTACAGTACATTTTACTATATTTTCCTGTTGAAATGCTAATGAAGCCCTTCGTGGATAGTGTCCCTACTCTATGATTATATTCATCTCCTTCTTGTTGGACAAAAAATTAAGAGACAATTATAGACATAAATCTGATCCTTCTACACTTAGATATTCTTTTTTTAAGTTCTTAAGGGTTTTTTTTTTGTTTGTTTGTTTGTTCCTTTTGCTATAGGGGGAGTGGGCTCATCAGAGAGATGGAGACGGAAAGTGAGAAAGCACTCCCCAGGGGCAGTTGCCACCCTGCAGTCCTTCTCCTCTATTCTGTTGAGATTTTTGAGTTTGCATACACAGGTAACCCAGTGTGTTTCTTTCAAGCCGCCTGGTTTGGGACTCAGACCTCATGGTTGGCCAAGTGGAATTCAACCACCTCAACCACCGCTCCACTTTCTGGTCCTGAATTCTTAAGTTTAGAGTTTTTGCATTGGATCTTTTATCTTGCCCAGTTATCTGGGAGAGATGGCATCTAAAGTTCATACTACCCTACGTCAGTGATTATTTTAGTAGTTGGGTAAAGCCTGAGGAGACGCCTGGCTTACACTTGGTACCAGTGGTTATTCTCAGTCACGATGCCCTAGTAATGTAACTGTTGCCAGGATTACTACATTGTTTTATACTGGACAGATAAGTGAACTGGGAGTGAGGAAATCCAGTTTCAAGTTCAAGCTCTGTCACTGATTCAGCCCAAAGAGTGCAGTGTGTTGCTAGAAAGCTCCGGACATGATTCTTGTGGATAAATCTGCCTTTGTAGCCGGGGAGAGTGGGGTAGAGAGAAGTGGGGTTGGGTATAAGAGCTAGAAAGAACAACAGACTGAGGTCAGGTCCTTGCCACCTTTCCTCTGGATCACTCTGAGTCTTAAAGCCCATCATTTCCTGTTGCTAGAAATAATACACTTCCATATGCATAGATTGATCTCCTCCTTAGTTTTGTAGGATAACCCGCTAGCCAACATCGTGAAGGTCTGTGTTCCAAGAAACTAAGCCTTTCAATGACTTCTTTATTCTGTGCACCAAGAGGCATAGTCTTGGTGATAAACAGTACAAGGAGAATTCAAAAGTTTGGAAAAAATTGGAATTAAAGTACAAGATTATTTTGGTTCTTAGAGTTTTGAAACATGCACATATTCTTCATAAAATGCACTTTCCGTGAACTTTTTGGAGACACCCTTATTTGTCTTTATAAAAAGATATTATATTTTATTTATCAGTAGTTACCCAATCCGATAAAAGGTTGTTTGATCTTATTCATTTAGAATGCTACTGTTGCTTATCTCTCCCCCCTTTTTATTTCCATAGGGCACGTGCACTCACTGAAGAGAGACAGAGAGACAGAGAGACAGCGAGAAGGGAAGTGAAAATTACCCCTCCAGGGATGGGAAGAGGGGTAGGCCACACTGCAATCTCTTCTCCATTTTCCTGCTGGGATTTTGGATATGCATGCACACGCACCTGGTGTGATATTCAGGCTGCCAGGTCCAGGACTCAAACCACGGTCGGCCATGTGGGAGTCTAGTGCCTCAACCACTGTGCCACTTGCTGTTCCCTGCCTACCTCATTTCTAAACTAAATAGTTGTGAAACATTTCCCTATCCAGCTATCACTCTCTTCACACTAAAATGTGTTGTCAGAACAATAATAAAGCAAAAAAGTGTTCCAGACGTTCAGAAGAAACATTCCAATGACTTTGTCTACATTCTCTTACACTTTATTGTCACTGAAGAAATTATTCTGCTTTCATATGATCTAGACGGTTTTGTTTCATTGCCTAAGGAGCCAGGAAGCTACACATAAAAAGGAGAGAGAACAAAGAGTTAATAGCAGTGACAGGAAGTGATGCTACAGTTGGGAGGTTTGTGTTTTCTCGAAATAATCTGCATTGGAATCCTGACCGCCAATGTGATGGTATTAGAAAGTGGAGCCTTTGGGAAGCGATTGAGAGTTCCTGCGAATGGGATTAATGTCTTGTAAAGGAGATCCCAAAGAGCTAGCTAGCCCTTTCCATCTGTGGGGCCTCAGCTAGAAGTTTCCATGTATGATCCAGAAGAGTAAGTACTCCTGAGACACCAGATCTGCCATCACCTTGACCCAGGACTTCCCAGACTCCAGAACTGTGAGAAACTGTGAGAAGTAGATTTCCATTATTTATAATCCATCCTGCTTAGTGGTATTTATTTATTTATTTATTTCCAGCAGCCTCAACAGACCAAGCTAAGTGTGAATTAGGAGAAGCAACCCAGGATCAGAAGGGAAGGCAATGTTAAATACATAGTAGAGAAACTTCCACACACACAAAAGGAAAAGTGGGAAGGTGCAGAATCTCCATATCGCTAATTAATCATAAACAGCTGTCTAGTGTATTATATTTTGAAGAAATTAAGTTTACTGAGGTCTTACTTGAATTACTCTTTTCAAAATCCCACAAAAGTTGGCACTTCTTTTAGATACAGAAGATCTCGAACTAGTACCAAATCAGAATATTAAAATAATTTCCAGATCAAATTGCCCATGAGGGTGCCAAGATGCAATGATGGAAAGATATTTTAAATTGAATTTAGAAAATCCTTTTGAAATTAGGTTTAATTTAGTTGTGGAAAGAGAATCAGAAATCCCCAGGCATTTACACTTCATTTTCTCTTCTGTTCAAAATTGTAACAAGTAATTTTTCACATAATTTTTTTTTCATATCCCTAGAGAAAATGCTTTTCTTCTTCCACACCCTGCTTTTTTTTTCCTTTGGAAAATATCATAAGGGTGTAGAATTAGATTAACCAGAGAAAACTTTGATGACTTAAATGAAATTTCTTTCCCCTACTTTCATCTCTCCTCATCTGTCTATGAAACAAATTTGAATGAGATTCTGAGAGAATACTTGATCAAAATCACTTTAGTAGAACACATAACACACATATGCACATACAAACACACACACACGTGCACTTGTGTATTTTTATATAGTGAGCTAGTTAGGGAGAGATTGATTTTACAAACCGAAAGGTTGTATAGATCTTTAAAATATTTTCCTCAATACTTATCTCAATACCTTAGTGTGAAAGTGGTCGTACACATATGGAATAGTAAATTATTTTTCTTTAATATCTTCCTATTATTTTGATTTTTCTGTAAGTGATGGCAATATAGAATGAGGAAAGACCTAGCTGCTTCTTTCATTTGTTAAGGCTGGAACATAGCAATGATTAAAGAAATTTTAAAAGCAACCAAGGTTCCGTATGTAGAGCCCTATAATTCTAAAGTGAATTATTAATTCCCTTCACAAAAACTGGAAAAGAAGTCTGCTGACTTGATGGAACATATTGTTTTGTATCTGTGACTGTATGATGCCAAACAGCTCTGTGAACACAGTGGGGGAAAGGTGGGTATTTTTGATACTATGCCCAACAAAATCTGCTACATAGTTGAGAAGTGGCCACGTAGTTTGGCAGTAGCTAGTTGGGTCAATATGTGAACAAAGCAAGCCCTCAGAAAGTCACTATCATGAACAAACTTTGATTCTGAGCAATGACAGTGAGTGGTTATAAATTTAGTGTGGCTATAATTAAAATTTGGTGTGTATTTTAACCATATAGTTTGGTTGGGTGTCAATGCACATTTTTTGAGCTTTGACTGTGAAATCTTTATCCATTCCCTCTTTATTTCCACTTTACTGGCATTTTGAATTGCAGTAGACACATGGTTCCAATGTTAATTTAATACCAATATTGTCAACCATAGCATGCTTTGCTTTTATGAAGACTTTGAGAAAATGCTTTTGTTTCCTTTTAATTAAAAGATTCCCAATCTGTTGCTCTAGGAGTTTACTGTCAAAAGTTATATAATTTTAGTGTTTTACCTTAAAATGCAGAAGTAGTGTATTTCTGTGACTATTTCGTTTTCATGTATTTATTTTTGCCCACTCTTTACCATAATCTTCTACTGTTTATACTTAATAATGTATACTTTTTGATCTTTATTAGTAAGCCAGTACTTTCCAGGATGATTATTTGAGGAAAAATTCAGATTTGTGAGGACATACCTTATAAAACTCCTCTGGCTATGGTGCTAATTTTAAAGAAAGTTACACCCACAAGATTCTAAAACTCTTATGTTCATAGAATAATTAATACATAGGAGTGTTTTATAAGTGTGTGTATGTGTGTGTGTGTATCATATTTTAAATATCCAAGAAGCTTTTGTGATTGATGGTGTTAAATCACCAGAAGACTATGAAAAAACCCCACTTGTTTATGTACAAATAATGTACAGCCCATGAACTGAGGACATGATAATTTAATTCTATTTCACAAACTTAGATAAGTAGATACATAGATATACACACATATGCATGTACATATATGTATATACATGCATCTCTATGCATATATGTATATATGTATTATATATGTGTGCATATGTGTTATATACATAATTTTTTATATACATGTACATTTTTTAAACTAAATAACTTGAAGCTTACCAGACCATAACTGATTCTAAGGTCACCAACTTATTATCATTATTACTTTAATTTTCCAGAAGGCATGTGTGCTCAACAGAGTGAGAAAGAGAAAGAGAGGGAGAGGGAAGTGAAAAAGCACCCACCATGGCACATGGGCTTATTGCAACCCCCCTTTTTCTATTTCTTCCTTCTCTTGGGACCATGGGCATCCACACACATGTGTGTTTTCAAGCCACAAGGCCAGGGACTTGAACTGCACAGTTGGCCATGTGGGATTCAGGTGCTCTGACCACCAGGCCACAGGTGGTCCCCACCATATTATTATTAACAAGGACACCATCTGTACATAATTAGGTGGGGTATTTTTATTTTTTAACAATAAATCGCTTTAATGAAATACAGGATAAGAACCCTTTTTTTTTTTTTTTGTATAGCAAGTGGGATTTTCCAACTTATCACATGGAGAAATGAGTATTGTGATGCAGTGGAGTACTGAGAGGTTGAGTCCTGGCCCTATAGCTTACTAGCAGTAAAACTCAGGCAAATCAATTCTTCATGAGCCTCTACTTTCTAGTCTATGAAACAGGAATTCTAATCCTTGTTGTACCTTTTCATTAGGTTGTTGTGAGATACCAATGAGATAATGACTGCAAAAGAACCCTGGGAACCAGCAGTTAGCGTAATGGCTATGTCGCTGGACTCCCACGTAGTCGACCGCAGTTCGTGTCCCGGACCCGGTGGCTTAAAACTCACGCTGGGCGCGTGTGCGTGCGTGCCCAAGATCCCGAGAGGAGAATGGAGGAGAAGGGATTGCAGCGTGACCATTCCCCCCGGGGGGTGATTTCTCGCTTTCTGTCTCTATGTCTCTCTCTGTCTGTCTGACGAGCGCACGCGCCCTACAGTGAAAATCTCTCAAAAAAAAAAAAAAAAAAAAATGGCCCCTGAAAGCCATAAAATCCTACCATAGGAATAGGAATATGGTAATATGGTTGTCAATTGTTCAAGTTTTCAATAACTTGTAAGTGTGTTTAAAAATCCTTAAAAATTTTGCAAGCTACTCAAATTTGAGGTCACAGAGTGCCTATCCTGTCAAAAAGGTTTTGCTTATTATGAAGAAATGCTACCATAGGAATAGGGCTCAGCAGATGGCGTAGCAGCTGTGTCACTGGACTCCCACATGGCTGACCGCAGTTTGAATCCTGGGCCTGGTGGCTTGAAAATCACACTGGGCATGTGTGCATGAGTGCCCAAGATCCTGGGAGGAGAATGGAAGAGAAAGGATTGTGGCATGGCCATACCCCTGAAGGGGTGATTTCTCACTTTCTCTGTCATTGTCTCTGTCTCTCTCTAAGGTGAGTGCATTCATCCTAAGGCAAAAACCTTTAAAGCAAGCAAAGAATATTTGTAACTGGTCAGAAGGATCCCAGGATAAATATAGGGTGGACCCTACTGTATTAAATTGACCTTTTGAAATTCACTATGAGGCATCACCTAGCAAATGCCTCGTGGTGAGTTTCACCTGTCAGTCATCTACATGGAAAATCATGAGAAGCTCTTTTGTGTACAAGCCACCACACACAAACCTAAATGGAGTTTGACTTGTTGTGTGTACTAATACATCTGAGTGCGAAATTTTTAAAAAAGGAGGGCATTAGTTGGCTTGGATATATAGGCCTTCTTCATGAGTATATATTACTTTGCCTAAATAATAAATCATAATTTGGTGATATTCTGAAGAGAAATTTTTTTTTAAGTTGACAGTTTTAAACTGATGAAATTGTTTAGCAATTGAGAAATGGCATTTTAATAATTGTATCTAGCAATTATTGAGCAATGAATATATGTCAGGCAATGTGAGAGGTGTTTTACATGCCCTATCTTATTTAAGCATTAGTACATTTTGGTGCAGTAAATAGTGTTATTAACTCCAAATGAGTATTAACATATGAAGAGCAGAATTGCTAAAAAGAAATTTATTTAGGATTGTGTGTCTAATACATGGTATACTGCAATGGGAAGCTTAACTGGCTTTAGAAGGCTTCACCTATGTCCAGGAATTGTGTTCTGCAGATACCTATTGCCCGTACAGTTTCTTCTTTCACTAGTTATAAAAGGCTCTGACCACTTTATCTAATGCCATTGATGATGTATTAATTTAGCATAACAGAATGATTAGTAGGCATTTCTGTGCAGCCTAAAGTTTTCGGATGAGATGAAGACCTGGGTCCAAATTTAAGCTGTGCACAAAGTAGTCCTCTTACAAATGTCATTAAATCTCTTGAGCTTCATTTTTCCCCTCTATAAAGGGAATGGTAAAACCTCTTCTGAGAGATTATTTTGTTTTCCTTGCCTCTGGGTCTAGGACTTGAACTACATGCTGAGTCCAGCTGCCCCAACCACCATGCCACTGTTTTACCTGAATGTTTCTTTTTAATCCCTATAAGGTTAATTCTTCTTATTCCCCTGGTGAGGAGAGGAGTGATACTTACTGAACAAAGGATGTAATTATTTACATTAGTTAACTGCAAATAAGAAGTTAGATGTTATTACCCCCACTCTGGAGTAAGTAAACAAATGTTTTAAACTGGCTACCTGGGCCCAGCCACTATGACACCATTGTAATGCAAGTGCCCTGCAAGGCTGGAAGCCCTATGACAGGCCATGGGTTCACATCACTGGGTCTAGTCTGAAAATATGCTGGGCACACACGCAGGTGTCCAGGACCCTGAGAAGTGGAGGTCTAGGAAAAGGAATTGTGGTGTGAGAAGCCCCTGTGGGGAGTGCTTCTCTGTCTTTTTTCCTCGTTCTCTTTTGTCTGTCTCTCTCTCATATGTACATGAGCTCTCCATCATAACAAAGGAAATAGCAGTAAAAATAAGAAAGTGGCTAACTATCTCACGCCATGCAAGTAATAGGAGGCGGAGTTAATGATCTCATTCCGGACTCTGCACTTGTCCTGTAAGCTAGAGCAAGTACTCAGAGTAGAAAGATCCAGTCTGTTCTTCAGGCATGTCGACTTGGAATGGCCTTTATATTTGCCTGTTTGAATTCTCTCCTTTGCTTTGTTTTTCAGTATCTTCCAGTGGTTGCTCCTAGTTATTCTTCTTACCTTTTTTGGCACAAAATCTGAGAGATGCTGTCCTGCCTCTCCCAGTCACCGTTACATTACCTATTTTGTTTTCTTTATAGCACTTATCGCTGTCTGCAATTATTGGCATGCCTATCTAGTTATGGACTGACTCCTCTAGGAGAATCTGAGCACCGTGAGGCCAGGAGCCTTGTATTCTTGGTTGTTTCTGCATCTCAACACTTAGAATGGGACCAGGTACAATCAGTGCACTTGTTAAGTGAATAAATGGTATTCAACTCTCTCTCAAAAATCTATTTTTTCTGTAGACTGAGGCTACATTTAAAATGTAACTGTCAGTTTTCTGAAGGATGATCAGTGTTTTCTCTGAATTCTCGGCAAAGATTTCTTGCTACTAATAGGCTTGACTATCGGTGTGATTTACATCTTTGTGAGGATGGCAAGGACTCTCTGACACGGGGTATCTTTTTGGCATCAGGAACGATATGATGTAATAAGCATATAAGTCATGTACCTGTGAAAACTTAAAAAAAGTTTTGAAGCTACTTAAAATGCAAGGATATTGATCCAATTTACAGTCAGTCTTTAAAGTGCAATTACAAATAGAAAAATGAATTTATAAAAAAATGGTTCTGGGACCAGCAGTTAGCGTAATGGCTGAGTTGCTGAACTCCCATGTAGCCAACCATGGTTTGAGTCCCGGACCCGGGGGCTTAAACTCATGCCGGGCACGTGTGTGCACGTGCCCAAGATCCTGAGAGGAGAATGGAGGAGAAGGGATTGCTGCATGGCCATCCCCCCTGGGGGGTGATTTCTCACTTTCTATCTCTCTGTCTCACTCTGTCTTTCTGGTGAGCACACGTGCCCTATAACAAAAAAAAAAACCTCTCTAAAATAAAAATGGTTCTGTGTTCTTGGCAACCAACACAAGCCAATTCTGTCATAGACTGACCACAGATTTTGTCCACTTTATTTTTGAAAACTTCTTCAGAATAAAGTTGGTTTGAATTTTATCTGCTTGAGTGCTTGTCATGGTCAGAATCCTAATTATGACTCACCAACTAAGATATAAGTATTATTTGGATTTTTAACATACATTAAATATGGATATCAGCTATAACTAAAAATCATATTATAAATTTGTGAAGTTTTAAAAATGTAATCATAGACAGGAATATAATTTTTGAAGGAATATTCATGAATCCCTCGGGAGAATAGATCTCATGTTTGGAGTGCCTCTTAAATGACACCCCGAAGGTTTATGTAATTGTGCCTTAGCATTGATAATCTTCCTGGATAACTAGTATAATCTGCATTCATTACTATAAATTGCTTGGTTCCTTGCAGTGAAATATTTTTCTTCTGTTAGGTCGTTGTTTGTATTTCATGAATGATGGAGCTTTGTCACAAAGTGGTATTGCCATTCAGACTCTTGTCTTTCAGTACCCACATTTTGCTAGAAAATAGTCACTTCTCCCCAAAATTATCCCTATGACTAACATTCAAAATTCTGAAGCAATTTTGGAAAAATTTTGTTTTAAAGCTGCTTCTTTGGCTTAAGTGCCTAATTAAACAATGACTAACAAGAACTACTTTTTTTTTTTTTGGAGAGGTTTTTGCTATAGGGCATGTGCACTCACCAGACAGACAGAGAGTGACATAGAGACAAAAAGCGAGAAATCACCCCCCAGGGGAGATGGTCACGCCACAATCCCTTCTCCTCCATTCTCCTCTTGGGATCTTGGGCATGCACGCACACGCGCCTGGTATGAGTTTTAAGCCACGGGGTTCGGGACACGAACCGCGGTTGACTACGTGGGAGTCCAGTGACATAGCCATTACGCTAACTGCTGGTTCCCAAGAACTACTTTTTCTTGATGATTGAGGTCATCAAAGAAAATTACTAGACCAGGAAATTCCTTTTGGCTTAGACTGGGTTGGGGAAATATCTTTTATCTGTGCATCTCTATCTATCAATGCATTTATCACTTTGTTTTGAAATAGTATAATATTTATTTCCTAAAGACAGTTTCCCAAAAGCAAATGATGAAGATGCCATGCTAGCTCTTGTAAATTCAGGATCTGTCGCAGTTCTTGACACATTAAAAAAATATAAAATAAATAGTTGTTGAACTTGAAGTCTAGATAAATACATTTTCCCCATGTACATTCTCAGAAACATTGAAGATTTTGTAGTTACTTGCCTTCCACTGTCAGACCCCTGTCTTGCTTTGGAATTAGTGGTCTTACTGCTCAGACTAGTTTTTCCCCTGTAATCTCTTCTCACATGTGTTTGTTTTCAGAGGTTTTCTCGCGGTTGCTTCTTCTAATCTGCTTTGATGCAACAGATCAGATAACTAAGCACATTAAGACAATAAGCTATATTTTACAGACTGTTAACTTCTAAACCATTTATGAATAAAGCTATGTGCTTAGCATCGTGTAAGGCATCGTGGTGGCACAAAGAAAATACGAGACAGTTTCTCCTCAATTTATTGAGAGAGGCAGTAAGTAAAAAAGAACACAGCCAGAGAATGAAATGATACATATTTGGTAGTGAATTTTGCAGTACAGGTGAGGGTAAAGAAAGGATAGGGGAATTCGGAAATCAAGGAAGACTTAAATTGGCAGGTTATATGATTAGAGTTGAGCCTTGAAAGTTAACCAAAGAGAAACAGACAGGATGATTGACATAATTGAAGTTATTTGGAACTAAAAGTCTGGCATAGACAATATTAGATTTTCTTTGTTTTAGTCCTGGGAGTTTCTCATTTCTTCTGGGTCATTCAAGAAATTCTATTTATTTGATCATTAATTTTCTATTTCAGCAGTTTTAAAATTAGATTACCACATCATCTTAGAATTGGATATAAAATAAATTTTAAAGAAAATATTTTGAAAATTTAGGAAAGATGATCTACATATATATATGTGCAGCAGAACTGATTCACAGACTGTAAGGGGTACGTCTCTGTAATAAGAGGTAACACTTCTGTACAGCAGATAGGCAGTGTTCTAAAGTTCCCCATAAGTGGTCAAAACCCTCCTCTGCTGTCAGGAAACAATTGTGTTATCTGATCACTTGTTGATAAAATGAAGATAATTCAATAAAAATAATTAAGTGCAGGAGATACTCAAAGCAACAATAAAACATTGGACTAAATGTTTGCAAAAAGTAGCACAGCTAATAAGAGGAGTTTTTTTTTTTTCTTCATTTCGTCTTATGGATGAGTCCGCCATCTTCTCTTGTGTGTCTTTTTGGGAGATTATTTAAAAATTCCTTGTTGAAAAGTTCTGTGTCTACTATTAGTATACATTCCTAAAATAACCAAAAACTCTTATTCTAGAAATCATCCAATTCAGGTAGATGGCAGATTATTCTAATGACAAAGAGAAGATATCCAGGTGTCTAAAATTCTTTGTAAACCAGTGAACCCACAGTAGTCAGCACTAGTAGCTATGAGTGGAAACTTTCCGTCAGAGTCGACCTTTGATGCATATATGACTGGGAGGGTTTTATGATTTGGCAAGAATTTTAGGGAGTCTTAAATATTGAAGAGAAAAAAAAAGAAATAACTCTAGTAACTTCATCAGAATCGTCACCTCCTTCTGGGTATCAGCAATGTATGTGATAGAAAATTCAGTAAGATATCTGAG
This sequence comes from Tupaia belangeri chinensis, assembly GCF_000334495.1. NCBI lineage: Eukaryota > Metazoa > Chordata > Mammalia > Scandentia > Tupaiidae > Tupaia > Tupaia belangeri. The sequence goes on along the minus strand of NW_006201094.1, from coordinate 255,937 downwards.
CACAAACTATTCAGAGCACTGGGGTAATTCTTTTCCTCCTTAGCTTTTCATATTGTAGCAAAAGCATCTGTGGGTTTTTGTTTGTTTGTTTGTTTGTTTTCTTTTTTGACTATAGAAAGCATGAGCTTGCCACAGTGTCCGAGAGAGACAGAAAGTGAGAAATCATCCCCCAGGAAGGATGGCTACACCGCCATCCCTTCTCCTCCACTCTCCTCTCTGAATTCTGGGCATGCACGCACATGTGCCTGGTGTGTTTCAAGCCTCCACTCCAGGTCTGGGACTTGAACCACAGTCAGCCATATGGGAGTCCAGTGACGTGACCATTGCACCATTTGGTGGTCCCAGTGTCTGCAGCTTTAAGATTCTGATCAGCCTCCAAGTCCTTTTCAAAATCACCACTTGCTTCAGAATTAATGGTTTTCTCTGTCTAAGCCAGTCTTTCTGTACTTACATTACTGAAAAGTATACATTTTTGTTTAATTGAATTTATGTCCATTTAGCCTAAACTGTGATCACCTCAGGACAGGTTCCAGGTTATGGTTATTTTTATATCTCCAGTATATACATGCTAGATACTCAAACATTTGCTGTAAATGTCAGTGAATGCTACTAGTTGGCTTATCTCTGGTTATCTCCACCAGAAAACTAGATAACCTTGAAATAATAAAGAATCATACTTAAATCTTTCACAACAGGATGTATTTGGAAAAGGTGGTATTTCATTTCCTTCATGCGAGGAGTTTTAATTACTAAGGGCAGCCATGAAAATAATTGTAAGTTAGTCTGACCTAAAAGGTGTTTCACAGCTTGAATAGCAAAAATAAAAGTATAATTGGGTTCTTGTATATTTGAATTTTATTAGAATGGGTTGGGAAATGAAGCTTTAGAAATTAAAAAAATTCAACTTATAATGAGAAAATGACAGTGGCAAAATTAGCCTTGTGATAGATTCCTAGAAAAAAGGCTTATTTATTCATATAGGCCATTTTTTAATTAATTTTTTAAAAAAGGAGCAAATTGCATCAAATGATATTTTATTTACTCATTTTGCTTATACCTTATTATAAGCTGATAGTCTTCATAACTCATTGATCTAGAAAATAAGTTCTTGACATAGAGAGATTTGTTTGAGACTGTAGTGAAATGAGCATGAGATATGAAGTCAGGAGGTTTGAATTTTAGTCTTGGCTAGCCTAGTATGTATGGATTATGGCCAACTTCCTCCTCCATTTCTTTCTCTTTTTTTTTATTTGAGTGGTTTTTGCTATAGGGCATGTGCGCTCGCCAGAAAGAGAGAGACAGAGAGACAGAAAAATGAGAAATCACCCCCCAGGGGGGATGGTCACGCTGCAATCCCTTCTCCTCCATTCTCCTCTCGGGATCTTGGGCACACATGCACACGTGCCTGGTGTGAGTTTAAGCCAGTGGGTTCAGGACTTGAACCGCGGTCGACTACATGGGAGTCCAGCGATATAGCCATTACGCTAACTGCTGGTCCCTACTTCCTCTATTTCTTGAAGGCTTACATCCTTCATCTGTGAAATGGAGATTATAATTCCAGTCTCACAGAAATTAATTGCTTATTAACCACTAATGGCTAGAGGGATTAAATAGAGTGATTTATGTTATACTTTGTGTCATAGTGCACAGTGATGTGATTTGAGAGTTGAACATGTTCTTTTGTCAGGTCATAGTAAATCCAGAATTGTAACTAGTACAACAGATAATTCAATGTCTCTTTGAATAAAAGATTACTTTCTCCACTCACACATTAGTGGAGCCTAACTGTTGTAGCTTGTAGGCAGTTTTAAGGCTGTGGAGTGAAAGCCCCAATAATGTACATAACTTCAGTGTAACCGACAATCTACTAAGAGCCTAGTACTTTATGCATAATACCAGCGCCAACTGAGTTAACTCCCCAGTAGTTTTCTAAGTAGCTTTTGGAACTAATTTTAAGACTTCCTGCCAGATGATTCTGTGATTTTTATGAAAGCCAATATATCACAATAGCGTCTGTCCAGAGTTCATTATCTTTGGAGTTTAGGGGAACTTGAGATTCACAATTTTTCTCTTCTTACTCTCTTACCTGTATCAGTCTGCCTAAAGAGTCATGACAAACCTTATTCTCTCTCTGTGGAATGGTAGATAAAAGGCAGTTCTGCAGTGTGACTCTCCTCAAAAATCCAAATAGATCAATGTATTTTGTTCTTCTTTTTTTCCTCCCTCATTTCCCTTTGAGTTCTCATCCCCTGCAGCTAGCTACAGTCTCATATCATTGGGAAACCAAATTGCAAAGTTAAAATATATATATATTTTTATATATTATTAGTTATGTTGGGAACTTCTGGTGTAAACATTATTTGAAGGACAGGGTAGGTGACCGCTATAATTGCAGCATATATTAGCAGTTATCGCAAAGTGTTTGATGGACCAGATGTCCGTCTGACAATATTAATTGAACGTCCATGACAGGCAAGGTGCTCTGTATCATCAAGGGTGAGAGGCCAGTACTACACACATCTCCTCGCTAAGAACTGTCCGCTTTGAAAAGGATGCTGAAGTTGAGCGTATTGATGCATTGACTATTAACTCTTCCAGGTTCTGACCAGTAGGTAATGGGGATAAGAGTATAAGTGGAGATGAAAGCACCAGTTTTATTGTTAGTAACAAGTGTCTAGAGGTTGGAAAAGCTGCGATGCAGAATTCACTGTTGACCTGAGACAATGTGTGGGGCTACTTCTGTCTCTAAATATTATAGACCTCAGAACCTACCTGTGGAGAGAGCTGTGTTTGTAAATGCTTCCAAGTGTTGTACATTCAGCCACTTGGAGGTTCTCTGGAAGAGCAGGAAAGATGGAGAACATGGCTGGCTTCTACTTGTGTCCTTGATTGTGAAAACCTGGGCCTGGTTTCAGAAGTTCTGACCACATGGGAATAGGAGCTAAGGGAGGAGTTCCAATCTTTGAAACACAGCCTTGTGTCACAGGGCACATTTTCATAAGTTTTACCTTGAGAAGCCCTGCCTGGTTCTCAGAGTGAAGCCTAGAAGAAAATATCCTCTTACATGTGACATGGGGAGGGAAAAAGTAATCACTTTGAAGTCCACCTATATCAAATGCCTACTCATACAGGAAACTATATTTCCAGAGCCTAACCAAAATGAACTTCACCAGAACCTAACCATCATGGCTTTTACTAGAGATGAACCAAGATGAGGCAAGATAAATGCCCAACTTCAGCCCCTTCTAGCCTTCCCATCTCACATAAGGGTGGTAGTAAGCAGAAAAGCTCCTGTGAAAGTTATGTCCCAGGGGCAGAGGCTCACTAAAAAAAAACTTTAGACCTAATCATACTACTATTGAACATTTTTAATCCTTCCATACCTTTCCACCACATTGACAAAGATTACAGATGAAAAGAAATACAAGGCTCAATATTTAAGAAGGAGCCTCTAGAGAAAACCAAAGACAATAAAAGAGACTAAAACAGAATTTTTACTTCTGACATCTACAAATATAGCAAATAATAAAAATAGCCCAACTTCCAGCCTCATAAATATGAAACTTCACATTAAAGGCCTATATGTCTTATTTCCTTTTACCCAACATATAATATCTGGCTTTCTACAAAAAAAATGAGTTATGCTAAAAAGCAGAAAACATAGTAAGAAAAGGCAAACCAAGCATTAGAAACAGATTCAGATAGGGCATCCATTTGAGGATGGTCACACTAGGAATTTAACATAATTATGATGCACATCTTAAGTATTCTAATGGAACAAAAGCATAGCATAAAGAATAAGTAGGTAATATAACCAGAGATAGAAACTCCAAGGAAAAAAAAAATCAAGAGATGTGTTAGAAATAAAGAATGCTGACAAAAATGTAGAATACCTTTGTTGGGCTCATTAGTAGACTGGGTATGACTGAGAAAGAAGTTGAACATATGGTAATAGAAACTTTTTAAACCAAAATGCAAAGAGAAATAAAAAGAATAGAAGAAAAAAAGAATATCCAAAAACTGTGACACAATTATAAAGGTGCAACATATGTGAAATGGCAACACCAGAAGTAGAAGAAAGACAGAAAGGAACAGAAGTATTTGAAATAATGACTGAGAATCTCCCAGAACTAACTCCATTAATCAAACATAGATCTGGAAAGTTTAGAGAGCACCAAGTAAGATAAACGCCAAAAACAAAAGCAAATCTATACCAAGACATAT
>NW_006201094.1:216642-251153 GCF_000334495.1 Tupaia belangeri chinensis | reverse complement strand
GAGAGAGACAGAAAGTGAGAAATCATCCCCCAGGAAGGATGGCTACACCGCCATCCCTTCTCCTCCACTCTCCTCTCTGAATTCTGGGCATGCACGCACATGTGCCTGGTGTGTTTCAAGCCTCCACTCCAGGTTTGGGACTTGAACCACAGTCAGCCATATGGGAGTCCAGTGACATGACCATTGCACCATTTGGTGGTCCCAGTGTCTGCAGCTTTAAGATTCTGATCAGCCTCCAAGTCCTTTTCAAAATCACCACTTGCTTCAGAATTAATGGTTTTCTCTGTCTAAGCCAGTCTTTCTGTACTTACATTACTGAAAAGTATACATTTTTGTTTAATTGAATTTATGTCCATTTAGCCTAAACTGTGATCACCTCAGGACAGGTTCCAGGTTATGGTTATTTTTATATCTCCAGTATATACATGCTAGATACTCAAACATTTGCTGTAAATGTCAGTGAATGCTACTAGTTGGCTTATCTCTGGTTATCTCCACCAGAAAACTAGATAACCTTGAAATAATAAAGAATCGTACTTAAATGCTTTCACAACAGGATGCATTTGGAAAAGGTGGTATTTCATTTCCTTCATGCGAGGAGTTTTAATTACTAAGGGCAGCCATGAAAATAATTGTAAGTTAGTCTGACCTAAAAGGTGTTTCACAGCTTGAATAGCAAAAATAAAAGTATAATTGGGTTCTTGTATATTTGAATTTTATTAGAATGGGTTGGGAAATGAAGCTTTAGAAATTAAAAAAATTCAACTTATAATGAGAAAATGACAGTGGCAAAATTAGCCTTGTGATAGATTCCTAGAAAAAAGGCTTATTTATTCATATAGGCCATTTTTTAATTAATTTTTTAAAAAAGGAGCAAATTGCATCAAATGATATTTTATTTACTCATTTTGCTTATACCTTATTATAAGCTGATAGTCTTCATAACTCATTGATCTAGAAAATAAGTTCTTGACATAGAGAGATTTGTTTGAGACTGTAGTGAAATGAGCATGAGATATGAAGTCAGGAGGTTTGAATTTTAGTCTTGGCTAGCCTAGTATGTATGGATTATGGCCAACTTCCTCCTCCATTTCTTTCTCTTTTTTTTTATTTGAGTGGTTTTTGCTATAGGGCATGTGCGCTCGCCAGAAAGAGAGAGACAGAGAGACAGAAAATGAGAAATCACCCCCCAGGGGGGATGGTCACGCTGCAATCCCTTCTCCTCCATTCTCCTCTCGGGATCTTGGGCACACATGCACACGTGCCTGGTGTGAGTTTAAGCCAGTGGGTTCAGGACTTGAACCGCGGTCGACTACATGGGAGTCCAGCGATATAGCCATTACGCTAACTGCTGGTCCCTACTTCCTCTATTTCTTGAAGGCTTACATCCTTCATCTGTGAAATGGAGATTATAATTCCAGTCTCACAGAAATTAATTGCTTATTAACCACTAATGGCTAGAGGGATTAAATAGAGTGATTTATGTTATACTTTGTGTCATAGTGCACAGTGATGTGATTTGAGAGTTTAACATGTTCTTTTGTCAGGTCATAGTAAATCCAGAATTGTAACTAGTACAACAGATAATTCAATGTCTCTTTGAATAAAAGATTACTTTCTCCACTCACACATTAGTGGAGCCTAACTGTTGTAGCTTGTAGGCAGTTTTAAGGCTGTGGAGTGAAAGCCCCAATAATGTACATAACTTCAGTGTAACCGACAATCTACTAAGAGCCTAGTACTTTATGCATAATACCAGCGCCAACTGAGTTAACTCCCCAGTAGTTTTCTAAGTAGCTTTTGGAACTAATTTTAAGACTTCCTGCCAGATGATTCTGTGATTTTTATGAAAGCCAATATATCACAATAGCGTCTGTCCAGAGTTCATTATCTTTGGAGTTTAGGGGAACTTGAGATTCACAATTTTTCTCTTCTTACTCTCTTACCTGTATCAGTCTGCCTAAAGAGTCATGACAAACCTTATTCTCTCTCTGTGGAATGGTAGATAAAAGGCAGTTCTGCAGTGTGACTCTCCTCAAAAATCCAAATAGATCAATGTATTTTGTTCTTCTTTTTTTCCTCCCTCATTTCCCTTTGAGTTCTCATCCCCTGCAGCTAGCTACAGTCTCATATCATTGGGAAACCAAATTGCAAAGTTAAAATATATATATATTTTTATATATTATTAGTTATGTTGGGAACTTCTGGTGTAAACATTATTTGAAGGACAGGGTAGGTGACCGCTATAATTGCAGCATATATTAGCAGTTATCGCAAAGTGTTTGATGGACCAGATGTCCGTCTGACAATATTAATTGAACGTCCATGACAGGCAAGGTGCTCTGTATCATCAAGGGTGAGAGGCCAGTACTACACACATCTCCTCGCTAAGAACTGTCCGCTTTGAAAAGGATGCTGAAGTTGAGCGTATTGATGCATTGACTATTAACTCTTCCAGGTTCTGACCAGTAGGTAATGGGGATAAGAGTATAAGTGGAGATGAAAGCACCAGTTTTATTGTTAGTAACAAGTGTCTAGAGGTTGGAAAAGCTGCGATGCAGAATTCACTGTTGACCTGAGACAATGTGTGGGGCTACTTCTGTCTCTAAATATTATAGACCTCAGAACCTACCTGTGGAGAGAGCTGTGTTTGTAAATGCTTCCAAGTGTTGTACATTCAGCCACTTGGAGGTTCTCTGGAAGAGCAGGAAAGATGGAGAACATGGCTGGCTTCTACTTGTGTCCTTGATTGTGAAAACCTGGGCCTGGTTTCAGAAGTTCTGACCACATGGGAATAGGAGCTAAGGGAGGAGTTCCAATCTTTGAAACACAGCCTTGTGTCACAGGGCACATTTTCATAAGTTTTACCTTGAGAAGCCCTGCCTGGTTCTCAGAGTGAAGCCTAGAAGAAAATATCCTCTTACATGTGACATGGGGAGGGAAAAAGTAATCACTTTGAAGTCCACCTATATCAAATGCCTACTCATACAGGAAACTATATTTCCAGAGCCTAACCAAAATGAACTTCACCAGAACCTAACCATCATGGCTTTTACTAGAGATGAACCAAGATGAGGCAAGATAAATGCCCAACTTCAGCCCCTTCTAGCCTTCCCATCTCACATAAGGGTGGTAGTAAGCAGAAAAGCTCCTGTGAAAGTTATGTCCCAGGGGCAGAGGCTCACTAAAAAAAAACTTTAGACCTAATCATACTACTATTGAACATTTTTAATCCTTCCATACCTTTCCACCACATTGACAAAGATTACAGATGAAAAGAAATACAAGGCTCAATATTTAAGAAGGAGCCTCTAGAGAAAACCAAAGACAATAAAAGAGACTAAAACAGAATTTTTACTTCTGACATCTACAAATATAGCAAATAATAAAAATAGCCCAACTTCCAGCCTCATAAATATGAAACTTCACATTAAAGGCCTATATGTCTTATTTCCTTTTACCCAACATATAATATCTGGCTTTCTACAAAAAAAATGAGGTATGCTAAAAAGCAGAAAACATAGTCAGAAAAGGCAAACCAAGCATTAGAAACAGATTCAGATAGGGCATCCATTTGAGGATGGTCACACTAGGAATTTAACATAATTATGATGCACATCTTAAGTATTCTAATGGAACAAAAGCATAGCATAAAGAATAAGTAGGTAATATAACCAGAGATAGAAACACCAAGGAAAAAAAAAATCAAGAGATGTGTTAGAAATAAAGAATGCTGACAAAAATGTAGAATACCTTTGTTGGGCTCATTAGTAGACTGGGTATGACTGAGAAAGAAGTTGAACATATTGTAATAGAAACTTTTTAAACCAAAATGCAAAGAGAAATAAAAAGAATAGAAGAAAAAAAGAATATCCAAAAACTGTGACACAATTATAAAGGTGCAACATATGTGAAATGGCAACACCAGAAGTAGAAGAAAGACAGAAAGGAACAGAAGTATTTGAAATAATGACTGAGAATCTCCCAGAACTAACTCCATTAATCAAACATAGATCTGGAAAGTTTAGAGAGCACCAAGTAAGATAAACGCCAAAAACAAAAGCAAATCTATACCAAGACATATTGTAATCAAACTGCAGGAAATAAATAATAATAATAATAATAATTTAAAAAAAAGCCTGGTTGGAGGGACAACTTAGCTACTGAGGAGCAAGTAAAGAATTATATCAGCCTTGTCTTCAGGATACGTAAAAGCAAGAGAAAAGAGTGGAATATCTGCAGTGCTGAACCAAAAAACCCCACCAACTTCAAATTCGTATCTAGAAAATTTCTCCTTTTTTTTTCTTCTTGCTATAGGGCACGTGCACTGGCCAGAACGACAGAGACAGAGAAAGCGCCCCCAGGGGGGATGGCCATGCCACAATCCCTTCTTCATTCTCCTCTCTGGATCTTGGGCATGCTCGCACACGCTACCAGCGTGAGTTTAAGTCACCAGATACGGGACTTGAACCATGGTCAACTACGTGGGAGTCCAGTGACATAGCCATTACACCAACTGCTGATCCTGAGAAATTATCTTTTAAATTTGAAGAAGAAAAAACTCTCCTAGACAATAAAAATCATGGGAATTTGTTGCCGGTAGTTCTGCCTTGCAAGCAATATTTTAAAAAGTTCTTTGGAGAGAAAGAAGATTATACAGGACAGAGAGAAAAGAAAGAGTACCAGAGAAGGAATAAATGGAGGTAGAATAAAATCTTGCAGTTTCTTTCTTTCTTTTCTTCTTCTTTTTATTTTCTTTTGACTAGAAGGTGCATGAACTCGCTAGAAAGAAAAACAGAGAGGGAGAGGAGGAAGGACCCTACTCCCCATGGGAAACAGTGCCACAATCCTTTTTATTTCATCTCTTCCTCTTTTCAGGATTTTGGGAATGCATGCACATGAGCACGCGTGCACAAACACACACACACACACACACACACACACGCATACACCCCCACCTGCTGTTTCTCCAGCCACCAGTTCCAGGACTCGGAATGCGTAGTTGGTCATGTGGGATCTGGCTACCTTAAACACCACGCCATGGAGCTAGCCTGTATTTTTCTCATTCTTAAGTGATCTAACAATTCGTTCAAATATCAGTAACCATGAATTCAATTACTATAGCTTGCAGGTAAGCGCAATCCCATAAATGAATGATAGCAATGCTATAAGGGCTGGGCGGTAGGGATTGGGAATACCATTTTATAAGGTACTTGCACTAACTGGGAAGCAGTATAATTTGTTTGAAAACGGACTTGGATTAGTCAGAAGTGTACAGTGTATACTCTAGGGCAACACCAATTTAAAAACAGGCGGAAGGTCTGAACATCAATCTCACCAGTGAATACAAAGATGGCAAATAAGTGTATGTGAAGATTCTCGTCATTCCACAGACGATGTGTTTGCTATAGGGATCTCAGAAGTGTTAGTGCCAGCCTACTGCCAGGCCATGACACCGTCACACCCCTAAAATAGTTTGAATAATGTTCTTCAAATGCATGTCCAGATATAGCCACCATAGGGTGTGCTGGAGTTTATTGCTGGGCAGGCTAGGGTCACAGACAGGCCTGGGTTCAATTCTCAGCCCACCCTGAAGACCTGGGCATGGTAGAATTCCCAAGTGGTCTCAGCTCCTTGGGAGACTGAGGCAGGAGGATCCCCACACAGCAAAAACTTGTCTAAAAATAAGAGCCCACACCCACCCATACACCGTACAGAAAAATCATGTCCAGTTGAAACCTCAGAATGTGACCTCGTTTGGAAACAGAGCCTCTGAAATTAGTTAGGAATCTCAAGATGATACGTATGGTATTTGATTTAGAGTGAGCCTTAAATCCTGCAGAGTCTGTGTTTTACGGATGTAGAAGAGATGCAGAGCAGCTTAGGCAAGGCCAGTGAAGCTGTGGGCAGATGCAGTCACAAGCCAAAGAACCGAAGGTAGTCAGGAACCCTCCAAAGCTAGCGAAGATAGGAAAGGATTCTTTCCTTGAGAATTTGGAGGGAAGATGGCCCAGCGGACATTTTGCTTCGGAATTCTAGCATCCAGAGCTGTGAGAGAATGAGTTTCTGTTGATTAAGCCACTCAGTCTGTGGTTATTTTTCCTACAGAAAATACAAGGAAAACACACAACCAATTGCTGAGACCTCATCATTCAGTGCACTAAATAAGTCAAAAATAAAATTTCTCTACAGACAAGATCTTACCCTTTTTTATATATATATAATGAAACAGAATCCAAAAATAATTAAATAAAACTATAACAGGCCTAAATTTTAGTTTTAAACAGATTTTCAGTGAAATTCATGTATCATATCACTTATAAGCATAAAATAATTGGACTAAAAATTAGTATATTTCAGTATGTAGTATTTTTAAATAATGCACCTTATCAAGTATCTGAGTTCAGATCCTAGCTCCCCAACTATCTGATTACCTTTCAGCAAGTTACTCTTTCTGCCTATGTTTTTTCATTTGTCAAATGATAGTAATAGTTTTAGTTACAGATTTGTTGTGAGGGTTAAATAACTCAGTAAATAGCACTCAAGAGTAATAGTTAACACGTAAGAAAGGCCTAAAACATGTCAAATACAAGTTTCTGCTCAGCTACTTGAGATTTGTTTTGAGAGGCATTAGTACCCCAAATACTGATTTTTAAAATAGCAAAAGACAGAGAAAGGAAAGGAAATTTTGAACAATATTTTTTAATCAAGGGTGACATCATTAAAATACATGGAGAAAAATTTTAAAATTGAGTTATTTTCTAATCTTAGAACTAGCAGGTATAAAGGCCAAATACCGTGTTTCAAATTCTAAATTCTGAATTGTTGTTATAGTCTTATTTAATGTTGAGCCATGACAAGGAAATAAATGTCTTATCTGCTCCATTACTAAAATTTGTTTGAAAAAAAAAAAAAACCCTCATTACATTTGCAAAGTAGGATTCACAAAACAAGCTGCCAAAAACAGCTGCAGTTCTAAAAATAATAATAATGAATCTAAGTATAACCCCATCACACTCTCTTAAAAATTACGTTTAGGATCTTAGATCTTTAAAATCGTCTTGTATTTTCATCCAGTTGACATGCTACAAAAATATTTTTTACCGCTTGCTATGTTAAGATAGCATTTTTCCAAAGAGTATCTCTTATGTAAATGTAAATTTTAAAAGTGTTTCATCAGCTATACAATCAGAGGCGAAACTCAAATATTTGCATATTTTAATATGTATTACCTGCCCACCGCATATATACTCTTTTAGAGCTAGAAATCAAATCCAGATCTGGAAGGGACCTCAGAGACTCTCCAGTTCATTTCTTTAATGTAATAGATGGGAAGATTCAAGCTCAGAGGAGGGAAGTTACCTAGCATATACCGCATGGGGAGAGAGTGGCAAAGCCTGTTGTGCTCTTTCTCCCATTGTAGCTTTTGTTTTATTTTTATGATACAGCTGTGTCTCTACTAATTGACAGAAGGGAAGTCCAGTTTTGGATGGCTGGTCAAATTATGGCTTTGTAGCTCACCCCATTTGTCACTCAAGCTTTCTCTCTAGGCCTAGTGGTTATGGCTGTGGCTCGGAACCGGACTGACGGGATGTGATTACTGAGAACTCTTTAGATGGCTGCGAATGTTAATATCTCCATGCCTCGTATGTGAAATGAGGACTGTAATAGTGACCACCTCAGTGGGTTGTGAGATTACAGTAGGCAAATATATAAAATGCTTAGAATAGTATAAAGCATGTAGTCATTCATTTAAAGTGAGCTACTAATAGTCTTACATGAACTTTCTTAAGCTCAATTTCCTTGGCTCTAAAATGAGAGACAGAAGCCAGCAGGTGGTGTAGTGGTTAAGGTGCTGGACTCCCATATGATCAACCACAGTTCAAGTCCTGGACCTGGCAGCTTGAAACTCATGCTGGGTGAATGTGTGTGCATTCCCAAAATCACAAGAGGAGAATGGAGGAGAAGAGACTGTGGCATGACCATCCCCCCAGGGGGTGATTTTCCTCTTGCTGTCTCTCCTTCACTGTCTCTCCAGCAAGCACACGGGCCCTGTAGAAAAAAAATCTCTTAAAAACCTGAGAGATGTATTTACTCACAGAGCGACTGCTAGGGCATATACATGATACATACACAGAAATATATGTGACTTTAAACACTAATGTGACATACATTGAACAAATCTGACTTCTAAAGTGAACCCAAAGTACAACTTGACTTTTTTATCACCGTCCTTTAAACATTTATACACTGGGCAGAATTTTTCCCATGTCCATGGATAAAACCTATCACTCTTCTTAAAGTTGGGAAATTCTTATTTATTTCATAAATGTAAATGTCCACATCTCATATAACAAGATTTCCTTCCTTATTCCAGTGTGGCTCATGCCATCCTTTTGCCCCTGAGCAAGCCCCAGCTGGAACATGCTGACAGAAAGGCCACCTAAATTTTCACTTATCCGTAGCGTCCCTACTCTGATTACTACGATCTGTCCTTTCAGGGCTAGGGTATAAAGAGAGAGGAGAAAAAGGAAGGCAGAGAATACTTTCCTTTTAGAGACTCATTTGTTTCCCAACCTGTCCTCGGGTTTAAAATGACTCTAGGATGGCTTTTTTAGACAAAATGTGCCTTTGAATTTTATATAAATAGCATCCATAAACACAGAATTTTTTCACCTTTTTGGATTATATATATATGTGTGTGTATGTACATAAATATATATATATATATATATGTATAAATAATATCAAAGGCATAGTTTCTTTCTGATACTTCACTTTGAAGGCTCCCTTAAAACAAGAAGACAAAAATAAAACCACATAAAATAAAATTGAGATAGAAGATTTTCCAGCAATGTCATTCCTGTTGGTTTGCTTTTTTGAGATCGCTACTGAGTTCTACAAATAGCTAATGAGGCCAGTCACCCTTGAAATGGAAGTGCTGGACTCTATCCCCTAATGGAGCCATAGAATATTAAAGAAAGTGAAACTTTGGGGTCAGTACCTGGAGGATGTTGACAAGGAAATTCATGTGCATGGTACAGTGTGGGCTGTTTTTCAAGGTGGTCTCAGATCTTAAAAAACACAAATGCACATTATACTGCCTTTGTCCCACCATGCAAAACAATCCCCATTTACGTTAACCCCCTTGACCAGTTCACATAAATAGATACTATGAGTAAATACATATTATTTCAACACCAAACTCACATCAACATTAGCAAGGCAAAATTTTTTCACTTAACTATCCACAGCCAAATATATAACCTTGATGTGGTCTGCTCTGCCTGCTACACTTACCTGTATGCACTGATTCTCACCAACGTAGACATAACTCTAACCATCTGTATCTTACTAAAAGAGAATTGATGGAGTAATAAATGTTTAACAGTTGGGGTGTCATCTCCCAGACATGTATGAATTTCCTTTTTTTTTCAGAGAGAGAGAGATTTTTGCTATAGTGCACATGCGCTCTCCAGAGAGACAAAAAGAAACAGAAGTGAAAAATCCCCCCCTGGGGGGATAGCCATGTCATGATTCCTTCTCCTCCATTCTCCTTTCGAGATTTTGGGCATGAGTGCGCACGCACCTGGCGTGAGTTTTATGTCACCAGGTCCGGGATTTGAACCACGGTCAACTATATGGGAGTCCAGCTATGTAACCATTAAGCCATCTGCTGGTCCCAAGGGTGGCTATTTTTACTATGTGTCCCAAACCTGCTCTTTTAGAAGCACTTAACCTTTGAGAGTGCATGTCAGTCGAAACCAGCCATCTGATCAGCTCCTTGTCTGCTTTCCGACTTTCCTGGGTGGGTCTGTTTTTGGACAGACCTCCAGTGGTTCCAATAGGCTGGCAGTAAGATGAAGGTCTCTAAATGCTGCTGCTGATGTCTTTTCTCTAGGTTTGAGGTAAAGGGATTATTATTGGACCAACTCTACCCTCAAACTTTTTACATCTTTTTTATTTCTTTATGGAATTTGAATCAGTATAAACAATTTCCAGATTACTTAGTTTTAAATGTCCATTTTTTTTTTGTTACCACATTCTAAATAGTTGTATCTATTATATCCTGAGAGCTCAGTAGTTTTTTTTAAAAAATCCTGTTATACACACAGTGTCTATTTAATCAATATTCATTAACAAATAGATGATTTTAGTTTTGCAAGAACTGGTTAAGGTTCTGGAATATACTTAATAGATAAACTGAAGGGTTGAGGAGTGCATTAGACTCCAAAAGAAAAGTGTGTGTGTGTGTGTGTGTGTGTGTGTGTGTGTGTGTGAGAGAGAGAGAGAGAGAGAGAGAGAGAGAGAGAGAGAGAAAGAAATAGGGTTGAGGGTACTGGGATAGCAATATCTCCATGAAGATGGTGAACAGTGGAGTCCACTGCTCTGAACAAATGCGAGGAGGGGGACATGTTTACTTCAGAAACCCTTGCAAACAGTAATGAGCACCACACACAATCAGCTCCTGCAAATACCACTTTTAGTTACCCAATTAGAATCAGTAAAAGATCTACCTCTTTTGAACCAAAAGCTTCAAGTGAACATCTTAAAGGGCATTGGCCAAATAGTTGCCCCCACTTCAGACCAAAGTGGTTCTTTTTTATTCTTGGAAGCTGTATTTATCTTCTCTTGGTTTTACAGTCACTGCCCCTCAGATGGGTGCAGATGGCCGCAGAGTGCTTTCTCATTGAACTGAAGAAAAGTAGTAGGTAGTTGATGACTACCCCTGAGGTCTGGCTCTTCCTGTTAGTTTATGGCTTTTCCCTCTGGCCTGGGCTTATCCTACTACCTCTGAGTGAATGTGAAGCAGCATTCTCACTTAGAGAATCTGTCCTCTGATAGGAATAGCAGCAAACCATTTTTTAAATAAATGAGTTTACAACATTGTTATTTATTTATTTATTTTTGGAGAGGTTTTTGCTTTAAGGCGTGTGTGCTGGCCAGAAAGACAGAGAGAGACAGAGAGACAGAAAGCGAGAAATTACCCCCCGCCCCCAGGGGGATGGCCACGCCGCATTCCCTTCTCCTCTATTCTCTCGGGGTCTTGGGCTTGCATGCACATGCACCCGGTGTGAGTTTAAGCCACAGATCCAGGACTTGAACTGCAGTTGACTGCATGAGAGTCCAGCGACATAGCCATTATGCTAACTGCTGGTCCCCAGCAATGTTATTAATATAAGAGTCACTCTTTGGGGGCCAGGTGGTGGCACACTGGTGACACAACTAGACCCACAAGGGAAAGGTCATGGGTCCATGTTTCAGAGCCTCCCTGAGCGTGGTGGACATGTGTGCACCCCTGGTCCAGGTTGGCTGAGACTAGGGTGAGTCATGGCATGAAGACCCTGTTGGGGATGCCTGTCTCTTTTGTCTGTCAGTTTCTCTTTCTGTTTCTCTCATGGAAAAAAATTAACTTACAAAAAATAAGGATTATTTTCCCATAGCACATCTATGTTTTAATATATATGTGCTTATAAATGTTCATGAATCTATTAATGAAATATGCATATTATTTCTATATAATTTATATATGCATGTGCATATATATATATATGTACATATATAAAATAAATTCTGTGTCCCTCTAACATCTCTGATGCCATGTACTGAATAAAGGAAATAATAGATACTAATCATCTTTAATCTAAAACATTAACCTCCAGCTTAATCACTGCATTATATGACAGAAATGTTTTTACTTTGTGAGGATATATTTTCCCATAGGAACAATCAAAGGAACATGCCCTAAGCTCTGAAGGCATATTTTACAGAAACATCTAAACTGATGACTTAGTACTGGTAGTGTCACTGGGAAAAAAAGATATGAAGCCTTCCGTGGTGACTAATGCGATGGAGAAGTTGCTTTGGCAAAGGTCTATGTTTTAAGCAGCTTAATTTTTTAGGGTCATGCTCTATCCCGTTATGTCCTTAAATGGACATCAGTCATGCCAATTTAAGCAAATGCTTACACATCCTTAAAGTACTCACACATTGCTGTCCTTGATCTCAGAGAAGTCCAACAATTAGGTAACAGGTGTAAGTGGAAACCAATTCTTCCATAATCTTTCTCCCTCTTTCTCTTCTCTCTCTCTCTCTTTTTCTTTTTACCAAGTTATTAAACCATTACCATCTTAACTAACATCTCATGGTATTTATGATTTGCTACCAATGTAAACACTTTCCTATTTTTATGACTAAACAGCTTCTCTCAAGTGAGTTAATAGGCATGCTTATTATTAGAGATATAAGCAGTTGGCAGACATGAAGTTTGTTGTGTAAGTGTTTTGCTGGTTTTTATTGTTGATATGGCTTACTGTACATATTTTATGTACTTATGTACTTGTCACTGAATTCCTCACTATAATATTTTGGTAAGTATGCATACTAAATGCATATGTTATTTTTAAAATATTGTATTGTGGAATTTTTACCCTATTCTGCCTTACTAAGTTAAATTTTAAGAGGAAATTTTTCCCCATAATTTCAATATCTCTCTGGATAAAGTAACTAATTTTTATTAACTCAACTTTGTTCTGTCTTTCCCAGGCTTACCTTTTAAAATAGAGTATGGAAGTGTTTCTAGAATGTCGCAAAAGGTAATTAGGATGTGTTAACCTTGAGACATCTATTTTAGGTTTTATGTTTGGTGCAATCTTCTTCAGCCTGTGTAATTATCTGGCTGATGGTGATCAATCATTATGATGCTGATGACAGGCATTTTTCATTGTTTTCAGCTCAACTTTTTTTAATCACTTACCTGACATCTTGAAGACTCAAATCCTTGAATCAATCCACTGAGCAGGAAGGGCACAGGCAGCCAACAGACGACCAATATCCTACCTGACTGTCTCAAGGTTGTGCTCAGAGACTGAATCCCTCCCATCTATTTATTCCAGCATTTGTTAAAGAGAACGTTTTATAGGAGTGGAGTAAGTTTTCCAACACCTTGATACTGTCCATGGCAGAAGTGCATTCATTCAGCATCAGCTGAGTGTGTATCTTCTATACAACCCTGACAAAGACTGTTCACTACCTTGAGAATGGTTTTCAGTCCAGGCAGAGACAGGACATGCCAGGAACGAGTAATGCCAGGAATGGCTCTTGACTCTGGGAGCTTACGTATGAATGTAACTTGAGCTACTGGGCAGGTGTAACTCAAGACACTTGGCAGCTTGCCAGACTTCCTTCTAGGCTCTGTATTTGCCAGTGCTGAGAACCTGCCTTCAGCCTGGTTCAGTGCCAGAGCAGCTTGGTTCTTTTTGTTTAACTAGTTGGTATTTTGTGATGTGTCCTTCTTTCCATGCATCATAGTATCTTGTACATGTTTTCTATTTTCTACTAGAGGAAAAGCTCTTCCATGGTACATACAGTGGTGTTTTAAGCTGTCCACATGTGTAAATTCGAAGTACCTAGTACAAATGTTTGAATGGATTTCTCCACATTTAGCACATTTCTGAAATACCGTGAGTGGAGGGGAATGCTGCTTTTCTCTGCACAAAAGTGACAATACTACCTTGCTATTAAATCCGTGGGATGTGTGGCCTGTTACTCCACCTACCCTCTTCCTGTCCTGAATCCAATCCTGAGAAACTGCTTCTTAAAATATATTCATGGCCTTCTCCTCTCTTTGAGGGCTCTGAAGAGGAGATGAAGATTGAGATGGTTGATATTTTTCTCCTGAAACTGGACAGAAGTTTGTCTTTAAAACCGGATATGAAAATGCTGGTTTGCCAAAAGTAGCAAATTGTAAGTTAGAGGATAGCAGACTGGGAAGAGGGCTTCCCTTCTTACCCATGCCTGGGGTGACAATGGCTGTACTCAGCCAGGCTATACTTGGGCTCCTCAGTGATGGGGAGCTCCCTGCCATTCCATGTTCATTTTTATATGACACACAGGGAAAATCCCAGCACTTTAGAGCTTGGTAACAAATAACCCATAATTGTTTTACCTTATCAATATGAAATTTCAGCTCTGTTTGACTCAAATTGTTTAAAAGAGTAGCAAGCATTTCATAATACATGTGGTCTCCTTTTACACTGTTGAGGATTTAAATCCATTCTGTACAGTGGTTTGTAACTTTCTGCTAATCAGGTTCACATTCTATCTGTCATCATGCAGCCAAGGTTCCCGGATTACATTTTGACACAGAAATTTCACAGAATCAGATGATGTGTGCATATAATCTCCTCCTTTCCTCCTTCCCTTTCCCTGTCTTCAAGGGTGCAGCGATAGTCTTAAAATGAAACAAACTTCATAAAGTTTAGCTGCCACACACACAAAAAATACATTGAAAATTCCTGGAGTAACTGTGTTTGTATGATTTTTTTTTTTTCATTTTGGATTTGTGTCTGAGTGATTATTTCATTTTCAGATGGCTCCAGGAACTTGGGCTATTAATTTTTTTATGCAACACTCTGCATTTTCCAGGACTTACCATCATTTTTATTAGTCATTCCTAACATCACTGGAAGAAAAGTCAATATTCTTTCCTCTCCTGGCCTTTCAATAAACCCTAGACACAAAGAAGAGAAGTAAGTAGGATCAGGTCAAATTCTAAGCCAGAATCAATCTCAGAAGTTCTATTTCTAAATGCCATTTTAAGGGATCTGAATAAACCAGCTAGTCAGATCGTAGCCAGAGTAACTGATTCCGAGGGGCAAGTCTTCCTATAGATTCCCAATAATGGAGGTCCCCAGCTTCTGTATCTCTCCTTAGGACCCACTGAAAGTCTTTTAAACTCCTCCATTAAATTGCACCTATGTTCGTTTCTAAAGCATTCAAATGTTGTGAGAGTGGACTGATAGAACTCGGGGGCATGACCTGGGAAACACTTCCTCACAGTAGCAGTGTTTGAGTTGATATCTCTAGGAAAAGTAGGAGTAAACTAGGTGAAGATTGGAAGGTGCCATTTGTTGAGAGAGGGAAGGGAGAAGGTGATTAACAGGAAACTAGTGATGGGAGGTAAGTGGGGAATGCTAAGATAGGCTTTATAGGTTAAATTTCTGGTATGGGTAAAATAACCGGATGTAAATTTATTTAGAACCTCAGGGCCAAATCAAGTAGGACCTTGCTATTGTAACTTTTCAGCCTTGCTGCTGTAACTCTCAGCAAATGCATGAAGATCAAAGTCATACTTGTTCTGGTTGATAAAGTGATTATAGTATTCAACAATGCATATATTGATACAGGCTCCAGAGAAGTTCAATGACAGAGCGATACAGAACACAGAGGGTTTGAACCTCTCAATTTATGTAAAGCCATCTCATCTCTTGGTTGGTAGCAAATATACTGGCACAAAGAAGACCTGGTAGTTTCCAACATGAGTCTTATTCTTCTGTGGCAATCCATAACACTTATAAAGGGTCCATCATGTTTTGTGTCCAGAGTTAATGATTTTTTTGAGATCTGTTGCAATGTCTTGGTTGATCATTGTCCCGTTTTCTGTAGTACTGTTTCCACAGCACAGAATGAGGTAGCCAGACAGTGCCAACAAACTCAGAGTGACCCAGAAACCCTGTTTATCAATTCAATTTGAATTGAATTTGAGGTGTGTTGAATGGAATTCTAGCTTTCCATCAGCACCAAGTGTATCTCCCTGCTATTATTCCTTTTTAATTAGTGTGTTCTGTTCTTGCTTTTGCTGTTTTGTTAAATTTCAGCCTACCATTGTCTTTTCCTACAGTCTGAAAGAACATGCAGATCACATAAGCATGGAACCTATTTGCCATTTGAGTTTACCTTTGCTGAAACTGTAGAGTGTATAAAGTGTCAGGTATATTAATTCTCGTAAGCATTTTTGGTTTGGCTAATCCAGAATTCATTTTCAGCTCCCAGAATATGCTCATGTCTTTATTTCCCTCCCAGTACATTTAATGAGTCCAACTACGTGGTCCATGGTAATTTACTTTGCATTCTTTTGTTTCTTTTATTCTTAGCTCACTTTGCCAAATGATAGAAGGGGGGAGGTGGATTTTATGAAATGTTTATGTAATTGAATAGCCTGAGTGCAGAATTTGAAGAAAGTCTAGTTCTTTGCTCATGAATTGATTTAGCAGTTGCCAACTGAGGTGCAGGAAATTAAGTGCCATATTACATGTAGCCTGAGGCTCCTGGGAGGGAAGAAAAATGCTTTCACTTTCCATTGAGCTGTGGGAAATTGTTTCAAGACCATCAAGAAAAGCTTTATTTCTGTGAAAAGGAGCACGGTGGTCATTAGAGCAAAAGGACCTTGGTTTTACATTGTGAAAGGTTCCTACTAAATAAGCCACTAGATCTTGATGCCATTAACCTTGGGATTCAAAAAGTTATGGAGGACAGATTGAAATTTTAACCCCGCAAAAGTTATTTTTTTTCAGTAATACTATAGTTTTGCAAATATTCTATGTTCATGAATAGAACATCTAGCCAATGTAAATGGATGTTATTTCTCTGTATCATAGGACTCTGTGACAATGTTTAAACTCTTTTTTTTTAATGATTTTTTTTTGAGAGGTTTTCGCTATAGGGCGCGTGCGCTCGCCAGACAGACAGAGACATAGAGACAGAAAGCAAGAAATCACCCCCCAGGGGGGATGGTCACGCCGCAATCCCTTCTCCTCCATTCTCCTCTCAGGATCTTGGGCACGCAAGCACACGCGCCCGGCGTGAGTTTTAAGCCACCAGGTCCGGGACACGAACCGCAGTTGACTACGTGGGAGTCCAGCGACATAGCCATTACGCTAACTGCTGGTTCCCAAACTCTTTTACTCATTTATCCAACTCAGGAATTTGCCTTAATTGAATAATATTAAATGAAAAAAATCTGTATTCTTGAATATTTGTAATTTTAGCTATAATAGTAAAAGATTGAAGCAGTAGAAATACCCAATAGTATAGAAGTTGTTGAGTAAATTCAGATATACATAGGTAAAGATATATTCTGTAGGCAGAAAACTATGAAACTGTGCAAAATTTATTCCAATCTTGTGGTGCATCGGGGAAATGACTAGCTAGTCATAGTAAGTATAGGTAGAATTTATTTGGCCCTTTTAATGTGCCAAGCATTTGAGCATTTTACATTTATTCAACCTTGCATTAATTCTATAAGTACTACTATATTGAACTTACACATTAAAAATAATAATAGCAAGGTTGCAGAGTTAGTAATGTCTGGGTTTAAGGTTCAAACTCACAGAATCTGTGTCCAAAGTTCATATTTAATCATCACTCTGTATACAATGTGCAAACAAATGGCTGCATTTGCATTGCTTATACCTAGCAACAATCTTAGTGCACATGACGCAGAAGAGAACTTGTGGAAATAAAATTTAAAACCGTTGAAATTTAGAAGAGACACTTTTTCTTTTTAACTTTCTTTAATGTCCTATCATATGGTTTTTACTTTTTAAAAACATGACTTAGTAATGCAAAACACTTGAGTACAAAGTTTAAACTTGTACTTGATTAAAGTAGGCCATTCACATATTACAGAAGAGAGAGGTTATCCATTCCACATAGCCACGCACTGCATTTAAAAAGAGATTCATGGATGTCCTGCGTAGGTCTAGTGCTAGCAAAAGGTCACCAGAGAGCCACAGGTGGTGGAAGAGTAGGTGCTTGACAAAAGGAGCCCTTTGTGGAAAATTGGAAGCAGCAGAATTCACAAATATGTAGGTCAGAGAAGTGCAGCCTGGGTAATCTGTTCATAATCTTCTCAACTATCATACAGAGGTGACAGGGATAGTAGCTTTAACTTGCGTGAGAAAAAAATAAAGTTCAATATGAGGAAGAACTTCCCAAATTTATTAATAAAGTGTTAGGTTGTGTATTCATGTATTAAAATAAAGGATTTCTTTGTAAAACAGAGATATCCATCCTCATGGAAGCAGAAATGCTTATATAGGGGTGGAAAGAATATTTACAAACACAAGTGGGAAGTGAATCACTTTGTGGAATCTAGAATACTTAATCTGATTCAGAGGGAGAAACGTATTATTTATGTTAAACTTATTAAAAATACATAATGAGATATTTGCAATTTGGGCGCAAAATTATCTACAGTAAGTTTTTGTTTCTTTGTTTGTTTGGTTTAGAGATGTGTGCTCTAGGGCACATGCCCTCGCTGGAGAGACAGAGAGACAGAAAGCGAGAAATCACCACCCAGGAGGGATTGACAAACTCAGTTCCTTCTCTTCCACTCTCCTCCTGAAATTTTGGACTCACACACACACGCACCCAACATGAGTTTAAGCCACAAGGTCTGGAACTCAGTCCACTGACTCAGTCCTTAGTCTGCTACATGCAATTCCAGTGAAGTAACCATTATGTCATCTGATGGTCCCCCTGTAGTGGGTTTTTATGAGTTTGAATAACATTAAAATTATATTTTACAATTAAAAATAGCCCTGTACAGTTTTCTTAATTGAGAGTCCATGAATAGGTAAATTATACAGCAAATTTACAAACGTGCATATGATATTTTTATAGGGGAAACACCCATAGTTTTTATCAAATGTTCATAAATTTCTACAATGTCAAATTTAGTACTTCTCCAGTAATGTGTTATAGGACAGTGGACACCAGGGACATTTTAAAGTTTACCAGGCACTTTGCTATAAGTTCCTAGGGCTGGACTTCTGGAACTTTGACCTCATGTCTAGAAGTGGAGACTTGGTAACTGAGGATATTAGATATCAGAGATTTTCAAAGAGGTTTGCCTGACTTTAAAAGTTTTAAGAGTTTGATTATTATGACAATTCTGCTTGATAACCTGTAAAGTATGACCCTGGCAACTTATCTTTTCTATTTATGTTCAATTTCCTTTTCTGAAAAGTGGACTAATAATAGCTGCTTCCTTTGGATAAGTCAAATATTAAATGAGATAATAAATCTTTTGGGTGTTTCTTAGGTTTTTTTAATGTTTATTTTTAGAGAGAGATTTTTGCTATAGGGTATGTGTACTCACTGGAGAGACAGAGACCGACAGAAAGATAGAAAGTGAGAAATTACCCCCACCCTTGGGGGAATCACCACACTACAATCCTTTCTCCTCCATTCTCCTCTTGGGATTTTGGGCATGCATGTGCAAGCATCCAGTGTGAGTTTCAAGTTGCCAGGTCTGGGACTCGAACTACCATTCTCCATGTGGGAGTTCAGCAACATAACCATTGCACCATCTGCTGGTCCCAAAATAATGAGTCACTTTAATCACCCTCTTTTTGAACTTTTGTTTTCCTTTTTGTCCATGAAAGAGTTAAAAATAGAATTCAAGTTTTTAGTTTTTTGATAAGTCTTTTATGACTGTAAGTTTATTTGTTTATTTCTTAAGCCCTTTTAGATTCCATTCCACATTTAATTTGAATATGTCATCCTCTAGCTTTGTTTTCCCAGCACATGACAAAAAAATGTAGGATGAACCTAATTGTATTCTTTGTCTTTTAAGGAAAGGCTTTCTTCTTGAAAGTCATTTTGTTAATAAGGCTAATTAACATAACAGATTGGTTTAGCTACTGTTAGTAGAATATCTACTCATTTTGCAGATACCTGAATACCCGTAAAGTTATGGTGATTTATGAAAACAAATCTGAATACCCTATGCCAAATTCTCAGAGTTTAACTCACGATGAAATATTAGTTTATGTGATGGGGAGGATTGATTCAGTTGATTTTCCCTATGGGAATGCAGTGTTTCAGGCCTTGAAGATGAAATAGGACATTACTCTTCTTGAGTCTCAATAAGAGTTTGTTTTAATTCTGCAGAACTTTGTTCTAAAGCTAATTTCCACTCTGCATCCCGATGCTGTTTTAGATGATTTTGTATCAAAGAAGAATAGGAAGGCCGTACTTTGCTAGATCATGTTTAATGAGTGTTAAAGAGTATCTTACACTAACATGTCTCTCCATTTGACCTTAAAATCAGTAGGCTATTAAAGTAAGCTATTAACTAGGGTTTTCTTTCTGGGGTTCTTATATATTAGGAGTTTATTTCCACTGTTTTAATTTCAGTTTAAAACTTTGAAAACTCAATTTAAAATCTAAAAACTCAATTTCTATTACTTCAATTAAAAAAAAAAAAATCCCAGCATAGCTGGTATTCTATTTCATTGCTTGGTTTAAACTAGTGCTGTTGAACTTGGCTGCATCTGAGACTACACAGATCCTTAAAAAAGGTGTCCCATTCTGGACTCATGCCTATTTAATTGGTTTGGATTGTGGCCCTGGCATAGGGTTGTTGTTTTTGTTTGTTTCCCATTTAATTCCCGTTTTTAGTATTTTAAAACATCCCCAGATGAATTTGACATGTAGGTTGGTTAAAAACTAGTGGTATTTAGAACTCACATTTTTGTGCACACAGGAACCACCTGGAGACTTTGTTACAAGGTAGATTGTGATTCTACCTAGGTCTGGGGAGAGGCATTGATGAGGTCTGTGCTGCTGATTCAAGGACCAGCTTTGCCGTAGGAAAGGCCAAACTTAAGGCCCAATTTAGTTAGAAAACTTTTAGCCATGAATACTTTGATTAAACAACTGTCTGTGCAATAATTCATTTCATTTAGTTACTTAAAATGATCTCGTACACCTAAAAAATGGACCCTTTTGGTACATGTGTGTGTGTGCTCAAAATTCCAAGAGGAGAAAGGATTGCAGCGTGGTGATTTTTCACTTTGTCTCTCCATTGAGTGCCTTTTCTTTATCACAAAAATCTCCAAAATAAATAAATAAACGGACCCTTTTTACTGTCCTGTTGCTTAATTCACTCTTACATTTCCTGAGCGCCTATCACTCGCTCTCTGCTAGGCTGACAGGGAACTTAGAGTAGAAAAACACAAATCCTGTTTTTAGTTCAGAGATGAGTCGAGGATTTATGCTAATGACTATAATTAAAAGTGAAAAGCTTATTAGAGGAGTAGCATTTTTTATTTCACAGTTCTTTTTGTGGCATTATGCCTTATTGTCAGAGTCATTTCTGAAGTCTTGGAAATTCTTATAATAGAAAGTTTTGGGATTTTTTTGTTTGTTTTGTGTTTTGTTTTTCAGTTGGAGAATGTTTATGTGTAGGGGGAAGTGGTTCTGAGGATTTTTAATCTGTTTTGTTGAGGGATATGTCCAAAGTACTTAGAACATTACTTTACTGAAAAGAAAATTTGTAAAGTATCTGTGGGATGAAGGGTTGGTAACACATATCTGCCAGCTAATATTTGGAGGCAGTGACTTCTGAAACAGACACTACGGCAGGAAATCAATAGTAAAGATAAAGAAGCCTAATAGTCATGTCAAACTGAGGGTGATTTCATAACAGAAAAAGTAGAGAAAGAATGAAAGGAGAGGGATATTTGCGAAGTGCTGACTATAGGTCAAACGTTTCAACACCATGCAGAGAAGTCCGTATCCCTCTGCCCATTTTACATATCAGGTAGCCAAGTCTCGTAAAGTTGCTGGAAACTATTTACAACAATGATTTGTTTAAACATTTCTAAGCTGTATGACTGAAACCCTCAGTCTTTTTGCTGAAATCTTTCTATCCACAGACAAATAGAAGATCATGCTATTTTTTGAACAGTTTATAAAATTACATGCTGCCATTGATGACAATGTTCTTTAAATTTAAGAAGACCTTTCCTTCTAACTTATTACCTATTTTTTAATAAGTCAACAATTTCCATTTTGAGTTCTTTTAACGACCAAAAGCAAATATTAATACTTACTCCCTAATATACTCTTAAGATTTAGGGAGTCCTTTGGACCAGCAGTTAGCGTAATGGCTGTGTCGCTGGACTCCCATGTAGTCAACTGCGGTTCGAGTCCCGGACCTGGTGGCTTACAACTCATGTTGGGTGCGTGTGTGTGCGTGCCCAAGATCCCTAGAGGAGAATGGAGGAGAAGGGATTGTGGCATGGCCATCTCCCTGGGGGGTGATTTCTCGCTTTCTGTCTCTCTGTCTCTATCTGTCTGGCAAGTGCACACTCCCTATAGCAAAAGCCTCTCAAAAAAAAAAAAAAGAAAGAAAAAAAAGATTTAGGGAGTCCAGTAAATAATAAGATTTTATTACTTGATGAAAAGTAAATATGACTTATTTTGCATTTTATGCATTATATGACACAATTATATACTATAATTAAATAAATATTGTCTAATATACTTAATAGCTCTAGATCTAAAAACTGTTGTGAAAATACCCTATAATAGTATAAATTTTAGTGCTTAACATGTGCACTTGAAGGCATTGTGTTAATCACTCTGTTTCCAAAAAAAAGAGGTTTTTTTTTTTACATATCTTTCAAGAATTAACCAAGTGATCACCTGTTCAGTTGCCAAGGGACAAAGAGCAAAGTTTAAGCTCCCCCATGCCAGCTTCCTTACACAAAACAAATGTCAAAAGTAGCACTTGGCACTTGTAATGGTTTAATTTACATGGATGGAGTCAGCACAAAATTAATAGCAGTCTGTCACCAAGGTTTGTTAGCTAATTGCTGGATTTTAATGTTAAGCAAATGAGTGTGAATTTTAACAACACTGCGTAAAAGTCTCCTTGGGAGCCTGTTGTCTCTTCCTCTTAGCAGGCCCCAGGTTTCAAGCCATTTCCTGAACACACTTTGTAATTCTTCAAGTATTCGGGTGGCAACTTCTGTCTTTGGCAGTTGACCCCCTTTCTAATAAAACCAACTAGACATTGTTTCAGGAAAGCAGGGCAAAAGCAGCATTTCCATGAGCCACTGCCACTAATTTTCTTCTTCATGCACTCCGTTCCCTACAGAGAAAAAACAATCCAGGTTGTCCTACAGGTTGCCAGAGAAATGATGGATTGCATTCCCCAGAGTATGAGCCTACAATGACTATAGGAAGAATTTGTTTTAGTCGATGAAATTATTTAGCAAACTAATCTCACCAGTGTGCTAAAAAACATATGCTATAAACAGAAAATAAATTTTTTGCTTCCACCTATCTCCTCTTCCACCTGTCTCCTCTTCGGTGGGGCACAATTTTCATCTGTTTGTGGATGTGACCTCTGTCAGGGCCATGGCATCTCTACAGCCCTACAAATAGTTTTAGTCACAAAGAGTCAATTTGGTAATCAGAGTTGAGTCTAAGACATTAATTCGAACTTCGGGAATTTGATTTATCAATAGTAAAACTGATTTCCAGGTTACATTTTGTTGTAAGGTGGCAATCTACCGTGGAAAATAGACGTTCAGGGTTGGCTCCTCCTTCTTAGTCTTCATCTCTTACTTTCCCAGAAGCTGTATTAGCACCACCAGGGCCAACTTGTTGTGTAGAGGGGAGAGGGGTGTAAAAATAGTACTTCTTATTTGTGTAGGTGGTGTCATGAACCCTGAACCTCGGCACATGGTTTAAGTTTTGGTCTTTGGTCAATATAAAAGCTATCTTTTTCATGCATGTATTTATTTTTATTCATTCATTATTTTTTTCACAGAATCTTTAAAGAGTCTTTCTGGATTCTATCATCTGCAGTTCCCTTAACTGGCACTTCCTTGTCAGGTGGTTCCCTTGTAGCTTCTTCCTGAGCCCCTGCGTACCCTGTGGTAGTGGGTCAGTATCGTCATGGTGAAGTCCCTCTCCCTCTGTACCCCCATTTAGCCTATCCGAGGTGAGTCTTCTCTCTCTGTCTTGGCCTATGTCTTGTCCACATATTACCCTGTACAGCCCTTGCTCTAGTCGTGTTGTACCTGGTAAAATTTAACTTTCCGAGACGTGAGTTAAGCCACAGATCTCTGTGTCTCTCCACTGCAGAGAGAGAGCACCCCTGAACTTTTCTTCTATAGGCCTTCAGGGAGAGAGAGTTGCAGCACAGAAGCAGCTTTCTCTGGAGATATTCAATAACCGGTTTTCTCCAAAATCTGATTTCCACCTGTTGGACCCTTCGTTCATACCTTGTGCTAGCTGAGGCATCCAAGCGTGAGGGAACGTGGTCTTCCCATCACATGTGTAGGCCCTCTGCACCATCATTGTACTCATTCCACAGTCAAACCGGAGGATCTGCTAAGGAGACAGCTTGAGTATGGGGACAATTCAATTCAGTGTGATTTCATAACCATTCAATAAGTACTGTTTATTAGGCACAACAAGAATTCCATAGGGGAGCAAATATATAGTAAAAATATAGTATTTCTCAACCTAAAAGGAAAAAAAAGTCTGAGGCAAAGTAAGTAAAGCAAGAGATTCTGTTTAGACCAGGCTTAGGACACTTGCCTCCTGGACACCACGAAATCCAAGCTGCCTAGCTAGTGTGCTCTGACTGCTACAGATTTTAGGATGATCTTAGAGGAAGAAGTTGTAAACGAGAAGGGGGTGCAGCGAGGAGTCATTTCCAGTGGTCAGCTGAATTCTGTGGTAGAGGGAGCAAGCAGGATTGTGAGGATAGCCTAATGATGAGCTAGAGTTGCTTTGCTTAAGTACAACGTGGAGACGGTGAGTCTGTAAGGTAAAAGAGGCATGCATTTGGGCAGTATGCATGTTCATACAACAAAAAGTCCGATGAGTTAGGTAGCATCTTGAACTATTTCAGTTACACATTCCAAAGAAAGACACAACATGTGCTTACGTTTTTATTTCCGTATGGCATTGGCTCATATAGCCTGGACTTCCTTCTTTGTAGGAAAAACTGTTCTGTTTGGGGGCTCTGTCAACATCCTTCAAGTTTCAATCTGATGATGTGAGATTTTAGCATGAATGACTCCATTTTGGCCTGGTTGTTGAGGCCTTAGAGCAGGAGCTTAGTGCAAAACAATGGCCTCCTCTAATTTTATATAGCATGTCTGCCGTCATGGGCATACAGCCTCATCGGGAAAGCCAGACGTGAGGTAAAAGCTCAGTATAGATGCATAGGCTTGTGAAATAGTTCAGCAAACTGCACTGAGATGGTATTTTGTAGTTTGGCCATCCAGATGGTTTGGTCCTTGGCAAGAGTGAACCTAGTTTGCTAGGCATCGGGACACTTCGGCATGATGATTTTGGTTTGTGTCTTGGTAAGGCTGTTGTTCATGATCACAGAGATGTTTTACATAAGGGAAGATTGGGTGTGAGGAGGAAAAATTCTAACAGCAAATTAACTCAGACGACATTATTATATTATATGATACATTTACACTAGGTCTACATGTGTTACTTAGTAAAGTCTGTCTGCAAAATGCACCCAGAGCGAAACCAGTCAAGCATTAAAGACATGTGTGAAAGTATCACATACTACATGGGCTAGTGATTAAGAATTGTTATTAAAAACCAGCAGTTAGCATAATGGCTATGTTGCTGGACTCCCACGTAGTCGACTGCGGTTCGTGTCCCGGACCCGGTGGCTTAGAACTCACGCCGGGCGCGTGTGCGTGCGTGCACAAGATCCTGAGAGGAGAATGGAGGAGAAGGGATTGTGGTATGACCATCCCCCCCGGGGGGTGATTTCTCGCTTTCTTGTCTCTATGTCTCTCTCTCTCTGTCTGGCGAGCGCACATGCCCTATAGCGAAAACCTCTCAAAAAAAAAAAAAAAGAATTGTCATTAGACCCCAAGTCTTAGTCTGAATCCTTGATTATGAAACCCCAAACTTAGTTATGTTCATTGCTGTATCTTATGTTTCAGAAAACTTTCCCCTTAATTAAGACCTAAACTTAAACCATTTCCACTATTTTGTGGCAAGGAAAGATTCATCTTATTCTTATATCTTATCTGGAAAAGAAGGAACATTTTATTGTTTTTCCTTCAAGGAAATACTGTTAAACTCTTCTTGATTTACGTATTTCTTTAAAGAAGAAAGTATAAATAACACTCCCTCACACACACACACACACACACACACCGCTCAAACATTTCCTTACATTTTATTTTTCTCTTTTGAGAAAAATCATTCCTATACATATTCATACATAGCAGATCAGGGACTCATTTCATTTTAGCCATACGTTAAGAATTTCCTTGTTCCGATCGAATGCCTTCGGAGTTTTGTAATAACACGATTGTGTTCAGCTCGCTTGGTTCTTTTCTCTCGCCTGTTTTATGGTTCTATTGACAGCTGAATTTTCTATACAGAAAGTTGTCTTACAATCTTTTAACCATAGCCTCAATACCTATTTTTATTACAGTTCATATTCATCACCTCAAAATACTTTTTTAAATTATAATACAGGTTTTATCTTATTATGCAGTGTTTTCACTGTAAACATTTAAACATTTCCCTTACTCACTTTCTTAGCAAAACCTTCCCTGATACTCGACCAGTATTTTCCACTTCCGATTCTGTTTCGCAGTCATATTAATCAAACTCAACTCCATGACCTTGAAAAGGGGACTAAATAGAGGAATTGCCCTTGGGTATAATAAATTGACATAAGAAAAGCTCCTCTGGTTGGATCTTAAATGCAACCAAGTAATTTGCTTAGATTCTCAAGAGAATGATTTTATGCTCTCTCTTAGGATGTGTGCAGTTGAATAACTGCAGTTACATAAGTAATACTGACAGCAGTGCAGATGAGGGGGATAAATATGCATGCAAACACACACATCACACATCTGATAAAATCTGATTCATCGGTGACATATATCTTTCTTGAGTTGCTAAGCATTGAAGATACATTACAATAGTCAAAGAATTTAAAGAAAAAAAATATTTTTTAAAGTTTTTCTGATCACTTCTTTTTTCTTCTATGGAACAAGAATTTTTTTCATATATCATGGCTAGAAGAACTCTCAGTCAGCTGTCAATTTTTTCTAATCCGATATTGAATCATGTAGGTATATTTATTCTTTCTTTAATGGTTTAAAACTAAAATATTTCAAATATGGTTGAGTCTTCAGATGGATTGCTACAGAGTGAAAGACTAAGGTACTTCAGGATGTATGTCTTCCAGACATATTTAAAATCATGGATCACTTCCACACTCCTTATGAATTTTAGTGCATATTTATTCTAAACAACATACAGTGATTCGATCAATTATACTAATTGCCATTATTTATTTTTCATTATATTTATGATCATCTTTCATATTTTCTTCATGGAAAGTTTTTCTTCCTCCTCCAAGAAAAAGAACTTTCACCAAAGTTAACTTGTAGGGCTTATATTCGTTTTGCTGTTATTTTACATTATCACAGTGGAGACTGCAGTGATCTTGAATCACACAGGTAAGGATTTGCATCCAGGAGCTTGATTCTTAAACATTTGGGGTAGTGTCAAGCCCGCTCAGAAGTCAAGCCCAAAGGTAAGAATAGAATACTTAAGATTTAGAATGTACCCAATCTTGTATATAGCATGAGTTGGTAGCTCTTGTTGAGATGTAGAGTGCCATGGACTGGATGTCCCCACCAAAACGAATATTGTGATTTGATACCCTAGGTGGCAGAGTTGAGACGTAGCATCTAAGGGGAGGTGCTTGGAGAGATTGGGGTCGATCTTTTATGAATACATTTAAGCAAGGAGCTCCCACTAACTAGATCCCCAGAGACCAGTTATTTTAAAGCAAGGTGGCCACTGGCCTGGCTCTGTCTTTGCACACGCCTGCTGCCCTGTTGGCTTCGGAGCACCAGAAGCCAGCAAGTTGTCTGTTCCATGCTCTTGGACTTGTCAGCCCCCAGAATCCTGAGCTAAACAACTTCCTTTCCTTATGAATCACCCAGTCATAGGTATGTTGTTATATCAACTCAGGAACTGAGTAGGCTAGAGAGACACCTCGTGTTTGCTGTGACCACTGAGACACTGCTTTAAACGAGATTGCTTCGTAGAGTAGCGTTTTCTTGCTTAAAAGTGAAAAAGAAATTATTTTTTTAAATGGCTAGAACATTTGGGGAACCCAACCAGTCATCACTTCATCACCAAATTTTCTTTTCTTTGGGGTAGGGGGGAGTTTTTGCCTTAGAGAGACACACACAGTGAAAGGGAAAGTGAGAAAATACCCTCCGGGGGGATGGCCACACCGCAATCCCTTCTCCTCCATTCCCCTCCCTGGGCACACAACCACACGCAGCTGGTGTGACTTCCAAGCCGCTGGGCCAGTACTTGAACCGCAATGGGCCGTGTGGGAGTCCAGAGATGTAACCACTACACCACCTGCTGGTCATACCACGAAATATTTTTTCATGATGTAGATGACCTACACTTAATCATCACTGAACCGAAAGTCAGGATGGCTCAGATACAAAGGAAATGGAGAAAAATACTCTTTGAAAACAAAAACTTTTAAAGTCAAAAACTGTAAAAATTGTTAAGGATTTGAGAGAAATTACTCAGACGTCACTTGGAATGCGCATGGTGATAAGAAATACGTGTGCGTCTGCTATAGGCATTAGTATAGTACCCTTCTCTTCATCTCTCTGATATTGATGAGGAGATCATTTAGGTAACAGACTGGTTCTGGTTGCACAGAAAGTTGGTTCTAAACAGAGTTGCACAACTGTAGCATAAATCGAGATTCCTGGTTCCATGGACAAATGCTGATACTGACTTTGACAGGACTTTGAACACCAATAAATTATCACAGAAGGATGCGGGATGGTATCTATTTAATCTAATAAAACTTAGGAAAAAATAGAAAAGTCATATAGCAATAATAGTACTGCTTTCATATTTTTTAAAAAATAGCTGACTTATATTAACTTTACATAGTGCCTTATAGTTTAACAAGAACCAAGCACCAGTGGAATCATGTACATGTCTGTACAGACACATGATTCCACTGGTGCTTGGTTCTTGTTAAACCATAAGGCACTCTCTCTATATATATAGGTTTTTAGCCATAGGACATGTGGTCTCACCACAGACATGTAAGGGAAAGTGAGAAAAGTGAGAAATCACCCTTCAATGGGGATGGTCATACCACAGTCCCTTCTCTTCTTTTCTTCATCTAGGATTTTGGGCGTGCATGCAAACACACCTGGCATGATTTTCAATCTACCAGGTCTGAGACTCAAACCGTGGTCGTCCATATGGGAGTCCAGCCCCTTAAGCACCATACCACTGCCCCGATAATTTTATATTTTAATCTGTCAGTGCATAGTTACAGTTTACAAAGTTATGGAAAAACAGCTATTGAAGTATGAGATTTTCTGCATAGTGCTTGAATTCCAGATGTGGAAATTAGAGAGTTGGTAAAAACTAATATTAACTTTTTTATAGGTACTAACTAAATACAAGCTAATTAAATCAAAATCCAAAGCTCAAGGTACCTCAGTTCAAATTGCATGAGTTCAAGAATGTTCATTACTCATATATTCTACCATCTATCTGTCCATACATAATTATATCAAAAATGTCACAAATGAAATTATTCTCCAATAATTTTTTTTTTTTTTGTAAAGAAGACATTTTTTTTCTATCGGGTATGTGCACTTGCTGGAAAGACAGTAAAAGACAAAAAGACAGAAAGCTAGAATTTGCCCTCCAGAAGGGAATGACCATGTCACAATCCCTTCTCCTCCATTCTCCTCTCGAGATTTTGGGCACGCATGCACACATGCCCAGAATGAATTTTAAGCCACAGGTCCAGGACTTGAACCACAGTAGACTACATGGAGTCCAGTGATGTAACCACTACATCAACTGTTGGTCTCTTCAATAAGAATCTACTATTTTTATGCATAACAATCTCTTTTATTTTGGTCTAATTAATGTTTAGATATAGAGCATTTTAAGGGAAAAAAACTTAAGAGATTGACTGCGGTTCGCATACCGGACCCGGTGGCTTAAAACTCATGCCAGGTGCATGTGCGTGCGTGCCCAAGATCCCAGGAGGAGAATGGAGGAGAAGGGATTGCGACGTGACCATCCCCCCTAGGGGGTGATTTCTCGCTTTCTGTCTCTATGTCTCTCTCTGTCTGTCTGGCGAGCGCATGTGCCCTATAGTGAAAATCTCTCCAAAAAAAAAAAAAAGATTACAAAAAAAAAATGTACGCTATGATATGCACAGCAATGTGATGCCTACAGGGTAGTGATGACCCCAACTTTCCTAGGTACCGTAACACTTTTCCCCTACAAATCCACCTATTCAGAATGCACTTAATACAGTAAAACTCGGAAATACTTTATCTCCCTGGATAGACCCTAATTTTAATATATATACCTCATTCTGAGACCTACTTATTGGCCTTTGCTGGAAAAGTTTATAGTGTTTATCATTTAATCTTTTCTATTACTTTAATAAAAAAAACCAACAACAAAAAACTGTCCTTTATTGAGGTCTAGTCCAGCAGTGTGATAAATGCTTTGTCTGCAATATTTATATTAATCCTGACCAAAGCCTTCTATGGGTGAGATGTGTCATTAACTTCCATTTTACAAATAAGAGAACCAAGGCATCAGCAGATGAAGTATCGTTACCGAGCGCTCACGTACAGTAGCAGCGAAATCACCAATCACGGCCTGGTCAGCGTGCCTCCTGAGTTCAGGCTTTTGCTAATTCACAGCCGCGCTGCCCATCTGTCTTAGCGTGTGGCACGATATCCATTTGCAGAAGGTACATTTTGGCCTTATGAAAAATTGTGCACTGTCACTTGCTTTTTCAAATCACTGGGAGGAGTTTTTATATGTGTTCATTCTAAATGAAATCATAGTAAGAATTTATTTCTTGGACGCGCCGTTCTAGTGTACACTGGTAGACACTGCTTCCTCAGGCTGAGGCCACATGGAGGCCCAGGTGTATTCCCCGCCCACCTAACAGCCTGGGGCAGTGGCACTCACCTGTACTTCCAGCTACTGAGGAGGTCGAGGCAGGAGGATTGTGACATAGAGAGGCCTTGTCTTAAAAAATATATATATTGGGACCAGCAGTTAGCATAATGGCTATGTCGCTGGACTCCCATGTAGTTGACTGCGGTTTGAGTCCCGGACCTGATGGCTTAAAACTCATGCCGGGTGCGTGTGCGTGTGTGCCCAAGATCCCGAGAGAACAGAGGAGAAGGGATTGCGGCACGCGGCATGGCCATCCCCCCTGGGAGGTGATCTCTCTCTTTCTGTCTCTCTGTCTGGTGAGCGCTCGTGCCCTGTAGCATAAACCTATCCAAAAAAAAAGAAAAAAATATATATATTAAGTAAACACTGTTTAACTTGTTTTGATTAAATAACTCCTTTGATTAAATCACTGAGCATTTTATAGTGAAAACTTTCAGGGTAGTTTAACTGATAGTTTTAATGTAAAGAGTAGCTTTTTCTAATTTCATCTTTTTAATGTTTTCATATCAGCTTGAGCACCTTGGCTTTTTTGTATTATAGAATGAGGTATTTTGAGTTTAATCATAAATTATAGATTATCACTAGCCCAGTATCACATCCAATGGAGTTGTCTTGTGTATGTGTTCCCTAAATAGTCCCCTTTATTGTCGTCATGATAAAGCTATTAAATATCTTATACTGTCACTGTATTGAAAATAGCTATACAGTACACATGAAATTGGAAACATATTATTCCATTGGCTAAAAGGCATCATAATATTAAGATCACCCTCAGTGGATAAATAGATAAGGAAAATGTGGTATATGTACACGAGGAATACTATTTAACCTTAAAAAAAAGGAAGTATTGTCAGTTTCAACCACAGATGAACCTGGAACTGAAATAAGCTCACACAGAGAGGCAAATACGGCATGATCTCACCATCAGGGAACCTGAACCTGGAAAACTCACCGCAGGTTGGGAGAGTGGCGGTTCTGAAGGGCTGGGAGGGGAGGTAGAAGGTTAGGGAGACACTGGTCAAAGGATACAAAATTCACATTTGATCGGAGGGATAAGCTCAACACATCTATTGTACACATGATGACTACATAAGTAATAATGAATTGTATCCTTGAAAATTGCCAAATGAGTAGATTTTAAGTGTCCTCACCACAAAAATGTTAAGTGTATGAGGTAATGCACAGGTCAACTGGCTGCTCTTAGCTATTGCACAATGTACCCAATTCCGATAAATACAATTTTTATTTGTCAATTACAATTTTTCATTTTATTTTGTCAATTTGAAATAAGTCCCTTTACAAAGCTAATAACTCTCATTGACTAAGTCTTTTTTTTTTTTTAATATCCTGTATTTTTTATGCTGAGAGTCTCGGGAATATGTTAAACTTTCTCTGGATTAATACAAGAAGGCAGGATTAAATAAATAAACAAACAAGCAAACAAATAAAAGAAAACAGGACCAGGCCGAGACATGGTGGTTAAGACAGATGGATCCCACATGGATGACCTTGCAGTTAGAATCCTTGGCCAAACAGCTTGAAAACCTCTCCAGACATGTGTGCATGCATCCCCCAAATACCGAAAGGAAAGAGAAGTGAAGGAAAATGGATTACAACATGACCATTCCTCTCGAAGGTGCTTTCTCACTTTCTCTCTCCCTCTCTCTCTCCCTGGTGAGCTCACGTGCCCTCTAGCAAAAAATTAAAAAAAAAATTATTCAACACCAATTTCCCTCCCAAACCACAGGTTTTATAGTTACATCCAATCTCTCCCCCACCCCCCACCCCCAACTCTTTAAAGTAATTCCTACGTTGAGTTTAATTTGTATTTCTGGTCATGTTTTACTGAAAATCAAGAAAATATCCTCAGAGTCTTGGTTTCCTACTGTTACCCAGTTTAATCAACTAATTCCTTCCCTCCTCTGTTCTTTTGTTCCTCTTGCACCTCTTTTTCTGTTGCCACATTTTTTATTAAGTTCTTATGTAATAAACATTATGCTTGCCTGGATTCATGATTTCTCAATATCATCTTATTTCTTCTTCCCCTTTCCCTCTCTTTTAATAAGATTAGTTTCATGTCTAGGAGCAAAAGTCCAAGATCAACAAAATGGTCTCTCTGCTCTGAGGAAATATTATCTCCTGGAGGTTGAAAGGAGGTGACGGAACACTTTTGTAAAGTATGTAACTGAGAGGGAGATTTCAGATGCCAGTTTCCTGGGAAATCAGATGGTACCTCTTCATTCAAGCCAGGGTAAATTCCTTCAGTGCAACAGGAGGAAGATAAAGATGATTTTTGGATATGTTTTATATGCCCTTGGTCCGAAATGATCTCTAAATCCATCAATCAATTCATAAACAAATTATCAATGGAATGAATTTCATACTACTAAAATATTTACTAAACAACTAACTGTTTAATAGGATTTAGTTTCTTTTTGTTGATTTCTCTATTATCAAGATGAAATCAGTTTCCCAGGGTATAATGAAGGCAATGTTTAGAAACGCAATAATACAAAAGTCATACTCTAGGGGGACCAGCAGATGCCATAGCGGTTATGTTGCTGGACTCCCACATGGTCAACTGCAGTTCAAGTCCTAGACCTGGTGGCTTGAAAATTATGCCGGACACCTGTGTGTATGTGCCCAAGACCCTCGGAGGAGAAGGGACTGTGGCAGGCCATTCCCTTGGGGAGTGAGTTCTCACTTTCCCTCTCACTCTCTCTCCAGCAAGTGCATGCACCCAAAGCCAAAACCCTCTTAAAAATGAAGTCACACTTTGATAATACCTTTTATTATCATTAATCTTGTTTGGACTCCTTTTGTCCAACTTCATTGAGATATACGTATTATACTGATTAAGTAATATTTTAAAGAATATTTCTCCTGACTACCCAGTCACAGATTTTTTTTTACCATGGCTGGCATTGATCAAAATATAGGTGATTATTGTCTAACTTTAAGACAAATGATTATTTCTAAAATAATTGGCAGTAGCAAGCATCCTGACAGAGCTGTTGTTCCTAGTCAGAAGCAGCTCACCTAGGTATACACATTTTTATTTCCTCTGTCACTGTTCAGATGGAGATGCTGTATCCATTCGTAAAAGCCTTAATCCTTTATTATCCTGTCAATGAAGACTTTCTCTCTTGGCTCCATTTAAAATATCTCTGGCTTGCTTATTTTGGGTCATGGGGAATATTTTGTCAGAATTCTTATCACAAAACAATTTCATGATTTTGAAGATAGGCATCCTTTTAGCTCTTTCTTCTGTTGATTTCTTCTTTATTTCTTTTAAGCATAAAA
Organism: Tupaia belangeri chinensis; assembly: GCF_000334495.1. Lineage (NCBI taxonomy): Eukaryota > Metazoa > Chordata > Mammalia > Scandentia > Tupaiidae > Tupaia > Tupaia belangeri. Next base: position 217,205 of record NW_006201094.1, on the reverse strand, counting down.
GAAGACATGCTTTGGTATTCATAAGGGCAATATATGGTTTCTTATTGAACTCTCTTTTCCACTTACAAGGTAATATTAAAGTGCAGAGTTGTTACTTATGCTAATGACCAAGACTAGGTAATTGTACTTTAGAAAATCTACCAAGGATGGGACCAGCAGGTGGCATGATGGTTAAGGCGCTGGACACTCCCACATGGCTGACTGTGGTTTGAGTCCTGGACCTGGTGGCTTGCTCTTATTTTCCCTCTCTCTCTCTCTCTGTGGTGGTCAAATTAAAATAAATGAATGAATAAGTAAAATAATTCTTTTAAAAAAATTTTTTTTGAGAGGTTTTTGCTACAGGGTGCGTGCGCTCGCCAGACAGAGACAGACAGAGACAGAAAGCAAGCAATCACCCCCCAGGGGGGATGGCCATGCCGCAATCCCTTCTCCTCCATTCTTCTCTCAGGATCTTGGGCACGCACGCACATGCGCCCGGCGTGGGTTTTAAGCCACCGGGTCCGGGACGCGAACTGTGGTCAACTATGTGGGAGTCCAGCGACATAGCCATTATGATAACTGCT
>NW_006201094.1:201948-216398 GCF_000334495.1 Tupaia belangeri chinensis | reverse complement strand
CCATTACCCTAACTGCTGGTCCCCCCCAAGAAAAATAATTCTAAAAAAAAAAAAAAAAAAATCTACCAAGGAGAATTTAGTCTAACACGTTCTTACTGATCATAGCTGTAAATAATTCTTTCTAAAACTCGTAAGGCATTAATCCAAAATTTAGTAGTTACTTAATGTGTCCCTGCAGATGTAGAGAATATGAAAGCGAATCAGACTATCTTCTGACTTTATATAATGCCAATCTATGTTTATTTTTTAAATTATTGCATTTTACTTAGCATTATTATTATGATTTTTAAATTTGCCACAGGGCATGGGCAATCACCAGAGAGAGAGGGAAAGTGAGAAAGCAAACCACCAGATCCGGGACTTGAACTGGGGTTGGCCATCTGGGAATGCAGAGCCCCAGTCACCCTACCACTTGCTGCCCCCAGTCTATGTGTAAAAGCACACATGCACACACACACACACACACACACACACACACACACACTGACACACACAATAAAATGCAATGATTGTCTTGATCACCAGTACACTACCAGTTCTCATATGGATACTTAGGCAAACTGAGCACAAAATAATTATGTGTGTATACATATATATACATGTGTGTGTATATGTTTTATTTACAGATGAAGTATTCATATCTTATGTGTAAAATTTCAGTGTACCAACCTCCCAGACGTATGGACTCTTTCTCCCAGTCTCACAGGTTTTCTTACTGCCCCTTCACAGACTAACTCTTCTCCTAAAATTTAATTACCCTTCTGAATATTACACACAAATTGCCTTTCTGTGTTCTTTTTTTTTTTCTTTAGAGGTTTTTGCTATGGAGCGTGTGTGCTCACCAGAAAGACAGAGGGAGACAGAAAGCGAGAAATCACTCCCCAGGGGAGATGGCCACGCCGCAATCCCTTCTCCTCCATTCTCCTCTCAGGATCTTGAGCACACATGCACACACGCCTGGCCTGAATTTAATCCACCAGGTCCGGAACTCGAACTGCATCGACTATATGGGAGTCCAGTGACATAGCCATTACGCCAACTGCTGGTCTTTTCTTTTTATGTTCTTAACTTGATGCGAGTGGGATTATACTATATGGCCTCATTTGTGTTTGATTTTTTTTTTTTGCATTTAACACAATATTTCTTTCTTTCTTTCTTTTTGAGAGTTTTTTATTTTTTAAATTTTTTTCTATAGGGTACAGGCATTCACCAGAAACAGAGAGAGACAGAGATACAGAAAGTGAGAAATCATCTCCCAGGAGGAATGGCCATGTTGTAGTCCTTTCTCCTCCATTCTCTTCTCAGGATTTTGGGCACATATGCACCTGGCGTGAGTTTCAAGTTGCCAGTACTCTCTAAATAATTATCATGTCTAGGTTTTAGGATTCTTACTAGTTCAGATGACTATAAAAATAATACAAGAGAAACTTTGGGATCATCCAAGAATCTTAACTGAGAGCTTAAAGCCTCATTCCAGAAAATGTTGTTAAGGATTTACAGTGTTAATATGTGTGCAAAATGAATAGTGATACTTCCTATATTAATATTACTTGGGGGGACCAGCAGATGGTGTAATGGCTGCATTGCTGGACTCCCATGTAGTTGACTGTAGTTCGAGTCCTGGACCTCAGTGTTGTAAACTCATGCCAGGTACATGTGCTTGCGTGCCCAGGATCCCGAGATGAGAATGGAGGAGAAGGGATTGTGGCGTGGCCATCCCCCCTGAGGGGTGATTTCTCGCTTTCCGTCTCTTTGTCTTTCTCTCTGTCTTTCTGGCAAGCACATGCACCCTATAGCAAAAACCTCTCAAAAAAAAATTACTTGAAGATGTCAGAGCAGGTGAAAGCAGTTGCATAGAAAATTTGAAAAATGCCATATTGGGCCATATTTGTAAATCTGAAAATAGCTTCAAAAATGTGTTTAATTATCAAGGTTATTTTCTGTGGTGATGGTTTAAGTTGAATATATACTGTAAACATATCCAAGGTCCTTAATTGTCATTTTGAACTTTTGTAACATAGCTAATAATTGGATGAAATTTATCCTTGAGGAAGTGGATGTTGACTGTCTGTCTCCAGACATTAGAATGGAACATAATTTTAAAAATTGAACCATTTGTTCTCCACTAAGAACTTCCATGACTGGAGAATATAAAAGAAAGTCCTGAAAAGTTAGATAGTTCAATTTATTAAGCAGATTATGGGGCCCAATAAAAGTCTTTAAGTGTTAATCTACCATCTGCTTTAACCATATGTCAGGATCTCTTTCAGAAGCTAAACATGTTTTATTTTCCACATTCCTCATTATTGGTAAGGTCTTAGTTAGAGCCAAAATCTACCTCACTGTTGGCCTTAATTTTTCCTCTGAGCCACATAGAGGTTGTTGACTCTTATCTTCTATAAATCCTTTCCAGATTCAATGTCTTCAATGTTTATATAGTTTTCATTAAACAGGATAGAATCAATAACTGTATAATAATGAATTAAATTCTTGACCTTGAACTGTCATACTCCTGCCAGTGCTTGCTAGGTGTGGATTTCACAAAGCTGTCAGCAAATTATGTGCCATCGCACAGATCCACGTTGGTGAAAATCTCTCCTTATGCTGTTTTGACAGAGTAAAATTTGGCTGACCTTTAAATAGTATTGCATGTGTGCTTGGGAGGTGAGCAGAAGTCCATTGAGCCGTGTCTGATTGTATGCATGGGTGACTGCGAAATACAATGACCTTTAAGCTAATAGAGTCTGAATGAATGTTTTGGTAGTCAGGTAAAAAGACAAAATTATTTACTGCTGTAAGTTGTTATAATGAAGAAACAACTCTCCAGTGCCGAAGTCTTTTTTGGGATGTCAGATTAGTGAACCTGCTCCTTGAGTATTTGGGATTAGACCGGAAACATGCCTACGGCATCAGGTTTGTGCCAGGCGAACAGGCCCTGTCTGCATCTCAGCACCCTCTCTCATCACCAGGCCTCGTCTTCAGCAGTCCACTCATTTCCTCAAAGTCAAGTTAGGTTTTCATGTCACTTTAACATTTATATCAATGAGAACCCAGACCCTCCATGGAAAAGCCTGCCGTAAAATCTGAAAAATTAGTTCTTAAAATCTTCAGTCAAGGAAGAAGAGTATGTCTGCATCTATAAAATATTCAGGCTTCCGTAACTTCATGGACATCCAGTACAATCTGTATTTAGTACAATTCTTAGTACTGAGTACCTGAAGATCCTCTAGATGAACAGGTTTACCTCACTTCTATATTTGCCCCCTTTATAGTTTTATTTATCCTGTTTACGTTAAAGGTTAATCTCTTTCCTTTTTTATAAGTGGTTATTGCTGTCATCTGCAGTAACAGCGGTGCTTCGGCTTTCCTTTTAATATTTTTTATAAACTCATACTAGTAAATATTTCATCATTACTCTAAGAAGATAAATTTTGAAATTTATATTTTTAATTCATGAGCATTTGCCTTGGATTGGAACATACTTTTTGAGGAACCATTTCAAAATTCAAGCTTATTATTTCTGGATGCTATGAAACTAGGTCTATGTTCTGAAGGTATTAAATGACATAGAATATTTTAGTGAGAGGAGAGCCCAAGATGCTAGGAATTCCAGAATTCGAATATGAGTGCTCCCAAAGTACACAGTGTTTTGCCTTTGACAGCTATAGACATGGTCATAACACTTAGCCAAGAAAATTTATTGAAAGGAGATGAGCAAAGTATGAAATGGAAATCTCCAATTGTGAAGTCAAAACTTTAATCTCACTAATGACAATCTGTTAAATATTGTACTTATTCAGTCTTTTTAAGCGCCATGAAGCAAATATTGTCATTCTTTTGTTTGTTTGTTTTGTTTTGTTTTTAGCCATGGGACCCATGTGGATGTTAGAGAGAGAAAGGATAGGGCAAGAGCAAAATCACCCCCTGGTGGGGAAGGATGGCCGTATTGCAACCCCTTCTCCTTCATTCTCCTCTTGGGATTTTGAGCAATGGACGCACACGTGTCTAGTGTGATTTTCAAATCGCTGGATATGGGACTCAAACCTTGGACGGCCACGTGAGAGTGCAGCACCCTAACCGCCATGCCACTTGCTGGCTCCTTTTATAGTCATTCTTAACTCTGTGAGGTCTGGTGGGGCAGAATATCCTCTGGATGGTGCAGCCCTCTCTGAATTTCCAGGCATTGCTACTGCGTCCCTCTCCTAGCCTCTTGTTAACACTTGCTGTTTACAACTCCTATCCTAGCACAGACCAAATCGCATTAAATCCCACCAGGTCCGTGTTTCCCCGTGTGATTACCTTGTGACTTTCTTAAGGGTGGGGACCATGTCTGCATTTTAGGTTTCGAACATCCCCATGCTACCAGGGGTGTTGAAATTGATGCCAGATGAATATTTGCTAAGTAAGTAATGAATCGCGCTCAGGCAAATGCATGACTGCCTGCTTAAGTATTTCTGAGCCTTACACCTAGGGAAAAGGAATATCAAAGGTATGGTAGGAGTCTCAAAATTAGAATCTTTAAAAAGCAAAGTTTTGGGTTGTTTGGGAGATAAAATATTCAGACTGTGTGCAGAAGATTACTATTTGGTCCAGAGAAAACTCTCATAGTGCTTTAGATCAACAGGATAAAGCTACAGTGATAGCTTTATTTGTTGAATTTGTCCCTAATGTGAATTTTAAATAAAAAGAAAATATGGATCGTATAGGTTTATATTCTAGATTTGAAAATCACCTTTCTTTGGCGTCAGTTGTTTTTATTGTTCATGTCTTAATTCATGTTTATTTAATTAACCTTTGGCCAACTATTTTTTGGGGGGAGAGGTTTTTTTTGGGGGGGGTTGCTATAGGGTGTGTGTACTCACCAGAAAGACAGAGAGAGACAGGGAGACAGAAAGCGAGAAATCATCCCCCCAGGGGGGATGGCCACACCACAATTCCTTCTCTTCCATTCTCATCTCAGGATCTTGGGCACACATGCACACGCACCCAGCATGAGTTTAAGCCACCGGGTCCGTGACTCGAACCGTGGTCGACTACGTGGGAGTCCAGCGACATAGCCATTACACTAACAGCTGGTCTTTCTGTCTCTCTTCAGTGAGTGCATGTACACTATAGCAAATTCAAAACAAAACAAATAGTATTCACTGAAAAATCTCCATTTTTTCTGTCTTAGCCACTGTTTTCTATAGTTAACCAAAATTATAATTTTTCATATGGTCCCTAGATTTTCTTTTGTATATATAAGTGAACACATCTAGTTAATCCATTTTGTTACAAAAAGTAGTCACTGTTCACACTATCACTCCACTTTGCTCTTTCCACTGGAGTATTTTTCTTAGGGAGCAGTCCATATCAACACACAGGGCGTTTCAGTATGTTTTAAGCCATGTAGTATTGCATCAGAGACTGTGTCATACACAACTTTGTCAGTCCCACACTACTTAAAATGTGCGTCTTTTCCTATCATGAACAATAACATCTGTATATGCCAGTACTTGTACACACTTAGAAGTCTATCTGTAGAGTTTATTCCTGAAAATAGAGAGGAAAGCAGAATATTTGCAAGCTGACCTCCGTAGCTAGCGCAGATTTACACTCCCTAAAAGAATATATGGCAGTGTGAATTTTTCCACTCCTTCCTTTACACTGCAAGCTATGTAGAATTAGACGAGAGAAAAAATGTTATTCATCTACAATTCAAAGGAACAACATTTTATAAGTATCATAGGCCTAATTTTTATTCCCTTATGATTTTTAATTCACTTATGTCTGTAGCACGTGGAAATAGAATGGCTTAGTCACTGCTTTTCTTTTAATGTTTTCTCCTTTTTCGTCACCTGTCTTTGCCTCCTTATTTTCATTTGGATCTTAAATTTTAACTTATTGATTTAAAGGAATTCTTTATATATTAAGAAAATTAGGCCTTGAAAATGCTTTCACTTTTTAACTTTTGTCTTAGCAATGGTGTGTGTGTGTGTGTGTGTGTGTGTGTGTGTGTATGTGTATGTGCGTGTGGCAGTTTTGTTGCAGGGCTTGTGCTCTTGCCAGCTGGGGAGGAGGGGAGTGAGAAAACGAGCCCCCTCAGGGGGATGGGCTACCACACTGCAATCCCTTCTTCTTCGTTTCCCTCTCAGAATTTTGGGCAAACATGCACGCACACGCACGCACACACTCACTCACACACACACACACACACACACACATACACAGCATGTTTTTCAGACTGCTGGGTTCAGGACTCTAACCACACAGTAAGCCATGTAGGAGCCAACTGCTTTAACCACCCCACAGGTAGTTAGCCCAGTGCTCTTTATAATACTGACATGTTTGCACTTCCACGAATACCATGTATTCGACAGACTCAGAAACACGAGGACGTTAACATTTAATTAATCTTTTCTTTTACCGTTTCTGATCGTTTAAAAAAGTAGCAGCAGGTGGCATGGTGGTTAAAGGCGCTGGACTCCCACATGGCTGACCGTGGTTTGAGTCTTGGACCTGGTGGCTTACTTTCTCACTTTCCCTCTCTGATCAAAACTGGAAAATAATAATAAATAAATTCTTTTTTAAAAAAAAGTAATACTGAGAAATGGCTTCTTTACTTCCCTGTCATTAAATTCATTAATAATATCTAAGGTAAATTGATAGTTTTAAATTTTACAGTTAAGTCTTACATTTTGAATTTTATTCTCAGGCATTTTTCCCCCATAGAACTACCCAAATGTTTCAACACAATTTTTTTAAAATTCATTTTTTCCCATTAATCTTTATATATATTATATATAAACATAATTTAATATAAGTATAATCTTTAGCATGCTCGGGGAGGTATCTAGATGTTATACTGGAACCTTTTCGTGTGGGTCAAGTGTTCTAACACTGAGCCACTGTCTCATCTCTTTTTCATTATTAGTAATTCTCCATCTCCCTTCAACACCCACTTCCCACCCTAAATTACTCTTCTTTTTTTGTGTGTGATTATCCTAACTATTCATTCTGATTTTGTTTCTATAAGAATTTTAACATCACATTTTCCAATAATTCTCTCATATTTTCTGCTATTTTACTTATAGATTTACTTAGGATTTGTCAGCATCTTTATGAAATTCAACCTGCCTTTTTTCAGCACATGTTATTCTGCTTCTCTCAGAAGCATGGTGACACTTTTTTTTTTGGAGAGATTTTCACTACAGGGCGCGTGCGCTCGCCAGACAGGCAGAGAGAGAGACATAGAGACAGAAAGCGAGAAATCACCCCCTGGGGGGATGGTCACGCCGCAATCCCTTCTCCTCCATTCTCCTCTCGGGATCTTGGGCACGCATGCACACGTGCCCAGCGTGAGTTTTAAGCCACCCGGTCTGGGATGCGAACCGCGGTTGACTACGTGGGAGTCCAGCGACATAGCCATTACGCTAACTGCTGGTTCCTGGTGACACTTTTTAATACAAATCCTGAAAGTGTATTATCAGCGTTGTTCTTAGATGCCTTGTCTTTTCCCATGATACTGGAAAAAAACTCTTATAATGGAGATTATTTGTAATAAAGAATATTTATGTACCTGAATTTTTAAGAAGTGCTTTTAAAGTTTATTTATTGAAAGAGAGAGAGAGAGAGAGAGAGTGAGAGAGAGAGACAGAGAGAGAGAGAGACCCTCAGCAAGGTCTTTATGCAATGACCTGCCCCAGTCTCAGCCAGTGTGGATCAGGAGTCTGCTCAGGAAAGCCCTGGAATAAAAACCCAGGAGTCTTCCCATACGGGTCCTGTTGCATTATTGCTGCATCACTGCCTGGCCCTGTATTATAATTTTATATTGAACCAATGTACTGAATGTTCTCATTGTTTTCAATATTTTCTCAATAAAATGTACTTCATTCTCCCAGGTAAATAACTATATTACCAGCAAAACCACATCTGTAAATAATAAAACTAATTTTATCTTAATTTTTCCTAAGTTTTTTTCCTCCTATATATATATATTATATATAAACATAATTTCCTATAAGTATAATCTTTAGCATGCTCGGGGAGGTATCTAGATGTTATACTGGAACCTTTTCGTGTGGGTCAAGTGTTCTAACACTGAGCCACTGTCTCATCTCTTTTTCATTATTAGTAATTCTCCATCTCCCTTCAACACCCACTTCCCACCCTAAATTACTCTTCTTTTTTTGTGTGTGATTATCCTAACTATTCATTCTGATTTTGTTTCTATAAGAATTTTAACATCACATTTTCCAATAATTCTCTCATATTTTCTGCTATTTTACTTATAGATTTACTTAGGATTTGTCAGCATCTTTATGAAATTCAACCTGCCTTTTTTCAGCACATGTTATTCTGCTTCTCTCAGAAGCATGGTGACACTTTTTTTTTTGGAGAGATTTTCACTACAGGGCGCGTGCGCTCGCCAGACAGGCAGAGAGAGAGACATAGAGACAGAAAGCGAGAAATCACCCCCTGGGGGGATGGTCACGCCGCAATCCCTTCTCCTCCATTCTCCTCTCGGGATCTTGGGCACGCATGCACACGTGCCCAGCGTGAGTTTTAAGCCACCCGGTCTGGGATGCGAACCGCGGTTGACTACGTGGGAGTCCAGCGACATAGCCATTACGCTAACTGCTGGTTCCTGGTGACACTTTTTAATACAAATCCTGAAAGTGTATTATCAGCGTTGTTCTTAGATGCCTTGTCTTTTCCCATGATACTGGAAAAAAACTCTTATAATGGAGATTATTTGTAATAAAGAATATTTATGTACCTGAATTTTTAAGAAGTGCTTTTAAAGTTTATTTATTGAAAGAGAGAGAGAGAGAGAGAGAGTGAGAGAGAGAGACAGAGAGAGAGAGAGACCCTCAGCAAGGTCTTTATGCAATGACCTGCCCCAGTCTCAGCCAGTGTGGATCAGGAGTCTGCTCAGGAAAGCCCTGGAATAAAAACCCAGGAGTCTTCCCATACGGGTCCTGTTGCATTATTGCTGCATCACTGCCTGGCCCTGTATTATAATTTTATATTGAACCAATGTACTGAATGTTCTCATTGTTTTCAATATTTTCTCAATAAAATGTACTTCATTCTCCCAGGTAAATAACTATATTACCAGCAAAACCACATCTGTAAATAATAAAACTAATTTTATCTTAATTTTTCCTAAGTTTTTTTCCTCCTATGTTCTTATGTTATCATCATTTTTTTGAGAATTATTTTATTTAAGTTTGTTTATTTGTTTATCTATTTTAATTTGACTAGAGAGAGAGAGAGAAAGTGAGAAAGCAAGCCACCAGGTCCAAGACTGGAATCACAGCTGGTCATGTGGGAGTCCAGAGACTTTCAGAGACTTTAACCACTATGCCACCTACTGACCCTTTCTTTCTTTCTCTCTTTCTTTTTTTTTCTTTTTGCAATAGGCCAAGTTTGCTCACCAGAGAGGGGGGGGGGGAGAAATCACTCCCTAGTAGGAATAGCCACAATGAAATCCCTTCTCCTCTTCTGGGATTTTGGGCCTGCACACATATGTGCCCAGCATGATTTTCAAGCCACCAGGTCTCAGATTCAAACCATGCAGCTGATCATGTGGGATTTAGTGCCTTAACCTCCATGCCACCTGCTGGCCCTATTATTATTCTTTTATATGGACAAGTGTATTTAGAGGAGTGGAACAGTGTTTAATTAATAGGAGCTGATTTTTTTTAATAATTGGATTTTGACAACTTCTGTGTTTTTTTGGTATTCTTAAATAGATTTTCTATCTTTGTTCATTTATTTTATGATAATATCTATTGTATCCAGGCTTTAAAGTAATTTGCAGAATTATTAATTTTTTAAATTCTTTTAATGTTTCCTGATTACTACCTTTTATTATTTCTTATATTGGTTATTTGTGCTTCATCTCTGCATTTTTTTTTTTTTTCATCTCTCCAGTTTTGATTGGGCAACTTCAGCAGTTCTTGACTGGGACAATTTTGATCCTCTTTTCCAAGGGTATAATTGATAACGTTCATAGAAATTTGGGGTCTTTGACACTTAGGAGGGGGGAGCTACTGCCATTTAGCAGGTAGAGGTCAGAATGCTGTTCGCTATCTCTAACACCCAGGACAACTGCCCCAATTAGACATTACCTCCTCTACTTAGTGAACTGGAGGTATCCTGGAATCTGATGTTTATTCATATTGTTTTATCTTTCAAAGAACTTGCTTTTTTATTTATCTACTAATCCTACCATTTTGTTTCTAATTCATTCATTTTTTTCATCACTTCAGTATTTTGCTTCTGCTCTGCTTAGGTTTGGTGATTTTTTAACTACTTTCTTTTTTTTTCTTTTTCTTTTTTTTAGTGGCTTTTGCTATAGGGCACTTGTGCTCGCCAGACAGACAGAGAGAGACAGAGAGACAGAAAACGAGAAGTCACCCCCCAGGGGGGATGGCCACGCCACAATCCCTTCTCCTTCATTCTCCTCTCGGGATCTTGGGCACATTCGCACATGTGCCCGGCGTGAGTTTAAGCCACCGTGTCCGGGACGCGAACTGCGGTCGACTAGGTGGGAGTCCAGCGACATAGCCATTATGCTAACTGCTGGTCCCATTTTTTAACTACTTTCTGAAGATGAAAGCCTAAGTCATTTTTTTCCTTCTTACCTATTTCCTTATATAAATATTCAATGCAATTTTTTTAGGGGAGGTGGTGGTGGTGGTTTGCGGTGTTTCCCGTAGGTTTAGCTTCAGCATAGTTTCAGTATTGATTTCTAGGTATCCTGTAATTTTGGTATTGACTTTTTTCTGAATAAATACTTAAGCACCAAGTTGATTTTGTATTCGATGCAACTGAAATGCCTTTTACTTTAATATGGGAAGTTAGCCCATGTGTATTTTATTCCTGAAAGACATTATCACTTGCCAGTCATCCGCAAGACAGTGTTCCCCGTGCTGAAGAACAAACACATAGACCTCCTTTCCCTAGTGGAGCTACCAATGTGCTATATGAGGGGGTCTTCAAAAAGTTAATAAAAAATGCGTATTATGACAAAGCTATACATAGATTTTCAAAAAAAAAATTGCAACACATAAAACTCACACTTTAATTCCATTTTCCCATGAAGTTTTTGAACTGCTCTTATATTTATTAATATTTATGTGATGTTATTTTATGTTAAGCCTTTCTGTCTTTAAAACTGCTTGCATTCTGTTTTTGCTTGCTTTGCGCCATGCACGTGTATGTGTATGTCTGCATTGTTTCTGATATTCAGAAAGATGATATTACTGGGGACCAGCAGGTGGCATAGTGGTTAAGGTGCTGGACACTCCCACATGGCTGACCATGGTTTGAGTCCCATACCTGGTGGCTTTCTTTCCTTCTTTCTCTCTCTGGTCAAATTAAAATAAATGAATGAATAAATAAAATTAAATGAGTAATTCTTTTTTTAAAAAAAAAAGAAGAAAGATGGTATTTTAAATCTAGTATAACTTAAATAACCCAAATATTCTCAATCCTCTATTATTTAAAGCAATTTGGCTTCTCCACCGTAACCAGTGATAGAATTGTTATATATCTCTTGTTCTTTATACTTTCCATTCCTCCTATTCACCTGATTTTGCTTAATTATATCATCTTTCTTATTGTTTTATTTTGAGCTGTTAAGTATACTTTTATTCCCATTACTTCTTTTGAAGTATTAAAAATAACCTTTAAGTCCTGACAAGAGAGGTGAGAAAATTACCGTACTGATTCACCTCCCACTCATAGTCAGGGTATATAACATTTACATTCTCTTTGGTCACCTTAATCCTTACATATGTTTAAATAAATCATTGTTCAACAAATAAACAGATGAGATGCAAATTTCAGTACTGATATTTGTATATAGTTTTCCCAAAAAATATCTCTTTGCTGCGTCAAATTCTTCCCCAAGAAATACTAATGAGAACAATATTCCTTAAATTCTTGAAGGTTAGAAATTGTTTTTTGGGGGAGTCCAGCATGTAGTATGGTGATTAAGGTGCTGGATTCCAACATGGATGACCATTTGAGTCCCAGACCAGTGGCTGGAAAATCACACCTGCAGAGGTGTGCGGATGCCCAAGATCCAGAAAGGAGAATGGAAGAGAAGGGATTGCAGTGTGGCCATTCTCCAAGGGGGATGAAGAGGGGACTTCTCACTTTCGTTCTCTCTTCGGAGAGCACAGGTGACCTATAGCAAAACTGAAAAAAAGAAAAAAAAATTGTTTTTGTTTTGTACTTGAACACTTTGACTATGTATTGAAGACTTGGGTTATTCTTTTTCTTTGAAAATGTCTTGGTCATTGGTCCACTACTTTCTAGACTTCAGTATTACTGTGGCGATATCTAAGGTCAGCTTGTTTTTACCTCCCCACGTAATTGATTTGTCCTTATGTTCTGTCAGCTCAAAAGAATCCTTTCATTATCCTTGGTGTTAGCTGGTTTAAAAGGGTATATATAAGAGATAGGTACGTTTTGTGACCACAAACATAATGGCAATATCATAAAGTGAGAAATTATAAAAATAGTGTAAAAAGTGGAGATAAGAAGCTCTCAGAAATTGGAGAGAGAATTTATTTTCTGACAAATATCAGACTAAGTTTTTCATAGGATTAAAGCTGAACCTTGAAGGATTAGGACACCAGAGAATGGGAAGGAACAGAATGCAAGTGGATAGAAGTGGGGAATTTTGTGATATAATCACTGTGCACTTGGTAACCTATTTTGCTAGATTTTGAGCAGCTTGCAGTCAGCAGGTACTTCTGCTATGTATGTTTTTCTCTCTTACAACTCAGAGCAATCTTTTGCATATAATAAGAGTTAACATTTACTGTGGTATATTATTCTTATTTGTGGTATACAGAAGGTTAAATTGGTTTTCAGAATAAGGAATGATTTGATCATCAGAAAATCATCTTAAATCCATGGGACCAGCAGGTGGCATGGTGGTTAAGATGCTGGACACTCCCACATGGCCGACCGCGGTTCGAGTACCAGACCTGGTGGCTTGCTTTCTCACTTTCCCTCTCTCTCTCTCTCTCTCTGTGTATCTCTCTCTGGTCAAATTAAAATAAATGAATGAATAAATAAAATTAAATAAATAATTAATAAAAAAGATTTCTTCTTTCAAAGAATTATTTAAAAAAAAAAAAAGAAAGAAAATCATCTTAAATCCAGTGGAAAGTCAGTATTGCCAAAAAGGATAAAAGGTAGGAAGTCAGATAGGTCACTGTAGACTTTTTCTAACATTGATTTCTCTTATCTGTTTTGAATGGTAATTATTTTCAGTGCTGTGCCAGAAAGATACATAAAAATAAAAAACAAAATCTCTCTAGTAGATGGTAACTAGATATAAAATTCATTGCTTATTGCGTTTCTATTGAATAATAAACATATGGAAAAATTAAGCATGAATGCATTTGTTTTTCCTAGTTCTTAGGCATCTTCAGCACACTAAATGGCTTTCTGTAAGTGTATGGATTTAACTTGGTCATCGTCTATGAAAAAGTCTAAAGAAGAGTTCCTTGTTAAGTTTTACTCTGCCAGGAAGACCTGATTTTTTTTTTTTTTGAGAAGTTTTTGCTATAGGGCGCATGCGCTCACCAGACAGAGAGAGACAGAGAGACAGAAAGCGAGAAATCACCCCCCAGAGGGGATGGTCACGCCGCAATCCCTTCTCCTCCATTCTCCTCTCGGGATCTTGGGCTCGCACGCACACGCGCCCGGCATGAGTTCTAAGCCACCGGGTCTGGGACACGAACCGTGGTCGACTACGTGGGAATCCAGCGACAATAGCCATCACGCTAACTGCTGGTTCCCAGGAAGGCCTGATTTTGAACTTCCATCAAAAGACTATTATTTCTAAGATCATCACCCCTGCACACTCACTATCAGATATAACTCTCTCACTTTCTGTTTTATGCACTTTCATCAAGCCCTCAGATAGTCACTGGAACTTTCCAACCTTAAATTTGTGGTGTAAGTTACACATTAGTGGGATGAATAATCTATCACACTCTTGTGGAGCTGGTGCTGGAATGTTTCACAGAATGAGTTTGGATCTAAGTGGTATCAAAAGGACAAGGTGATCAGATTCCGGTCATCTTTCTGTTCATTAAAATTTAATATAGGAGATCAGGGATTCATCCTTACTTCCTCAGAGAGAAGAACAAATCTATTGAAATCAATTAGTTCTGCCATAGTTGATGCAAGTAAAATGAAGCCATCTGCATGTACTTTTTCCTGTCATTAATCTTGAGTAGTGCTTTCATGCACGATTGCTGTCATTTGCATGCAAACCCGATAGACGATAAAAAGGAGCTGGCATTTTATTCATTCCAGTTAATATTTTGGGTCATGTACGCTTCTAGATGCTGTGCATAGGCTTTGTCATTTAATTAAGTATGAAGTCCAGAAGAAGTTGTGCACACTCATTCCGTGGAATGAGAACTTTGATTTGT
>NW_006201094.1:188525-201917 GCF_000334495.1 Tupaia belangeri chinensis | reverse complement strand
GCTCTTCATGGGATGCTAGGCTACTTTCCAAATGAGGACCGTTTGTGGGGAATTTACTTCCCATGAGACCTGTGAGAATTGGGTTAGCGTAAACTTGATGCAGAATGAGCACCAGCCATCCTTAATGGACTTGCCATTGAGAAGGCACAGTGCTTCAAAGATTGCCATTGATAATCTTTTCCAGGAGAATCAGATGTAATGTGACCAAAGAAATTCACTTGAGTTAGTGTAGATTTTGGACTTATAAGGAACCTTGAAGTTCCTGAGGGATGGTGGAAAGAGCAATGTATTAGTGACACAAAGACCCAGAATCCATGACCTGCTCTGCTCCCATCTAGAGAAAACTCACTACATTATCTGAGCCCTCATGTATAGGTCTGAGCATCGGTAGGGGGCGTTGTGCACCTCAGATGAAATCATCAGTCTTTCCATTTAATGAAACTCTTTTTTTTCTAGCCTAGATATCTTATTCTACAGGTAACAGAACTGAGGCATGAAGTAAGACAGTGTTTCACTCCATGCAGTACATATTGTTAGAGACAGTGCTGATAGATTAATAGATAAATTCATTCCTCATTCATTCCTTTCATTTTGGTAAGAAACAGAAACCATGTGTCTTAACCTCTGCGTTTCAAAGATATGACCTTGTCATTAGAAAGTCACAAGAAAATAGAAAAGATGTATTTGATTTACTAGTGAATTCTGGAGAGATATGGAGCACTTGTCAAAATTTATTTCAAATGAATATTTGCTGAGAATTAATTATATCTGAGGCTTTGAGCAATGAAATGAATCTAGAGGTCCACTAGAGGAATCGACTCTACGTGTCAGAAATTAGTAGGCAATACAAAGCCCGGTCTCTGTGTCTTGCTGGTAGTCATTCCTATTCTCTGAGCTGCTTCATCTGGTCTTGGTATGTGGTTGTTTTCTAGTTTATAACAGCCTAATTTAAATATAAGAGGATACACATTTAAAGCATTTGGTCAGAGTTCCATAGAGCATCTCATAACTCAGCTTGTCTTCTCTTGTTGTTGATGTTCTGTCAGTCTTGAATTTTAGATACCAGCTTAGTTTAAAAGGGAGTGGCAGGGGGCAGTCACCTATCCAAATAGCCATTTTCAGATTTTCTATATATTTTAAGGTTTATTCACCATGAAAGAAGGCTGCATCAATAATGTTTCCACAGCATATAAAATAAAGAGAAGAAGAATTCAGAATTCTGCCAGAGATCATTGCGAAGGTCAGAGATAATGGCTTACATTTTCCCCATTGCTAATAAAATTAACAAAAAATACAGGTGAACTTCCAGTTTTTTACATATAATTATATTTAGCCATGCTTGGAGACTATCTAAACTATTTAATTCAGGTGCTTCAAGATTAGAAAGTTATTTTTTTTTCTTTTGTTTTGGTTTTTGGTTTTTAGGTTTTTGTCATAGGGTACTTGCACTCACTGGGGAGGGACAGAGACAGAGAGGGAGAGTGAAAAAATCACTCCCCACCATGAGAAATGACCACACTACAATTCTTCTTCTCTAATTTCCACACACGCACACACACACACACAACCTGGTGTGATTTTCAAGCCACTGGGTCTAGGAATTGAATCATAGTCAGCCATGTGGAAATTCATTGTGTTAACCACCATGCCACTTGCTGGTTCCAATAATTATATAATATCTATCGTTATCTATATTTTCAACTCTATTTCCAAAACCTTATAGGCTATCTTTTACTGATACACTGAATGAATTTACTTTGTCATTCCTTGGATTTCAAGACTTTCTTCTATGCTATTAAAATTATTCATTGAGGCTTTTACTCTTAAGACAATTAAAAATAGAAAAATGAAGAATGATTTTTTTCCATCTGAAATTCCAGGTCAGTCTGTTATAGAATCTCTACAGAATTAACAATCAGTGCCCACAAATATTGAATAGTAACCTGTTTTCTTTCTTTCTTTCTTTTTTTTTTTTTCAAACTATTTGAAAGTCTCTATTTCCAAGTAAGTTGGAATTACTGTCACTGAGAGTCTCTCATGGTTAGCTCTGCAGCAATAGCTTTTTTTTTTCTCCAGTTCTTGCCAGATTATGATATTATTATTACCATTTCTCAAGGTAAGATTTATGTTATTTGTTGGGCACTGAACCAAGTAGTAGAAACCAACCCCTGCTCTCCAGAAGTGTGCAGTCTAAAGAATACCTAAGTGACGCAAAACATAAAATCAAGAGTATGTAAAGGACAAGTAGTTATGTACGTAAGGAATGGTTCATTAGACTCCGAAATAGTAACATCAAATATATTTCCGTGTGAGGAAATGGCCTTGTATCACTGAAATTTCTCCTCTCATAATTAAGACACCTACACATTCCTAAAACTGGACAGTCTGAAGGAATTTTACTTTAGATTACTGCTGTCCAGCTTCAATGTCTGTAAGACTCCTCGGCAATATCGTTAAAATGCACGTCTGGTTCAGTCAATCTGGCATGGTGCTAGAACTTTCCAGTTCTGTGTAGTCCCTAAGGATGTTGATGCTGCTGGATCGTTACCATGATTTATTTTGTTTTGTTTTGTTTTAAGAGAAATTTTTTTTTCTAGAGGGTGCATGTGCTCATGGGAGAGACAGAGACAGAAAGCGAGAAATCACTCCCCCAGGGGTAATGGCCATGCCACAATCCCTTCTTTTCCATTTTTCTCTCTTGATTTTGGGCACACACACACATGTGCCCAGTATTAGATAAAAGACTCTACCAGGACCAGCAGGTGGTGTGGTGGTTAAGGCGTTGTAATTCCCACATGGCCAACCATGGGTTCAAGTCCCAGACCTGGCAGCTTATATTCTCTCTCTCTCTCTCTCTCTCTCTCTCTGATAAAACTCATGTGAAAAATAAATAAATAATTCTTTTTTGTTGTTTAAAAAAGACTCTACCATGTGCACACACTTAAAATTTTACAACATTCTTGCTCACATAATTTATCATCTAAGTTTTATGACAATTATGTAAAGAAAGAAATTCATTTTACAGATGACAAAACTAAAGTGAATATGAGTTTTTCAGTCTTTTCAAGTGTATGACTGTCAAATGAGTAAAATAGTGTAAGACCTTTTTTGTTTTTTTGTTTTTTTTGAGAAGTTTTTGCTATAGGGCGTGTGTGCTTGCCAGAGAGAGACAGAGAGACAGAAAATGAGAAATCACACCCCCCCCACCCCCGGGGTAATGGCCATGCCACAATCTCTTCTCCTCCATTATCTTCTTGGGATCTTGGACACACACACACATACACCCAACTTGAGTTTAATCTACCAGGTCCGGGACTCGAACTATGGTCGACTACATGGGAGTCCAGCAACATAGCCATTACGCCAACTGCTGGTCCTAAGAGCTTTGTTCTCAAGTCTTCACGAGGGCATCTGTTTCATGTATGTAATATAGCAAAGTTGTAGGAGGATAGAATACTTAGTTTATATTCTATAACCTTCAAATTATTTATAATAACTATCTTTGCATTTTCATGGGAATTTATGTGTACCTAATTTTATCCTATTTACAATTAATCTCTTAATCTTCAAAATAATAATTAATAATTTAGTACTTTAATATTGATTGTGTCAATTAGTAGTAAGTGATATGTGACCTCTAACCTGGAACACTGGTCTAAAACAACTTTAAAGTTTCTCAGAAGTCAGAAACTGTAATTATCAGTACATTTTATAAGCAGTTGTGAGTTTTGGAAAAACACTGGGGGCACAATATTCACGTACAAATTTTAGCTCATCCACTTCCTACGTGGATGAGGGCAGTCGGTTAGAGAATAAATGTAATTCCCTACAAATGATTAGAAGATCATTTTTCTTCCTGCTCTTCATCAATCCTTACATCACACCATTATATAAGTAAACATACCAATATTACTTAGTAAAATAAAAAGACATCTTAGGGTTCACATCTTAACACTTCCATCTATTACTCTGGTATGTTTACCTTCAAGGACTTAGTTTGCTCTAACTCCATTCATTTAAATTCATAAAATATGTTGTGTACTGCCGTGCTCCAGCTGCTAGACTACTTATGCTTGGGACGGGATGTCCTGACTCTTGGAGAGCTCGTAGTTGTGAAGAGGATCCCACGACATGGTGAGCTCTATATAGCCTAAAATTCTGATCAGCTGTGCTGTCTGCGTAACTCGCAAAATGACTGTGAGCATTATGTAAGTTAATTGAAGAAGCATGATTGAGCTGTGTGGCTGGAATTGTATATGCTTACTTTTCCTCCTTTTCTCACAAACACAGTCTCAGACAGTAGCATGAAATAATTACTTCAATTCTGTAACCAAAGCTATCGATAGAGTAGGAATCAGTGGAGCAAGTGATACTCTTTTATATCCATCTGGATGCTTTCTGTGCCCGAAGCAAACACAGATTGTAGATTCCCCAAGAATATGACATTCACTTCTTAGTATCGTTTTTTCCTAAGATAGCGATGATTGTTCTGTTTTTATCTTTAATACTACACAACGTATATCACTTCCGATTCTGAGGGGGAAATGCCTGAGGGCATGGTGATGGAGATAAAGTTCCCATTACCTTTACGTATGTTGTCTGCGTACTCTGCACGGGGGATGAACCTTGGCAGGTGAACTGGGAAGTCTTGCAGAACAGGTGAAATACCCTTGTGAGGAAAGCAGAGCTGACTACATTCAACCTGTTTTAATTTTATGTTTTTTTTTTTTTTTAATGTCTGTGTAACACAGTTGGTATGACTAGGTATAATATGCTTAGCAGAATAAGATGTCAGGACTCACAGACAGTGGATTTTTACCCCTGTAGAAGGTGATATATGCTTGATGTCACCTTTAGTCATTTAGAAAAATTTTAATTGGTGAATAATAATTATTAATATTTATGGGGTATGGGACCAGCAGTTGGCTTAATGGCTATGTTGCTGGACTCCCATGTATTTGACCGCAGTTCAAGTCCAGTGGCTTAAACTCATGCCGGGAGCATGTGTGTGTGTGCATGCCCAAGATCCCTAGAGGAGAATGGAGAGAAGGGACTGCAGTGTGGTCATCCTCCCTGGGGGTAGAGGGTGATTTCTCGCTTTCTGTCTCTCTGTCTCTCTCTGTGTATATAATAATATATAAATATATATATTTATGGGGTGCAATGGGATGTTTTGATATATGGTCATATATATTTGTGTGTGTGTGTGTGTGTTTGTGTTTTATGTTTTTGCCATAGAGCATGTGTGTATGCTTCCTAGAGAGAGACAGAAAGAGGGAAAGTGAGAAATCACCCCCCCCCCCCGCCAGGAGGAATGGCCATGCTGCAATCCCTTCTCCTCCAATCTCCTCTCAGGATTTAAGGCACACACACACAGGCACCTAGCTTGATTTTCAAACCACCAGATCTAGGCCTTGAACTCTGTTTGGCCACGTGGGAATACAGTACTTTAACCACCACACCGCCAGCTGGCTCAGTGTAGAACTTTTAAATTAAGCTAATTACCATAGCTGTTACTTCACATTCTTATTTAAAATCTAGCAACTTTGAAATAAGCATTGTTAACTGAGTCATCATGCAGTGTACTAAATCACTAAAACTGATTCCTCCTGTCTCAATGAAATTTTATATCCCTTGACCAACATCTTCCCTTTTCTCATTTTTATTTTTCATGAACAAATAAACATTCTAAAATAATAATTTCTCTGTACAAAATAGAGAAAAGTAGAAAGAGGAAATAAATGTTTGCTTATTTTAAAAAAACAGAAACTTTCTCCTTGCTTCAGCTATTTGTAATTCTCTTTCAGTGCTCCTCACTCCTCACTTTTGCTTAAGTTGCATCCATTTCAAGTCCAAATTGGAAATAATGGCTGTGGGGGACCAACAGGTGGCATGGTGGTTAAGGCGCTGGACACTCCCACATGGCTGACCATGGTTTGAGTCCTGGACTTGGTGGCTTGCTTTCTCACCTCCCTTCTTTCTCTCTCTTTCTCTCTCTCTCTCTCTCTCTCTCTCTCTGTGTGTCTCTCTCTGTCAAATTAAAAATAAATGAATGAATAAATAAAATTAAAAAAAGAAAAGAATGACTGTGTATCATGGACTTCGACAAGAAGTAATTGACCTTATTTGTCCATGATGGTTAGCTGGGATGAGTCTCCATTCTTAGACTAGGCTTTGACGTTCAGTCAGTTTTCTTTCAACTTTACAAGCTGTATTAGTTACTTCCTATTTATTTAATGAGGGGTGATAAGTTTTTAACAGAAACTATACATTAGGTCATCGAGAAAGTCAGGATGTATTTTTCTATATTTTTTTTTAGTGAAATTGTGTCATGACCCAATATGTTTAACTAGATAGAAAACATTTTCTTCTACCTGATAAAGCTAAAATTCTATTGGGTTGTTGGAAAGTCATGCAAAATTTTTATGTAGAAAAACAGAAAAATACATCATGACTTTCCTGATAACCTAGTAGCTTCTGATATTCTACTAACCAGGCAAAGGGGATTACAAAGAAGCAATCGATACACATTTCAGATATTGACCGTTTGTCTGCTTCCAGAGACAAAGATTGAACTGGCGTCCCCACAGAACCAGGGAAGGCCATCTCATAGGCTAAGGACAAAGGCACAGGCTATGGCTTTATGGTTAAATGTTTGTGTTTAAGTACAAAAGTTGTGCCTCCTGGGTTATACTTTCCATTCTACAATTGCTGCTAAATTAGTTATTTTGGAGACCATACAGTGGCATGTTAATAAGAGAAACAGACCACAGAGAAAAGGCCCAGGTTTCTGATCCAGGGCTACCTGGGCATTCTGGAAGGGTGATCCAGCCTGGCTGGGATGGGATGCACTGCAGCACGAAGACCCTACTAGGAATGCTCTCCCTCTCTTTCTCTCTATTGGAAGAAATAAGTAAATACACTTTAAAAAATAATAAATGCCAGTAGCATAAGAGGAGAGAAAGAGTTACTTTGCTAGTTGCATCACGAGGAAATAGTAGAAAGTTTTAAGATTATGTAAGATCTGCGCATCCATTCCTGTATTGTGTATGATGTGTTTTAATTTGCTCAGGATTTTTATAACAAAACATTACAAACTGGATGTCTTACACACTACAGAAATGTATTTCTCTCAGCTCTGGAGGCTTGGAACCCTGGATCAAGGCACAAGCGGATTCAGTGTTTGATGAGAGGCCACTTCCTGGTTTAAGGGCAGATACTTTTTGCTGTTCTCACACAGTAGAAGGGCAAACAAGTGCCCTTGAACTTCAATTTTTTTAATCATTTTTTAAAATTTACAGATTTTTTAATTTTTTTTTGAGAGAGGTGTTTGCTATAGGGCACGTGTGCTTGCCAGAAAGACAGAGAGAGACAGAAAATGAGAAATCGCCCCCGAGAGGGATGACCACACTGCAATCCCTTCTCCTCCATTTTCCTCTCAGGATGTTGGGCACGCACGTACATGCGCCCAATGTGAGTTCATGCCACCAGATCTGGGACTCGAACCGTGGTTGACCATATGGGAGTCCAGCGACATAGCCATCATGCCAACTGCTGGTCCCCAGATAAAATGTTAATGTATTATTTTTTTGCAACATGATATTTTGAAGTATATATGCATTGTGGAATGACTAACATGTGCAGTATCTCACATAGTTTAGTGATAAGACATTTAACATCCATTCTCTTAGCATCTTTGAAGAATGCAATATATTGTTTTTAACTATAGTCAGTCACCATGTTTTATACCTAGCTTTTTTAAAAATAAGGGTGCTAATCCCATTCTTAAGGGCTCTATATCATCTCCTAAATCTACCTCCTAATACCATCACCTTTGGGAGGTGGGAGTTAAACATAAGAATTTTGGAAGGGGAGCCAGTAGGTGGCGTGGTTGTTAAGGACACTGGACTCTCACATGGCCAACTGAGTTTCCAGTCCTGGACCTGGTCATTGCTTAATCACTTTCTCTCTCTCTCTCTCTCTCTCTCTCTCAAATTAAAATAAATAAAGTTAAATAAAACAATTCTTTAACATAAAAAGAATTTTGGAAGGACACAAAGCATTCAGACCACAGTAACGTATGTATGTGTTAATGTGAGTTTGTGTGTGCAGTATGCATAGACATATGCTTATTTATTTGTTCATGGTTGCAGTAATGGCATTTTATATTGTCTTTGTGAAGGACACAGTCCTGCCTTATTCTTATTTTAAGGATCTTCAGCGTGTGGTGCTTTACATGCAGATCGCTGCATAGCAAACGTAACCAGTTTGTTCCTTTACTCAGCATTCAGGTATTGAACACTGACGTTCTGTGACATATTATGGTAATCACACATGAAGCAAAGGTCTGTATAAAATCATTAGGTCAGGGTAAAGCACATGCCAAGCCTTGGAAAGAACATAGGTTCACTTCCGCTAGGTGCAGGACACATGAAACAGGCTGTAAAGAATGCATGTTTCGGGACCAGCAGCTGGCATAATGGCTATGTCACTGGACTCTCATGTAGTTGACTGCAGTTTGAGTCCCAGACCCAGTGGCTTAAACTCATGCTGTGTGCATATGCGCCCAAGATCCCAAGAGGAGGATGGATTTGCGGAGTGGCCATCTTCCCTGGGGGGTAATTTCTCGCTTTTTGTCTCTCTCTCTCTCCTTCTGGTGAGCACACGAGTCCTATAGCAAAAACCTCTCCCCACCCCACCCCTCCAAAAAAAAAAGTCTTTCCTACGAAGTCAAACAGTTTAGAGGGTTGTTTTTTTTTTGTTTTGTTTTTGTTTTTTTTTGTTTGTTTGTTTGTTTTTCCTTTTGGTCTCTTTTGTTTTGTTTCTTTCAGACAGGAAGGATATTGCAAACTTTTAACTGAGATAAAATTCATTAAATTAAGCCCTTTAGAATAGGATTCAATGGGTTTTAGTTATTTTCATAATGTTTTCATAATGTTTTCGTCATTCTGAAAAGAAACCTCATACCTATTACCATTCCATCCTCTCTCTAACCTCTAAAAACACTAATTTAGTATCTGTTTCTATTGATTTGCCCACTTCAGATATTTGATATAAGTTGAATCATAAAATATGTGGCCTTTTGTACTTGGCTTCTTTCATTTAGCATAATGTTTTGAAGGTTCGTTCATGTTGTAGCATGAGTAGTATAATATTCTCTTTTTTATGGCCAAATAATGCTCCTTTGTATGAATCTATCACATTTTCTTTTTTTTTTTTTTTATCTTGTTTATTCCTTAATGAGTTAACATTCCGTTGTTGCCACTCTTGGGCTATTACAAATAATGCTGCTATGAACGTTTCTGTACTGGGTTTTGTAAACATGTGCTTCCAATGTTCTCTATATCAATACCTAGGACCGGACTTGCTAGTCCTATGGTTTCTCAGTGTTTAACCTTAGGAATTGCCGCCGTGTTTTCCAAAGTGGCTGTACTGTTTTACATTCCCCTCTGAATTATATGAAGTTGCATTTTTTTCATGTCCCCATTGGAGCTTTATGTGAAATGATAGGACCATAATTGTGCTCCAGGAATGTATGTTTGGCATCTGGAGTAAGCCTGACTGGCGTGAGAGAGAAAATTGAGGCAGAGAAACCAAAGATGAAAATGGAGACAGATGAACCTAAAGTGTACAAGGTCAGCAAGGAATGGTGGGGCAGAGAGTAAGAATGGGATGGAAGGGAAACATGGAAGATCCTGAGTGTAGAATCCAGGTGGCTAGTGAGAAAGTGGATGAACATATTGTGGTTTTAAGGTAGAAGACTAATCTGGAGAAGCAACAACAGTTTTAAGGTTTAATTTCAGTTTGGAACATGCAAACTCAATGACAAGATATTTGGAGGGAGACCTTAATACTTAAATATGCTTTTTAAAAATGTATTATTTATTTGTATGTTGTTTTGTGTGTGTGTTAAAGGGGGTATGTGCTCATTAGAGAGAAACAGAGAGACAGAGAGAGAAGGAGAGGAGGAAGCGTTCCCCCTGGAGGATGGTTATGCCATAGCTCTTCTTCATCCTCCTCTCCTCTCAGGATTCTGGGCATGTATGTACATGCACCCGGTGTGTTTCTCAAGCCGTTGTATCCAGGACTCAAACCACACAGTCGGTCATGTGGGATCCACATGTCTACACCAGCAGGTCATAGAGCTGGTCTATTTACTTTTTAGAGATTGATCTCACTTTGTTGCCAGAACTTATGCTGGTGATTCTCCTGCCTCAGCCTCCGGAATATCTAGGACTCCAGGCAGGTGTCACCACACCTGGCTATGATTTTCTTTTTAAGAATTATTTATTTTTGGGACCGGCAAGTGGCATGGTGATTAAGGCACTGGACACTCCCACATGGCTGACCATGGTTCGAGTCCCGAACCTGGTGGCTTGCTTTCTCACTTTCCTCTCTCTTTCTCTCTCTTTCTCTGTGTGTGTGTGTCTCTCTGGTCAAATTAAAATAAATGAATGAATAAATAAATGAAATTGAATCAAATAATTTTTAAAAAGTTTTTAAAAAAAGAATTATTTATTTTTATTTATTCTTTTATTCCTTTGTTTCTGTCTGTTAATCCTTTAGTTTTCCTGGAACAGTACTTTCTTCAGGGTTTCTCAGAGAGCTGGTCTGGGGATTGCAAATTCTTTCAGGTTTTGTTTGTCTGAGAAGATTTTAATCTTTTTTTCCCCATATAAAGGATAATCTTGCAGGACATAATAATCTTGGTTGAAATTGTTTCTCTCTCTCTCTCTTTTTTTCTTTTCTTAGAGGTTTTTGCTATAGAGTGCGTGTGCTCGCCAGCCAGACAGAGAGAGACAGAGAGACAGAAAGCGAGAAATCACCCTCCCTGGGGGGATGGCCACGCCACAATCCCTTCTCCTCCGTTCTCCTCTCGGGATCTCGGGCACGCATGTGCATGCGCCCAGCATGAATTTTAAACCACCGGGTCTGGGACGCGAACTGTGGTCAACTATATGGGAGTCCAGCGACATAGCCATTACACTAACTGCTGGTCCCGAAATTGTTTCTCTCTTAATACTTTCAATACATCTTCCAAGTCTTTCCTTGCTTGCACTGTTTCTGTTGAGAGGTCTGGTGTTAGCCTGATAGGATGACCTTTGTAAGTCACTTCTCATTTCTCTTGCCAGTTTTAGTATCATGTCTTTATCTGTAGTCTTGGACAGTCTGGCTAAGATATGCCTTGGGGAAGATCTTCCTGGGGTTGACTCTATTTGCGGTCCTTTGTATTTCTTGGGTCTGGATACTTGAGTGCCTCTCTAGACTTGGGAAATTTTCTTCCAGGATTTCATGGTATAGATTTTCCATGCCATTATTAGTTTCTTCACCTTCTGGGATGCCAATTATTCTGATATTTGGGCGTCTTATGGAATCTAGTATTTCTCATCTATTATCCTTGTGTGTTTTTGTTATTTTCTCTATCTTTTTGGTGGTTTTCTCTGGGTCAGAGGTTTTGTCTTCTACATCAGAGATTCAATCTTCAGCATGGTCTAATTGACTTTTAATACTTTCAAGAGAGTTTTTGATGTCCTGTACTACAGACTTCATCTCTAATAGCTCCATCTGATTCTTTCTCAGAGTGTCCATTTCTTCTTTCATATTGTGGAAGGACTTCCTATTCTCCTGTAGTTTGTTGTCTCTTTTCTGTTCCAACTCAGAATTTGTTCACCATGAATGTTCTAAATTCTTTCTCTGACATTTTGGTAATGTCCTCAGATTTTAGGAGAGATGGAGGGGAATTACTGTTTTTTGATGGAGACATTTTTCCTGGTTTATTCAGATTTGAGGCTCTTCTTCTACTTCTAGCCATTAGAAGATATATTCACTTTTGAAAACCTCTTAGGAGCAAGTGTGTTTCTGTTTTGCTGTGAATTAATGTATGCAAAAGTCTCTCTTCTGTTGTTTTTAGCACTGTGGTCTCAAGAGGTGTACTTTATTCAGGTGTCTGAAGAGTAGTAACTCCGTATTCACAGGTGGTTCAGTACAGGGGAGGATCCCAGGGAATCTTACAATACTAGAGAATTTCAGAACTGTGATTCTAGATCTGTCTAATCACTCTGGCAGGGTGGAGGATGAGGAAGAGAGGATAATGTAAGAGGAAATAAAAGAGCATAGAAGAGAATAAAGAAAAAGTCAAGCGCTGTGTGTGATTTTGTCAGGGGCCTAGAGATGGAACTGAACTGGTGCTTGCCTGCTGAGCAAGGGCCACTCTCTGAGACAAGGGAGAGGAGGGTATTAACAAAACAAAAAGGAAGAGCAAAGAAAAAAAAACAAAAAACACCTGCCTACCTCTCTAGGGGGTAGGTTCCTGGTCTTGGGAGCCTGGAAGTGGGGCAGGGGCAATGGTGCCCCTGCCTCAGTTTCCCTTGCTGGCCATGGGCCTAGAGCTATTTTTATTTATTCTTTTGTTCTTTTTTTTTTTTTTTGGAGAGATTTTTCACTATAGGGCGCTTGCGCTCGCCACACAGACAGACAGAGACAGAGAGACAGAAAGCAAGAAATCACCCCCAGGGGGTTGGTCACGCAGCAATCCTTCTCCTCCATTCTCCTCTCGGAATCTTGGGCACGCACGCACACGCGCCCGGCGTGAGTTTTAAGCCACCGTGTCCGGGATGTCAACCGCGGTTGACTACGTGGGAGTCCAGCGACATAGCCATTACACTAACTGCTGGTTCCCTTTATTCTTTTTTTCTTTTTAAATTTTGACCACACACACACACACACACAGAGTGAAAGTGAGAAAGCAAGTCACCAGGTCTGGGACTCGTGGTCTGGACTTGAACCATGGGAGTGTCCATTGTCTTCACCACCACACTAGCCCCCTGGCTATGTTTTTTGAAACAGACACTTGTGTGACTGTGGTCTATGATAATGGGTAAGCAAAGCAGGTACTAATAAGAAGTGCAAATCCTGGGGCCTTTCTACATTATAACATAGTAATTCTGAGCATGATGTCAGGAATTTGTATTTTCACATGTGCTTCAGTGATTCATTTATATACGAGAATTTTAAAACCTCGGCTCTAATCTACTCGCATAGGAAGAGGTCGTTGCGAATACCTCGCTGACAGTGCTAACTCGGACACTCTGAAGAATATGTGCAATTGAGAGCCAAGGTTCACGGTCAGCTTTGACTGACATCATGCCACACACTTCATGCTTTTCCTTTCATTCTAATACATTTTTTGAGGTAGAACTGTTACAACGGTCATTATAAAAATGAGAAAATTGAGCCTTAGGAGGTTAAGAACACAGAAGAGCTAGCAGAATTGAGATTTGAATCCTAAAATGTCTTTTCCATTTACTAAGTGACATTGATTTTTTTTTTTCCATTTACTATATAAGAGTCGATGCAAGAAAAGGAAAGAAAAATATCTTCTTCCAACTGCGC
>NW_006201094.1:156896-188494 GCF_000334495.1 Tupaia belangeri chinensis | reverse complement strand
GGGAACCTCTCACATTTGTTTTGAACTGACTACAGTAGAAAAGTAGATTTGAAAGAAACGAAATTTTAAGCATCATCGTCCCCACCACCACCATCATCCAGAAGCAGTTCCCAAGCTCTTTTTTGCTGAGCTCTGAGCACACTGTGCCTTGCAAACACAGAAATGCTGTATCAGTTTGCCTGGTAGTCATAACGGACTTGGTAATTGGATTTCAGAAAACACTGCCACAGCTCTCAGGGTGTCTTACAAAATCCCAACCCTGAGGCAGTCTCTCAGTGGTAGTTTTCGGATTGGACAGTATTCAAGGTGACCTTCATTCTGTCAGTGACCGAGCTGCTGTGGGCTTGCAGAATTGTCACAGCCCACTCTGTATACACTTTATCTTCCTTCAAGTTATGGGGTACTGGGAAGCACCTTCTTATAATTTACTGCATTGGACAGAAGAATTTGGGGGGAAAATTCTGCCAGTGTGGTAATAGTGAGTGTTGTAACACCATTACATTATTTTAGTAGTAAATCATGTAAGGAATTAATATAGTATGCTACTATGTATATATATATATTTTCAATTAGAATATACACCTTTAGATCCAGGGCACTGATTATCCTAGTGTAATTTTACATTCAATATATTTTGCATGTAATAGATAATTAAAACAGCTATATAATGTGTCAGCCTGGATAATTTTCATGTAAAATGAGGCACCATTAATGACTTTGCCAGAACTACAGGCACGAACTGGGATTATTCCAGGCAAACTAAGTGTACGGTCACCCCACATTAATGGATGCCAGGAAAGTATAAATGGTAATTCTCACATCATGTGAGGAGCTGCAGAATCAGATCTTGTAAACTGGATCATATACCCGATAATAGGAACTGTCACACTGGACCCATTAACTATATTCTTTAATCCTTTCCTTTAAGAGCAACTCAGTGGCACAAACAGAAAGAAACTGAAGAATAATGTGAGAGAGAAAAGCCGAGATAAAACAGTAGCTGTGTGCTGATATTTACTTGTTAACTGTTGCTTTTACCACTCCCAGAATAGATTTTTTAAAATGGCATTCTGCTTCAGTTAGAGGGCTTTGTGTTGTTTTTAAGTGCAGTCACTGTAAGTTTCCTAGGTAACCTGTAATATTCAGTGTTCAGGCGCCTTTGATAAGTAAAATGTGTTGAAGAGACAGCTAAAAAACCCTGATTTTCTTTTTTTTTTTTTTATCTTAGACTATTCTGCAATTCCTTTAATGTGATTTTATTTGATTTGAAAATTCACTATGATCTACCTCTAGTCCACGGGAAACTTTGAGCAGAGGTGCAGTACAGAATGTAAAGATGGTTTATTCAACTGAAAAAGAAGGAAAAGAAATGTGGGGGGGATGCTAAGTTCTAACTCAGCATTCATGTTCCTGACTTCTCGTGGGTAGCTCTTTCTGCAAACAAGGCAATGAATGTATGCTGAGTTTCAGCCCGTGTTTACAAAGAACCGAGAATGAGCAGTTGTTTGGTGAAAATAGTGGCCCAACTGGTGGATTGAATTGCTTTTCGGTTTTATAACCTGTTGTTTCAAGGTGAGTTGATAGGTTTCTGACAGTCATAAGAATATATGGGAATTTCCTCATTTCATGCAAAATAAAAGCATCACATATACTATCCTTGAGTGAAGAGGACTTACTTTCACAATTCAGTTGGTATCTGGAAATTAACTGGCTAAGGAATACTATGCTAGAGTGGGCTAAAATCGGATGTGCAAGAAAAAATACAAGGTAAAATCTGAAGAGTGTAACAAAAACCCTGGTCTCACTTCTTCTGGTCTTTGGTCTCATCTACTTTGATGAATTGTATGAACTTGTTAAAATTGCCACATCCTGGGACCAGCAGATGGCATAATGGTTATGTTGCTAGACTCCCACATAGTCGGCCTCAGTTCATATTCCAGACCCATTGACTTAAAATTCATGCCGGGCATGTGTGCGTGCCTGCCCAAAATCCCAAAAGGAGAATGGAGGAGAAGGGATTGCAGTATGGCCATACTCTGTGGGTGATAATTTCTCACTTTCTATCTATCTTTGTCTCTCTGGCAAGCACACACACACCCTATACCAAAAAAAAAAATCTCTGAAAAGAACAAAAAAATTGCCACATCCTCTTCCTACCCCCAACATGCAAATACTACTTTTAATAGCACTTATTACCTTTAATATAATATTTATTTCATTTATTGTTTCTCCTTCATTTTCTGCAAAAGTATAAACGCCATAAGGATAGAATGTTTTGTCTCCCTTTTTTTGCTGTGTGCCTGATTTGCTAAAAAATTACATGGTTCGGAGATAATGATAAAAAGTAATTTGGTTCTCTGTGATAGAGACTGAGGTCAAGCCATAGTGCAATATAAATTATTATTCTTTCTCTTTACATTTCCTGGTATTGATATTGTAGTATAGAAAAAAATAAGTCTGGACTCCAATATCTAAGGAGTTTATGAAATTTTTCAGAGTAGTTGTGAAGGTGTCTGCAATAGAAGTCGATTCTTCTTTGTACATTCTAACAAGGTGTTCTCAGCCAGAGAACTTTATCTGAATCCCTCAAGTGGAGGAGTCAACTATTATGAATATTGTATTTCAGGGTTCTTTAGTGAGAATAAGAGAACAAGAAGCTTGTTTTTCATTTGTTTTCTTCACCTACCCAGTTAGAATTAAGTTCTTGCTCCCACATTCACATCCTTACGACCCCACAAAGTTTTCTAGTCCCATCTCCTTTTTTTTTTCATTTATTTATATCTTCTCTGGATTTATGGCTGGTGTCTGAATACATATCACATTTACTATATTCTCTCTCTTTGCACCTGTGGGTTTCTATTCTTACTACCCTTTTCAGGTCAAAATTGAATTTGAATGATCAGGCAAATGTCTGTCAAATGCTGCTCTCTCTCTTCTACCCAAAGTTTCTTTTTTCTTGTTTTTGTTTTCACTTTTTTATTTTTTCAATTTCTCATCTCATTTAGCCTTTATGAAATTTAAATTACACTTTTGTGGATTTTTGAACCTCTTGATTTTAATTGTCTTTTAATTCTTTAAAGGAACTTGATGAAAACATATTTCTACCTACACATTTTTAAGACTTTTTTAAAATTCAGTGAATCAATATTTACTAGAAAATCTAGAGCTTAGCTCAGCTCTTAGCTCATAAAAGGCGATTATTAATTTTTTGTAATTGACTAGTCACATCAACATAAGCTTGGAACAGATGACTAGATGAATGAGAGTTTCTGACAATGTGTGTGTGTGCGTGTCCCAGTGTAACTAGTGATGTATGATAGTTGGAATAAAGACTTAGTAAAGAATAGGTTAAAAACTACTGTAACTTTAATGGATTACAGAAAACCTCAAGGGGCAATGGTGCCTGAAACAGTTACAATGTGAGAAGAATTTAAAGTAGATATTAGTAGAAAACAAAATTTGGTAAATCCAAGTGGAATGATGTCAATAAGCTAAAGCATAAATTTAGAAATAAATATGGAGTAGAAAATTTTGAGGAATGACAAGTTGTTTAGAGTTTACAGTTAAAGAAAAGTGCAATGGAGAGAAATATAGAAAGATGGGTAGGAACTAGGTCTCTGATGTTCAGCGCGGCAGATGAACATTTATAGTGGTGAGTCACTGAAGAACTTGAAAACAAGAGAAAAAAGCAATTCCTAAGCTTGGTTGGTGTCGTTTAGTCATAATGAAAAACAGGAAACTCAAGAGCAGGACTAGGTGGGGTGGAAAGGGAATGAGGATGAGCCCAATTAGGGGTCTTATTTTTTTTTTTTTTTGGAGCGGTTTTTGCTATAGGGCGCGTGTGCTCGCGAGACAGACAGAGACATAGAGACAGAAAGCGAGAAATCACCCCCCAGGGGGGATGGTCACGCCGCAATCCCTTCTCCTCCATTCTCCTCTCGGGATCTTGGGCACGCACGCACACGTGCCCGGCATGAGTTTTAAGCCACTGGGTCCGGGACGTGAACCGCGGTCGACTACATGGGAGTCCAGCGACATAGCCATTACGCTAACTGCTGGTTCCCCCAATTAGGGGTCTTCAAAGGGAAACAGAGGTGCTAGGTAAGTTACTCAATTGAACAAAAGCAAGCTATAATAACTAATAGGAATGTGTAGTGTCTATGTAGGATGCAATGGTTTTCAAAGGTAAGTGTGAAATGAGGAGCACCTGGAAGGCTTGTTAAAAAAGCAGAGCCCTGAACCCACCCATGGAGTTGCTGATCTGTGTAGATCTTGGTGCAGCCTGTAATTTGCATTTCTACCAGGTTCCAAGTTGATAGTGTGGCTAGTCAGCATCTTGGAGAACCTCTGTTTCTCTTCCTCAGGTAATTGTAGCAGGGGACATGAAAATCACCTGAGGAACCTCAAAAGCATATTATGAATAATATCTAGGCTCAAAGCACATCTATTCAAACATTGCTGGGGGCAGCTTTTTCTTAAGTTCCTCATTTGATCTCCATGGGCAGCCAGACTGAAGATTAGTCAGGTGGGAACCAGCAGTTAGCGTAATGGCTATGTCGCTGGACTCCCACATAGTCGACCGCAGTTCGCGTCCCGGACCCAGTGGCTTAAAACTCAACGCCGGGCGCGTGTGCGTGTGTGCCCAAGATCCCGAGAAGAGAATGGAGGAGAAGGGATTGCGGCGTGACCATCCGCCCTGGGAGGTGATTTCTCGCTTTCTCTCTCTATGTCTCTCTCTGTCTGTCTGGCCAGCGCACGTGCCCTATAGCAAAAGCCTCTCAAAAAAAAAAAAAAAAATTAGTCAGGTCTTCCAATGTTAAGAAGGTAAAACCTAGATATTGATGCAAAGCTTTCTAAATTTTATGACATTGCATTGTCCAAATGCAAATACAGAGACTCCCAAGTTTGCTAGTTTGCTGACTCAGCTGCATGACTAGGGTAATATATAACTTAGATACAGACAGATGAAATGTAGGGTAAGGATCTGGAGAATCAGGTTAAATTATGGCTGTAGATGGAGGTATGTATCTGTAACTCTTTAAACCTGGAGAAAACTACAGAGTTTAATATTATTCACATAAAAAGCCCTTTCTCTTTCTTTCTTTTGCTTATGTTGACGCAAAATAACTTGCATATGCACCAGTTATATTGTTCAGTTTAATTGGCCCCCAGAACACCACTATCTCCTTGCCCTTTGTTCCCCACATGTAGTAAATACCCTGCCACAAGGTGAACTCAGATGAAGAGTTTTTCATTTATATACATTTCACTCTTTAGGTCTTTTAGTAAAATTTGATTTCCTGATGTAGAATATTGACAAGAACTAATTAATATGGCACATATAGTACATTACTGGTGGAAGTAATTAGCTCTTGATACTTTTAAAATGACCAGATGTATTGATTTTTTTTTTCATTTTTTGACAGATTTTTTGCTATAGGGCATGTGCGTTTGCTAGAGACAGAGAACAACAGAGAGATAGAAAGCAAGAAATCACTCCCTCTGGGGGATGGCCAAATCGCAATCCCTTCTCCTCCATTCTCATCTCAGGATTTTGGGCACACACACGTACATGTGCCCAGTGTGAGTTTTAATTCACCTGGTCCAGGACTAGAACCACAGTCAGTCACATAGGAGTCCAGTGCCCCAACCTGCATACCACCTGCTAGCCCCAAGGACCAGATATATATTGTTTATGGTTATGAAACTGATTAAAACAAAGTAATTTCAAAAAACATCTTCAAATTTGACTTTATATATTAAAATGCCAAAACTTAATTTTAAGTTATTTATAAAACTATTTCTTTAAGGTTTTTGCCATAGGCCATGTGCACTCACCAGTTTTTGGGAAAGAGAGAGAGACAGTGAGAGGAAAGTGAGAACTCACCTTAGGAGTGGGGGTGGCCACACTGCAATCCCTTGCCTTCCATTCTCTTCCTGGGATTTTGGGCATCCATGCATTTGTGCCCAGCAGGAGTTTCAAGCCTCCAGACCCAGGATTCGAACTGCAGTGGCCACAAGGGAGTCCAGCATCTTAACCACCATGCCACAAGCCAGCCCTATAAAACCATTATTTTAATGACGATAAAGAGATTTAGTAGTCACTAAGGCATATCCACAGAGGTTATACAGCCCCATGTGTTCTGGCTGATTTCTGTGTTTGTGTTTTTCATTAATGGAGATAATTTACCACGAATAAGAAGAGTCCATTCTGTCCTCACTTCTTAGATGAGGTCCTTTTTGCTCGATGTGATGACTTGCTGGTACCAGCTCAGAAGAGAAACAGAAATGAACTTGAGTATGCAAAAATAATTCTTGAGTTTGGAAATGACAACAAAAACAACAAAAGACACTCATGTAGTGCTTAAGATTTCAGGCAGTTTGGGAAACAGCAGTTAGCGTAATGGCTATGTCACTGGACTCCCACGTATTCGACCGCGGTTTGCGTCCGGGACCGGTGGCTTAACTCTGGTCGTGTGGGCGTGCGTGCCCAAGATCCCGAGAGGAGAATGGAGGAGAAGGGATTGCGGCGTGACCATCCCCCGGGTGATTTCTCGCTTTCTGTCTCTCTGTCTCTCTCTGTCTGTCTGGCGAGCACACGCGCCCTATAGCGAAAATCTCTCAATAAATAAATAAATAAATAAATAAAATAAAAAATAAGATT
This sequence comes from Tupaia belangeri chinensis, assembly GCF_000334495.1. Lineage (NCBI taxonomy): Eukaryota > Metazoa > Chordata > Mammalia > Scandentia > Tupaiidae > Tupaia > Tupaia belangeri. Next base: position 181,830 of record NW_006201094.1, on the reverse strand, counting down.
TCAGGCAGTTTTATATGTATGATACGTATCAGCTTATTTTATCCTTAAAACAAGTCTATGAGGGAGTTACTTTTATTATCCCTGTGATGGATGAGAAATCTAAGACCTAGAGTAAGTAAGTGACTTGCCTGTGTCAGAAAGCTCGTAAGTATGGGACCAGCAGTTAACGTACTGGCTATGTTGCTGAACTCCCATGTAGTTGACCCCGGTTCGAGTCCTGGACCTGGTGGCTTAAATTCATGCCGGGCACGTGCCCAAGATCCCGAGAGGAGAATGGGGGAGAAGGGATTTTGGCATGGCCATCCCCCTTGTGGGGGAGGCGATTTCTCACTTTCTGTCTGTCTTTCTGGTGAGCGCATGCGCCTTATAGCAAACAAACAAACAAACCTCTCTAACAACAACAACAAACTAGTAAGTGTTGGGGGAGGTGGGAGGCACTTGAAGCCAGGTTTATCTGAATCAGCGCCAACGTGCTTAACCGTTTTCCTCCTGCACACTTAGTGTATAACAAGTACACTCAGTAAATATGCTTCCCTTGCCATACTAGTTATAAGATAAAACAAACTTGATGGAAACATCAGATTACCGGCTTCAGCGACTTCATCTTTCACACGCTTAATATTCCCAGTGAATTACTGTGAAATGAAGTCATAAGGTTGGAAACCAGAGATTGAATTCATGTCTGTTCCACACTCTCTGTTGAAGATGAAACACATATCGCCTTTTTCTCACCTCAGAGTCATGGCTTTAAAGATTACCTTATGCTCTGAAATCTTATGATACACCTGATTTCTTTCCTTTTTATTATTTTCTTTTTTAGAGAGAGATTTTTGCTATAGCATACATGCAGTCACCAGAGAGACAGAAAGCGAGAGGTCACGCCCACCCCCCTCCAGGGGGAATGGCCATGCTGCAATCCCTTCTCCTCCATTCTCTCAGAATCTTGGACACACATGCACATGCACCCAGCATGAGTTTTAAGCCACCAGGTCCAGGAATCAAACTGCTGTCGACTATGTTTTATCCTTAAAACAAGTCTATGAGGGAGTTACTTTTATTATCCCTGTGATGGATGAGAAATCTAAGACCTAGAGTAAGTAAGTGACTTGCCTGTGTCAGAAAGCTCGTAAGTATGGGACCAGCAGTTAACGTACTGGCTATGTTGCTGAACTCCCATGTAGTTGACCCCGGTTCGAGTCCTGGACCTGGTGGCTTAAATTCATGCCGGGCACGTGCCCAAGATCCCGAGAGGAGAATGGGGGAGAAGGGATTTTGGCATGGCCATCCCCCTTGTGGGGGAGGCGATTTCTCACTTTCTGTCTGTCTTTCTGGTGAGCGCATGCGCCTTATAGCAAACAAACAAACAAACCTCTCTAACAACAACAACAAACTAGTAAGTGTTGGGGGAGGTGGGAGGCACTTGAAGCCAGGTTTATCTGAATCAGCGCCAACGTGCTTAACCGTTTTCCTCCTGCACACTTAGTGTATAACAAGTACACTCAGTAAATATGCTTCCCTTGCCATACTAGTTATAAGATAAAACAAACTTGATGGAAACATCAGATTACCGGCTTCAGCGACTTCATCTTTCACACGCTTAATATTCCCAGTGAATTACTGTGAAATGAAGTCATAAGGTTGGAAACCAGAGATTGAATTCATGTCTGTTCCACACTCTCTGTTGAAGATGAAACACATATCGCCTTTTTCTCACCTCAGAGTCATGGCTTTAAAGATTACCTTATGCTCTGAAATCTTATGATACACCTGATTTCTTTCCTTTTTATTATTTTCTTTTTTAGAGAGAGATTTTTGCTATAGCATACATGCAGTCACCAGAGAGACAGAAAGCGAGAGGTCACGCCCACCCCCCTCCAGGGGGAATGGCCATGCTGCAATCCCTTCTCCTCCATTCTCTCAGAATCTTGGACACACATGCACATGCACCCAGCATGAGTTTTAAGCCACCAGGTCCAGGAATCAAACTGCTGTCGACTATGTGGGAGTCCAGCAACGTAACCATTATGCCTTGGGTTGGTCCTAGGTACACCTGATCTCTAAGGGGGAGAAAAACAAGTGAATTATCAGGAAGTGTTCTGTCCTCCTTGCTGTTATCTAGAAAAACGTTGTTGATATTTTTCTTTATATGAAATTGTTCATAGGTGAAGCTTCTGATTATCTGGATTTTTAAAGATATAATGTTTATTATAGTGTATAAAGACATTTTATTTAAAGGGAAAGCCAAGTTTTAATTGTGTAAATGATATGATATGACATGTTGCATTTTATAGAACAATTTTGAAATTCATTTATCTTCCATGCAAGAGAGATCCTTTTTGCATTTCAGACTAAGAGCTGGGAAAACAATTTCCATCATATTGTTATAGACAATGGCTAATAAAATAGGGACATTCAGTGTTGGCAAGGAATAACCTCTATTACCTAAGTGGGGAGATAACAAATGGCTTGATGCGGCACTGTCCAATTTATACGATATTCAGGTTAACAGTAATTTGGAAATAGTTCCTGTGCCTGGGAAGAAAAGCAATCATCACTTAGAAGAATGCAACTAGGAGGAGATAAATTACAGATTATACATAAAAAAATAGGGTTATTCTGTCACAGAATATAACAATATACTGCTCTGTCTTTGTAACAATAGTCTAAAAATTGGTTTCATAGAGGAAAATAAATGTATTTAAACTTACTGTGGAATCTGACCTCCTCATGGACTCGAGTCTTAGGATCTGGCAAGGTGCCTTGTATATAGTAGAACGTCAAATACTTGCATAATGAATTAATCATGACCACATTTATCATTTAATACTGATAATAAAGTGGAATGAATACAGAGGACGGTAGCAAAAATGAGAAGGAGTCTGAAAATTAAGTCCTATGGAGAGGATGGAAAAGATATGGGGGTGTTAGGTGAAGTTTTCAGGGAAACTAGAATGCTGTGTTCGTGTAGCCCAAGAATGATAATATATGAAAGAAAATGATTTTATATTCCTACTCCAAGGAAAAAATAGCAGCATCCCTTCAATAGGGGAAAGACTTTTTCAAAGAAACAAAGGAGAGCAATCCAAGCTGTCCATAGATGGCTCTGGGCTATTTGGAAGGACAGTGGGAGAGTTTCATAATGGGAGACTTGCTCAAAGTGAATAGGTATAAAGTCAGCAAGAATATTGTGGAAGGAAGCACCAGCCTCAAATAGTCTTGAATTTATTGCTTTTTGGTTGCTAAGGCCCATGTGAATGAGCAAGGCACGTAAACTTAGGGCTCAACGTGATGGGTAATGATTAGTGAGTAAAATCTTAATTGGAGAAGTGTAATTACTCCAGTGAACTGTTGTGAGATTCGTCAATTATAATGCTAAGGGTTAACCACTGCAGAAGTGAAATGAGGATGTAAAAGGCTTCTTTAAGCTGACGAAGGATGAGTATCAAGGATTTCTCCTCTCTATCATTGACTGAGGAACACAGACTTTGAGATGGATTTAGTGTGTGTGTAGAGGGGGTGATTGTTAGAGAGTGAAAGTGGTATCAACAGCTTCAAGGGAAAGCCAAGACAGCAGTGTCGACCGGGAGGCGCTGCTGAATTCTGGTGGGACTTCAGCCATTAAATCCATGAGGCTTTATTTTTTTAGAGAGATTTTTGATAGAGGGCACGTGTGCTCACCAGAGAGACAGAAAGCGAGAAATCACCCACCCAGAGAGGATGGCCACTGCAATCCCTTCTCCATTCTCTCAGGATTTGGGGCATGCACACACACACACGTGGTGTGTTTTAAGCTGCCACGTCTGGGATTCAAACCTCAGTCAGCTACATGGCAGTCCAGCAACGTAACCATTCCACCATCTGCTGGTTGCCTCCACAGGGTATTCTAAAGATCTAAGGACAACATAGAGTCCTTGTGTGTTCGGGGGAGTCTCTGTACCTTCAGATTGTTAGTCATTGTTCCTGCAAAGACTGTGACCTTGGGCAAAGCAGCTATTCTAAGTAGACGTTTGGGGAGCTGAAATCATGGGGAACTTCTTCAGCAGAGCCATTAGCAGCTAAGGAATAACTTTTCTAGAGTTGAGGAGGGATGTATGTGGGTTGTACATGACAGTGTCCAGAAACATTGTTTTAATGTAACTAGTTTCAAATTGGCAAATATTCTTTACAAAGGGAAAGATCCTAAAATCATTCTTTTCTAGCTGTTCCTAAGTGCTCCCAGTTTTCTATGCTATTTAGCCTTGTCTTAATCAGTTCATATTTAAGACAGCTGTTGGCCATTGATCTAGCTATAAGCTGGATAATCTAATAACACTTACGATGGACATTTAAACAAGTTTCACAAGTCAATGACCAACTCTTTCTCTTTATGTTGGTTTTCACTCTTGTATCAGTTGCTTAATCATCACTAAAACCATTTGGAAAACAGGAGGATATGAGTGATTTAGAAGCCAGTATTTCATTAGAGCTCCTCTTAGTACTGTTACCACAGATGTGTGTGAAGTGTCTGTGGGTATCGACCTGTGTGCCACTTTAATTCATTCCAAATTTTCCTTTAGTCAAAATATTTGACAGCACTAATACTTTCCCCGAAAAGGGCATCTGCAAGTAAGAGAAGTAAAACTCTCAATAGTTGTGGAACAAAAAATTACTATGCTTATTTAAAAATGTACTCTTATTTTTAATCATGTCTAACTTTGATTATTTCTAATTTTGAGTTCTATCACTTAGGGCCCATGAAATTATGGGGAAATGTCTTGCCTTTTCTGGTCCTTAATTTCCTCATCAGTAAAATGAGTATAATATGTGGGACTAGCAAGTGGCATGGTGGTTAAGGCACTGGACACTCCCACATGGCCAACCATGGTTCGAGTCCAAGACCTGGTGGTTTGCTTTCTCATTTTCCTCTCTATTTAACTTTCTCTCTGTCTCTCTCTGTTTAAATTTTTTTCAATGAATAAATACAATTAAATAAATAATTATTTTTTCATGCTTATAATATTGATCTCATATTGTTATGGTGAAGAATAAATGAAAGTGAATGACTAAAGACCTGTGAACAGGATGCACATTGATGAAGATGCTTGATAAATGCTACAGTGCCTGTCTCCGTTCAAGGAAAGGCTTCCTGTGGATTGAGAAATGGCCTAATTAAGAGTTTGGCAGTCTAGTAACATGCATCATAATATTTATAATTCACATCGATATGTAGGAAGAAAAATGGCTGTTACAGGAAATATGCTGTCCCCTCTCCTTGGTTTTGGTTTGTCTTGCCTGACACTCCAGGAGGTTCCTCAACTCTGGGCTCAGTTGTTGGAGAGTGCTCTGAGATCACTAATAGTCACATGGCCCCATTTTCCACAACAGTCTGTGAAACCAGAAGCTACATTGCAATGAATGAAGCACGAAAATCCAATCTATGGAAAGGCACCACAGTCACATTAAAGTCTAGTTGCGTCACAAGGTCTCCAAACAGTGTGAGCTGTATGCTGGCCATCTGTTAGGCCGCAGAGAGACCTAGTTCTTAATGGTTTTTGTTGTATTTAATAAATCAACTGTTTGAAACGTAAAATTCTGTACCAGCAAATACTGTAACTTTTTCAGATGAGGCATTGAAAATGCAGAGTGACCTTTGACCTGGTCCTGCCTGTTTCAAGTTGGGCGATCTTGAGTAAGTCACTTAACTTATTGAGAACCAACAGGGGGCATGGTGATTGAAGTGCTGGACTCTCACGTGGTCAACTGCAGTTCAAGTACCGGACCCAGGAGCTTGAAACTCACGCCAGGCATGTGTGCATGGATGCCCAAAATCCTGAGAGGAGAATGCAGGAGAAGGGATTGAGGAGTGGCCATCCCCGATGGGGGATGATTTCTCACTTTCTGTCTCTCTGTTTCTCTCTGTCTCTCTGGTGAGCACACATACCATATAGCAAAAATTTCTCAAAAAAAGAAAGAAAGAAAGGGAGAAAGAAAGAAAGGGAGGGAGAAAGAAAAAAAGAAAGAAAGAAAGTAAACCATTTCATTGTCACTAAAACAGCATAACAATATTAGGTTGTCAGAAAAGTCATGACATATTTTCTGTTTCTCTGTGCAAAAATGCATCATGACTTTCCCGACAATCCTATATTTATTTTGACTATGGCTGCGCAAATGAAGCGAAATGTGTATTTATAAATGAGATAAACATTTGCAGAATACAGTAGCTTATTAATTTCTGTTGTGGGGCATTCTTATTGGGTATGGAGTTCCAAACATGTAGAAGATGTTCCCTTTTCAAAGGGTGATTCCTATACTGACTTTTTCAGGGCTCCACACTGACTTCAAATGCAGCTTGAATACAAAAGAGTAGGAGGTATACTTTCAGATAAGTAGGGCCTAAAAATAGGGAGATGCTGCCCCTTCGGCTCTGGCTTTGGCTCGCTAGTAGAAGGGAGAGTGACAGCACCGAGCATTTCCTTGCCCAGAAGGAGAACGTCCTGTGTGGAACCCTATCCTGTAGAACTCTTGACACTGATGAAGGATCGGCACATCGTATCCTGACAACTTCCTCTGGAGGAAGAATATGGACAGAGACGTTGGTTCCGCAGTACTTCTGGGATTAGCACAAGATAGATTGCTCTGACAGGAGCAGTTGCCGCTGCAGCCCGGACGATTGTTTCGGTGCGTATTTCTCTTTATACCACATGTCAATGATGCTAATCATCTTATCCCTGCCAAAGCTCAAGGGCTAGCTTTTGAAATTATTGAAAGAAATGTCCAATGTTTCTTTTTGTCCCTCATTTTTTTTTTTTATAAAAAGAAACTAATTCCCATTTCAGTGATTTTTATATTGAGAAGAAAATATGAAAGACAAGATTCTTATTCTCCAAGATGTCACAAAAGAAGGCATTTTATTTGTGACTTTTAAATGACAAATACTGAAATTCTTTTGAGTCCAGTCAAGAAAAAAAGGTTGGTATTAAATGTGACCTTTGCATTTAATGGTCTGAAGGAGAAACTTTCATTTTGGCTATGTAGATTGTACTGTGAATTATTGGCCCAGTTTACTGCATTTCAAGCTTTGGAGGTGAGGGGGTGACCAGACAGGAGGGGAAAAAAATTATTTCTTGATAACTACAATTTTCAAAATAACAAGTCATTTGAACTTAACCATTTTTCCCCCCACACCATTTTTTATGTAACACATTTAAGCACAATTTTTCCTAAAGGAATTGACTAAACTAAATCCGATCCTGAGATTTTATGGCCAGTCCCTTCCCTACTCCGGGCCTCAGTTTTCACATCTGCGAAATGATAGCGTCAGTATACCCTACCAGTGGATTTGTTTCAGGCTTTAAATCTGGCATGTATAACCTTCTCATTTTTATTGTCTGTGAAAGAAGAACTGTTAATCGTGACAACAGCGCAGCATTTTGCAGCAAATAACTGATGCAAAGAGCATCAAGTTCTAGGAGATCTCAGTATTTAAAGGTAGGCCCTGCTGTGCAAGTCTGTATAAATGACAGCCGTTGCAATACAGATGAGATGCATTTACAAAATCAGTTAAGCAAAGCAGAAGTTAAATTGCAAATGCATGTAGCTCGAGTTGCACAATGGGCTATTTGGGGGAAGACTGTAGGCTGTTTAATGTTCCTATGTTAATGTGGGAGAGACTTCACTTTGTAGCAAGCATCTAAACTTTTATGTTTCTTTATTTCTTCTAAAATACACAATTATGTAGGACTTATTGTGTTCTTTGGAAGGAAAAATGATTTTTTGGTGTATCTTTTTTTAAGCATTTAGAAATTATCATGCAGCTAATCTTCTACTTTCTTTTTTAGAATAGATTTTAAATAGATTTCTCCAACCCAACCATCGTTGATTTTGCACTACTAAAACTGATCTTCTGCCTGAATACACTCAATCCCGTGTCTTCTTTCCAAGTAAATGGTAACGCTACCCTTCCAGTTGCTTTAAAAGCAAACGAACCTCAACAGAAGTATCAAAATCATCTCTGACTCCTCTCTTCTTTCACACTCCGTACAGTCTGTTAGGATATTCTCATGTATGGGTTTATTTTTTCAAATACATTTCATGCATAATCTGACCACTTCTCAATTTATCTAGTTTCCACTTGAATACGAACTATCAGTATTTTTCCTGAGGTATTATAATAGCCTCCTACCTGGCCTTTCAGCTTCCACAGTTACCCTCTTGGAGCCTTACACAAACAACAGCCAGAGTAGCTTTTCAAAATATAGGAGACATGATGTCACATTCCACCTTTAAAGCCTATAATCTTGCCTCTTTTCACAAAAAGGCCAAATTTTCCAATGTCTTTACAGGATATAATCTCTTGTTAGATTTTTTACCACATCTCTATGGCTGTCGACTTTGCTTCTTTCCAGCCACCTTGGCCTCATCACTGTTTGTTGGTGTCATCTGTCCATAAGTTCAAGAACAAAATTGCCACATATGACCCCATTCACACATATATCCCAACTTCATCCCCAATTATGTTTTGAATAATTCCATGACAGAAATTATTATCCAGTTTCCTTGTTTGTACCCCAACATGTAGAAAAGTACCTGGCTCAGATATAACGGCCAATTATAATTTGGTTAATTCTATGATAGATACCAAAGTCAAGCAGAAGTACTACAGTTGTCGTTTTATGTTCAACTTTATGAAGTCTTAGATTGCTAAGCAGCTGTTCATTCTTCCATCTGGTTTCTGTTCACTATTCTGTTGACTATCCCAGAATTTTATTAACATGAAATTATACTTGGTAATATACTTCTTAAAACTCTCTCCAAAGCCTCACATATTATCAGGTCTTTTCACTCTTATGGGGACATAAACTTTCCAACTCCATGTGAGTTACAAGAATTATTTGGCTTTCTCTGTTTTCTAGTGCTCCCTCCAACCCCCAGACTTGGGTCATTCCTTCTCACTGAAGAGTAGATCATTATTCATCTAAATACCTAAGGGATTCTGCAAAATTTAGAGTTTTCTCATTCTTTTTTGATACACTGCTCCACATATTCTAGCCTCCTGGTGTCCCTGAAATTCAGTGATTTTTCCTCAACTCAGTTAGTCTTGTGTGTTGTCTGGGTCCTTACTTTCTATGCCACTGCCTAGAAATTCCCTCCTGGGGCAGTGACCACCATATTTGTTTCCCTTTTCTCAAGGATCACAGTTATTCACTACATATTTTCTACTGTCTGAAAACCGCCTTTTCATTTACGTAGTTTTTTGTTGTTTAAGGTAGAAAGATGAATTTAGTCACTGTTCCTCCAATAAAGCATAAACAAAATACCAATGGAAAACTACAGAAGCCAAGTCTTTTTTTTTTTTTCATTTAGACATATGAGCATATCAAAGAGTCAGGTAATGAATAGCATACAACAGTATGATTAATTTTCACATGTAAAACCTGAAAGTTATCAACAAGAAAGCAATACATTTAAATTAAAAGTGTTTGATTTCTGGCTCTTATAATTACAGCTGTTTGACCTTGGACAGGTGCTTCTGAGCATTAATTTTGTCATCCGCTTACATGGGAAATAGAAGTCCCACTGTTTTATCGCAGAGTTACATCAAGGATTAAATGTGGTCAAGGGTATAAAAATTATTTTATCTTTAAAATCTTATATGAAGGGATATTCTTATTCACATTATCAGTATCTGCCAAGCTAGAGAATGCAGAATGAGAGAACATTTCTCCTTAATTCATCTTGTGCATGTTTATTCTGATAACTTACATAGACACGAATACATTCTGTTTTGATATAAACTGTGTCAGTTAAGATTACATTTTACTTTAACAGCAAAAGTCCTTAATACTAGCGATTTAAGCAAGATAGCAGCTTATTTATATTACACAAAAGATGTCTGAAGGTATGCAGTCCATAACTAATACAGATTTCCAAAGGGAATTGGAGACTCGGGTTTCTGTTTTTCTACTTTTCTAGTCTCTGTGTAACTTTCATCTCTCTGGATTCAAGATAGCTACTAGAATTCTAACCATTTTGTCCACATTCCGTGATCATGATAATGATGATGGAAGTAGCTGGAAGAACGAGGGGAGAACAGAGTGTTTTCCTCTAAGCCAGATCATTTCAGCGAGCTTTTCTGGAAGTCCCACGATACGTTTTTGTTTATAGTACATTGGCCCTAATTTAGTAGATGACACCATATAACTACAGATAAGGCTGGTATGACTGAATTTTATTTTTGCAGTAAAGTACCTCTAGCATAAAAATGTGTTTTCTTCTCAAAGACATAAGAAAATAATAATGAGTGTCGAAAGGCAACTTCCAGTTTCTGCTACATACCCTTGCCTTACCAACGAGGAATTCCCTAAACTATCAAGGGACAGTACATTTTAAAGCATATTATAGGCCATGTTTTAACTCAATGGAATACTACTCAGCTTTAAAACACAATGGGACCTCTGACATTTGATACAAAGTATACAAATATGGAGGATTGGATGTTAAGTGAAGTAAACCAGACTATGAAAGAGGCACTGTATGTCCACACTTAATATATACTGAATGTCTTCAGTCTATGGCAGAAACAGAAAGACCGGAAGGTACAAATGAATGGGGGGAAGCAACTGTAGATACTAGAAACTGTATGGGAGGGAGGTGGGATAGGGATAGGGAGGAGCAGAATCAGGGGAAGAAAGAACGTTTAACAGCCACGGAAATGAAAAGGTATCTATTGAGTGTAATGTGTATGGTAGTCTCTTGTGCTAGACTAATATGTAATATATTCATGCTGGGAAAAATCATTAAGTATGCTGGAAGGATGAACAGTAATAAAATGTAAAAAAAATCATTGAAAAAGCGTATTTTATACTTAAATTTTATGTATGCACAGTGAGACAATCACAGACAGTAGCTCACTTGGATACCTGACACATGGCCACAAATAAGCACTGCTACAGATTTCCCCTCAGTTATGATGGTTCAAAGAATGCTCTGAAGGCAGTCCTCAAAGAGGATTCCCAACAGGGTTATTTTCTTTTTTGTCTTTTTTTTTTTTTTTTGAATCAGGACTCCTCAGTGTTTATTTGTATTCTGGAAGTGTCCCTGTTGAAATAAATAATACATCTTTGAGAAAAACCTATCTACGACAAAATTTATATCAGTTAAATCTCATTATATTGAAATAGTTTTTTTTTTTTTCTTTGAGAGGTTTTTGCTATAGGGCACGTGCGCTCGCCAGAAAGACAGAGAGAGACAGAGAGACAGAAAGCGAGAAATCACCCCCCAGGGGGGGATAGCCACGCCGCAATCCTTTCTCCTTCATTCTCCTCTCGGGATCTTGGGCACACACGCACACATGCCTGGCGTGAGTTTTAGCCACCGGGTCCGGGACTCGAACTGCAGTCGACTATGTGGGAGTCCAGTGACATAGCCATTACGCTAACTGCTGGTTGCTATATTGAAATAGTTTTTTTTTTTTAATTTAATTTATTTCTTTTTGTATATACATTCAATCGCATTGTTTAGCTTACAATGTGAGCATTTCAATATGTGAACATTTCTCCCTAGTCCCGTTGATCAAAATATCTTCAACCCATAACACCACACTTCCCCATCCTGTCAATGTTCTACTTCCGTATCCATTCTCCAAATGTCCTTCATTAGGCCCCATTGAAATAGTTTTTGATGCATGATTTGGTATATGCAAAATCCAAAATGGAACACTTAAAAAAAATCCATGTAGCAAGGGATAGAATTCTTCTGGTGATGGATGGTGGACAGAGAGAAACAATTAACATAAAACCATGCATTACATTCAGGCTTCGAGTTAGTTTCTTGTTTAGAGCCTCAACATTTATATTTCAAGCTATCTCTTTTACTCCGTCTATTCATTTCATCACACTTATTTCCAACAGTGTTTTGACCCACTGTGATTGAGATTTGTGGGGTGATTCTATGGAATATCATAACACCCATTCTCCTTATCCTAATTTTTAGAAATTACATCTAAACGCTTTTATAAAATCAAACTGCTTTTGCCACTGATAAACGATAACTTCAAAATGTTTTATTTTCATTCCATGAGGAATTTTAATAAGAACCCTTGAAAGTATATCTTTAAGATTTTCTTGACTTTCTCCACCACTATCAAGTAGTTAATGAGCTGTAAAGGGATGCCTAAATGCACTAGGAAATTTGCTATTTAAAGGAACTCAGAGATCCTGAAGTGAATCCTTTTGTAAAGCAAACGAATGTTTTTGCAGTGGAAATAATTACCCTGTAATTTATTTGGCTTTAAGTGGGATTTTCCTCTGTTTAGCTTTGCTATGTCCTGCAGGCACCTCAGCTTCTGCCTGTCTAATAGTGGCAGGGAACCCAGTTAGGAAGCTCTTGCTATAAGTCTTGACATGTTTCTCTTGACTAATTCGTCAGCAACTCTAGTGCCAGGGAACTATTTCCTGAAAAACAAATCTACTCATTTCAGTGTCCTGCTAAAAACCTCTGTTGGAGCCCTGTTGCAGAGCCTCATCCTCTGTTGGATAAATGCCAAGCCCTTTAGCTGAGCACTGATGGCCATTCGCATTTGGCCCTGACTGCTTTTCTAGAGACAATTCCTGATATTCCCCCTACATGCCATATGTTCCAGCCACACTTCACTCTTCCCCCCAGTCCGAATAGACCGAGTAGTTCAAATTTCTCTGCACTTGCCTCTGGCTAGGCCTGCACAGCTCTGTGTCCAACACCTTTTGTTCCTGAAGAATTTCTCCTCCTGCAAGCCTCAGCTCAAATATCACCACTCCAGTTCCCCACACGGTCAGTCATCTGCCTCTTTATCACCATAGCAATCTGCTCATGTCTGGGAGAACACATTACATTTTATTGTCTTTATATTTATATGTCTGTCTCCACAACTAGCTTTTAAGTTTAGTAACCATGACATAATAATCTTTTATGTTGGGGATGGGTAACATTTGGATAGTCACTAAATCCCAGCTACCATCTACTTTACAAATAATGTACCCCTGAATCCTCTAAATAAAATTACGAAGTGTTATTTCCATTTCACTGATGAGTGAGTGAATGTTCAAAGATGCTAAGGAGCTTCCTAAAGACTAGGTATACTCCTGGAGGCCAGACGGGGGCGCAGTCGTAACCCGTGATGTTCTGCGGGGCTGAGACCCATGGGAATGTTCAGGTTCACATCAGGAGACCACCCTGCATACTCCAGGCACACGGATGCTCATGATCTGAGGGCTGCTGGCGATGGGATTGGATCACGGCATCACGATTGTTTTCCGGGTCTCTTCCTCTCTCACTCTCTTTCTCTGTCTCCTTTGCTTAAGGAAGAAATAAATTACCTTTTTAAAAGGGACTACACCTCTAACAAAGCCTATAGCCTACCCATATCTGATGCCAAAGCCTAGGTATTTTTTCCTAATACCACATGTTCCCTTCCAGGACTTAGTATCGTGATTGATGTCTAGCATATGAAAAAATGTGTGGAATTGAGTTTAGGGTATCTCTAAACATCTTATTTGCCCCCAGAGGATAAGCTTTGCCGCCATTGGAGTTAGTGAAAAGGAGATTCAGAGGTCTTTTCTAAAGGTCCTTCTAGGACAGTGAGTTAGGGATGGCCACCCTTTTAATAAAACATTACATAGTAACTTGATTTCTCCCATCAGCTGTTTGTTTAAACAACAAGAAAACAAGGGTTGTTGTCCGTTTCGTTTGTTTCTTAGATTTTTGCCATAGGGCACGTTCATTCCCCAGAGAAAGACAGAAAGAGGCAAAGTGAGACACCATCTCCCAGGGAGGGATGGCCATGCTGCAATTCCTTCTGTATTCTCCTCTTCCTGCCCCCTTCCCCAGCTTAAAACAACAACGAAGCAGTTTTGACAAATGAAGAAATAAAACTTATTAAAGTGTTTCCCATCATCCACCCTGCCTGTTGAAAAGATTTATTTTTTGCCTTTTTGGAAAAGTGTACCCAAAATAAGTTCTGCTTTAAAATTTGTAGTAGGGTATGGAAATGTTTACTTACCAATAGATCCAGATTGCATGCTGCTAAAAATGGACCAAAACACATAAACAAAATGTATCCATATTTCTTAGTAGTTTAATAATCTCAGTTTTATATATATAGATATAAAACACGTTACATTTTGTTTTGTTTTGTTTTTCCTGTCACTACTTTTTTTTAAGGGTTTTTGTTTTTGTTTTGTTTTGTTTTGTCTTGTTTTGCCATAGGATGTGTGCATTTGCTGAGGAGATAGAGAGGGAAAGTGATAAATCACCTCCCCAGGAGTGATGGCCACACCACAATCCGTCCTCCATTCTTCTGTCAGGATTTTGGGTACATGCACCTACCCACCATGATTTCCAAGCTGCCAGGTCCAGGATTTGAACTGCCTTCGCCGCTTGGGAGTCCAGCAGCTTGAGCACGCCACCTGCTTGCTGGTCTCATCTTGTTACTACTTTCAACTCTACTTCGTCAAATGTACTTTTTCTCAGTCTTAAGGCCATACGGGGTGGATTCTGTTGTTCTTCAACCATGTGGTCTATTTTAGTGTAAAACTTTAATGTCTGATTTCAGCCTGTTATTCTTCCCCTTTGAACTTTAGCTGTGCAGAACGGAAGAGAGATTTCTAGGGTTCCTCTTCCTGTTACCTCTTCTGGGCCAGAGCCTTCAGATTTTCAGAGAAGGGGACAAGGACAGAGAAAGCAGAGGTTCCTTTATATTAACGAGCACATAAAGCTAGTAGAGATAGGTCCATGGCATTGTTCTGGATCAGCCTGTTTTTTTTTTTTTTTTTTTTTTTTTTTTTTTAAGGGTTTTTCCTTTTGAGAGGTTTTCGCTATAGGGCACGTACACTTGCCAGAAAGACAGAGAGAGACAGAGAGACAGAAAGCGAGAAATCTCCCCCCAGGGGGGATGGCCACACCGCAGTCTCTTCTCCTCCATTCTCCTCTCGGGATCTTGGGCACACACGCACACACACCTGGCGTGAATTTAAGCCATCACGTCCAGGACTCGAACCACGGGCGGCTACATGAGAGTCCAGCGACATAGCCATTACGTTAACTGCTGGTCCCCTGGATCAGCCTGTTTCTGTCTGCTGCTAAAGCTTCAGGCAATATAATTGTCTCTGTACAAGAAAAATGCCTGTTTTTTTTTTTTTGTTTGAGAGATGTTCAACTTCCTGGACCCCTCTGTTGCTAAGAACCCTCTCAGTCATAGCTGTATCTCTAGCTAACCCCAGTTGTACACAATCGCAACATCTCCTGGGGACAGAGCATCCTGTCCTCTGCCTACAGCCAACTAGACCCTCTCCATGCAGAGCCATGAGGAATCCAAATGTGTTTTCTTTGCCATTCCAGAGATGTAGAGACTGGAATAGAGTGAGTGTCACCCCCATTTTTCCAACACAACACATCATTGCAAGGCACCCTCCATAATAGCTTCTAGCAGACAACCTGATTTTCAAGTCTCTTTTTCAGAAATTGGGACCGTTTTTTAATGCTCTCATAGGACCAAAACTTGAGACCTCACAAGTTACATTCTTATAAGAACTCCTTAATCATATCCTACTCTAGCTATACCATCAGGACAGGACTACTGATTTGCTCAATTTAGCAAACATCCAATCAGAGAATAAAATTCTGGTCTCTTGGCAGTAACTTGAGTTTTGTGAGTGATACTCATGGAGCCTCCTTCACTTGGCTTCAGGGAAGGGAGAATAATCTCCCTCACCCTAGCTCATAAGGAAGAAATTGAATTGTCTTCTTGAACACCGCATTCTTCAAACGATATATGTCCAAGAAAACCTTCTCTCAGCTCTAGTCCTTTCCTTATATTAACTCGGGAGTCAGAGGTGGGATGATAGATATTTAGCAGCAATTTTTCCATCTCTTCATAAGTACTATAAAGGATGTATAGCTCTAACTCTGGGAAATTGATTTGATATGTGAGTGCTTAGACTCGGAATTTAAAAAAAAATTTTTTGCCATGGAGCACATGCACTCCCCCACCAAAGAGAGAGAGAATGAGGGAATGTTAAAAATCGCCCACCAGGGGGATGGTCACACCATGGTCCCTTCTCCTCCATGCACCTACCAGGATTCTGGGCATATGTGCATATGTACCTGGCATGTTTTTCAAGCCACTGGGGAAGGACTCAAACCTCTGAGAATCCCTCCAGGGATTCAGTGTTGTAACTACCATGCCACCTGCTAGTCCAATACTAGATATTTTAATCTTGTATTTAGCTACAATTCTGGAAGAGTCTACTTAAAAACCTATTACTTTTAGAGACTTTCTAAATTAAATTATTTTCTAGTGGCTATTATAATTAGTCAAAAGTTATCAAAGGACACTTCTGCTCCTACCTGCATTTAGTTTGTACTTGTGTCAGGAAGAAGGATCAGGGCAAGCTGAGAGCAGAAAGCCAGTAGTAAACAACTTTCACCAGGAAAAATGCAGGGGTGATGAGGTGAAAGTTGTACACACTTTGTTCAATGCCCAGCACAAATGTGAAGGAAAGCAAACCCCTAACATTAGGGAACCTCACAGATTATTAAAAGGCAGTGTAGGGGGACCAGCAGTTAGTGTAATGGCTATGTCGCTGGACTCCCATGTAGTTGACCGCAGTTCAAGTCCTGGACCTGGTGGCTTGAACTCACACCGGGCGCGTGTGCATGCATGCCCAAGATCCCAAGAGGAGAATGGAGGAGAAGGGATTGTGGCGTGGCCATCCCCCTGGGGGGTGATTTCTCGCTTCCTATCTCTCTGTCTCTCTCTGTCTTTCTGGCGAGCACATGCACCCTCTAGCGAAAACCTCTCAAAAAAAAAATATATACATATAAAATGCAAATGGTGGTAATAGTGCCACTGAAAATAATTATAGCATTAAAAAAAAAAGGCAGTGTATTTAGGAGACCAGCAGGAAGACTAATGACTGTGTTGCTGGACTCCCATGTAGCCGACCATAGTTCTAGTCCTGGACCCGGTGGCTTAAACTCACGCCGGGCACGTGTACGTGCATGCCCAAGATCCCAAGAGGAGAATGGAGGAGAAGGGATTGTGGCGTGGCCATCCCCCTGGGGGGTGATTTCTCGCTTCCTATCTCTCTGTCTCTCTCTGTCTGGCTGGCGAGAGCACGCGCCTTATAGCAAAAACATCTCCAAAAAAAAAAAAGGCAGTGTATTTAACCCGACTGGGGCATGATACCAATTCCAGCTCTAGGAAAGTGACTAAAATGTAAAGGGACAATGCCGTGTATAGTAGACACTAAACATACATGGCTACTTAAATTAAAAAGTAAAAAGTGTGGGCCCATCCACTGTAGGTAGTGGACACTGAGAGGCACTTCTAATTGGCATGCTGAGGCCACATGGGGAGCTCAGGTTTAATTCTTGGTTCATCCTAAAAGCCAGACACGAAAGCATGCTCCCATAGTCCCAAATACTTGGGAGGCTGAGGCAGAAGGATTGCAATATAGCTAGACAGACACTGCCCTAAACATTAAAAACATAAAATTAAAATAAATCAAGTTAAATTGAAAATTTAGTTCTACATTCAAAACATTTCAAGTACTAGTAGTTCTGTGTGGTCCGTGGCTGCTGTATTAGTGCAGAGTAGACCATTTTCAGCATTACAGAAAGTTTTGTTGGACAGCTTTGCATGTTGGAACTCTTGTTTTGTGGTAAAGAATTCTTCCATCTTCTTAAATCTGTTTACTGTGGGTTAAAAGACTAAAGAGCAGGGTTTGACACAGACTAGGTAGATACCTTTTTAAGACTCTCAACACATGTTTTTGGGTGACCTTTATCTAATATCTCAACTACTTTGGAAGTAAAAATGTTCATCTATATTGGTTGATAATTTAGCTCAATTATCAATAATAAACTGGGTAGACTTACTTTCTTTGGTTGTTAGTTTTACTGTATGAGAAACTCCTCACATCAGTTGACTATCACATCTAATTGCTTTTGTCCACGTGAAACCATGTCCTTTATTTTTTAGAACTGCCATTCTAAGAGGCCCCAGAAATGTCTAAGATTGAAATCACAGTTAATATATGCTGTCTAATTTATTTGGAAATTATTAAGCCACTTCAAATGCAATATGTTCCCACATCCTTAGACATAAAGACATGTGATATTTACAGAAGAGTTTAAAGTAGTCTTACAAAATCTTAATTTTCTTGACACTTTTAAAGCTCTGTGCAAAGGAATGAAAATGAAGTTATACCTCATTAGTAAAATCTAATCATTATTGCCTAGAGAAGATCTTGTTTGGGAAAATAATTAAGTGAGGCCAAGGTGAAAAACAGGTTATAGGACAAATGCATACAAAAGTTACAACTTAGTAGGAAAGAAAATCCCAATACCTAATTAATCAGTTGTCTAGTCTAGAGGAAAGCATAATTTCACCTACTTTATATGTACATACACACATACACATACATAATATTTTTAAAGACATTGCTTTTTTAAGGTTCTTTTCACCATAGAGGTGTGTGCTGGCCAGAGATAGAGACAGAGACAGTGAGAGAGAAAGTGATAAATCACTCCCGAGGGGGTATGGCCATGCTGCAATCTCTTCTTCTCCACTGTCCTCCTGGGATTCTAGGCATGCACTCACACGCACCCAGTGTGACAAGTTGCCAGGTCCAGGACTTGAGCCATAGTCGGCTGTGTGGGAATCCAATGCTTCATCCATCATGCCACTTGCAGGCCCCAGAGATATTGCTTCTTAAAAAGAGCCAAAGAACTGCTTGGTTATCTTTCTTCCTACTACTATATGCACTGATTTTTAAAACTAAAAATATCTGAACCAATGGAATATTTTAGCTTTGTATTTGCACCATCAAGCACCATTTAGCGGGTTGCATTCCCAGTTTCCTTTCCTGATGGAAGATTCTCTAAAATGTTGAAGGCAAAGATAAAATAGTCATAAGTTTTTAACATTTTTTAAAAATTTTATCAGCTTCACATAAATAGATATTCACCATATTGTAGCACTTTTTAACTTCTGAAACTTTATCATATACATTATCATGTATATTCCTCTAAGCAGATGAGTTGGTAAATACTTGTATCCCCAATTTACTGGTGGTGGGACTCATCACTCAGAGAGCCTAATGCCCAGACTCATATAGAAAAATGATATAGTTCTCACTATTACATTCCAACAGTGTGGTTTTTCTGCTACTCCCCAGATATCAGACAAAATTAACTATTCTTCTGATTTTTTATCCCAGTCAAAGAAACATTTCGCCAACAGCAAAAATAAAAATCTCTCAAATTACCATTTTCCTCAGAGTTGTATGAAAATACAAAGTGCCTGTTTAAATAAGAACAGCATCTTTACCTCCATTAATTAGAACCAGAAAATAGTAAGTCTGTGTCTAAGACCAATCACAAATGGAGACAAAATTCTTGGGCAGTTCTGAATGGCTTTAAATATTTGGATATTTGTTATCATGTAGACAAAGCACCATTTAACTTCCAAAGTGTGGAATTAGAACTGTATTTAGATCTTTCCTCTAATGCTCTCATTAGGGCCAAAGGGCCAACCTCTGTTTTTTTTTATGGAGCTTTTCCACCTCTTTTTCTCTTGCCATTTTTTTCATCTTGCATCCCTTTGCCATCTGAGGTTCCTGTTGGACATCTTTCTTTCAAGAGGCTAGATCAAATGCCACTTCCAGTTGAGACATTTGTGTATAGGAAGTACCTTCAAAGTATCCACTTTCATCATCTGAAGGAGATGAATTTGTGAGAATTTGGTAACATAAATGATTCAAATACAATTAGGTAATTAACACTGAAGCAAGGGTCATATGGAAGAAGTTATTGGGAATAGAACCTTTTCTGGTGGTCTCAACGGGGCTGGACTGAGGTGTATATCATACTGGGTAAAGTCTCTCAACAATCTAAATGATGTATAGTGATTTAATTATGAATAATAATAAAAAAATATATAAATAAAAAAAGAATGTATTGCAAGTATCATTCCCCAGAGGTTCTAAATGTATATTCCATATCTGAAAGTCAGTGTGCACAAATACAGGTCTGTTATTAGCAAAGTCATTAATCATAGTCCTGCTTGTTCTTCTGTTATGAAGGATAGTCATTCATTTGGTCTCTCCGTCTGACAGGCAGTAATGACTCCAGTAAGCTAATGAGATATCTAGTTAAATAAATATGATTTTGAGTAATAAAAGTGTAAACATGATTTTAATGAGTTGCTATGCTAATAGAGTTTTTCTATAAATTGGTCGATGTTGGTGGCCTATATAGAGGGACAGTTACAAGATTGGGTTCCAGGCCCAGCTCTGTGGCCTGAGTAAAGGTATTATAATATGAACTCACTGAGCCTTAATCTCTGTGTTTACTTCATGGAGTTGTGGTGAAAATCAAGTAAAATAATAAACTCTGACACTATGTATTTTTTTTTAAAAAAAGGTAAATGTTTTAAATGCATGAAAATAAATGCTATAAATCTGTGTAGATTTACGCTCACATCTTCCTTTATGGCTTGGTTGTATCCATCCTTCACTCCCTGCCCCAGCTGCTTTATCAGATCTCCATTTAAGTTGTTTCCCATTTCTATTCACCCACTCATACAGTAAAACTTACTGGCCATCTGTTGTGTCAAAATTGACTCCAGGAGATAGGGGGGTGCTAAAGTGATCAGTCAAGAAGGCCATGGAAAGTACTCATGTTTAGAACATAGAGCAGAGCTTTTCACCTCAAATCCTGAGTACAGAGTACATTTCCTATGGATCCAAATGTTAGCTTTCTAACTTGGTAAAGAAATATCTACACGTCCTTCTTCAGATGGCTTTCTACAATTCATAGATACAGTACCCATAGCCTTTGGGCTTGTCACCCTTGTTATGAAAATTTCATATGATTTTATTAGCTCTTCCACTTGGCTATTTTCGGTAGAAATAACCAACTCTGCAGAAATTATAATTAATGTGGTTTATTTCTAAACATGAATATGTGGAACCAGGCATGGAGAAAGGTAAACATGCATTTCTTGGGGTGATCAGAAACAGAGGTTCCTTTTATTCAGTTTTGAAAGTGAGAGGCAAGGTTTGGAATTTAGTGAAGAGTTTTCCCATTGATCTGGCCCAAAAAGGCAGGACATCTGGAAGTCGGGGGTGGGGTGGGGCTGGAGCTTGTAGACCATAGGTGGGTTTTACACTTCTTGGGTTGGTGATTTGAAAGGAAGGTCTGTGTTTCAGAAGGGATCAGTGAAGAGTGTACTTTAACAGAGATAAGGGGACTTATATATGTCACAAGATATTGTCCAAGGACAGGATGTAGGAAGAGTCCTGTTATCAATGAGTCAAATGGTATCTTAATGCTTGTCGACGTGACTCACCCATCACAAGGATACTGTGCCAGGGACACAATGTAGGAAGAGGTCTGTTATCAAATGGGCCCAAATGGTCTGTTTATGTTTGTGGACGTGACTCACCGCAGGCCCTATAAGAGGGATTTTGGAAATAGGAACAAGCAGTCAGACTTCAAACATAAAACATAAAATGATCTTATTATCTCTTACAGAGATACTGAGGTAGCCCACCCACTCATTGATTTACACAAAAATCTGGTTCACCTGGTTCTAGTAGGAGCTTATTTCTGATCTTCTGATATGTAATATAAAATACAGACATAGTCTTTGACATTAAGAAACTTAAGGAGCACAGGTCTTGCAAGAGACAGCTAAGTTCACAGAGCCATAAAGAGTTTAAGTATACTCTTGTCCCCATTTCCTGTCCTGTTTTAATAACTAAGAAAGAGGGGGAGTATGCCTTGTCAAGGATCATGTAGCCTGTAACTGATAGAGTAAGGCCTACCTCAGCAGACACTCACTGATACTTTATTCATGAGGCTTTGATAATTGCTGACTTGTTAACATGCTCCTGACATTAATGTACAAGTAAGGGGAGATAACGTGGGAATGTATTTGACTTTTTATGCTGAAATTTCTCTTTTTTTTTAAGTTGACAGAAGGCACATGCACTCACTGGAGAGAGACAAAGAAGGAGAAGGAAAGTGAGAAAGCATCCTCATCGGGAATGGTCGTGCCACAATCTCACCTCCTCCATATGTATCTCTTTTTGAGATTTTGGGCATGCACACACATGTGCCTGCTATGTTTTCAAGCTGCCAAATACAGGATTCAAACTGTACAATCAGCTATGTGTGATCCAGCCACCTTAACCACCGTGCCACCAGCTGACTCAAAGTTTCTATTAGAATTAATGTTCAAGATGTTATCTCTTATGTCTAGTGTTTTCTGGCTTAAACTGGAAAAGAAAAAATGGTACCTAGTAAGTCTTTTCGTTCCTGGTTGATTAACATTTCCATTTTCATTATGATTTTAATATCTTTATGCTCTCAAACGTGAATAATTTCTCTCGTTTTCTATTTTTTCCTAATTGCCAGAGTATGTGAGCACTTGCCAGAGAGAAATGGAGAGACAAAGAGAGTGAGAAAACACTCCCACTGGGGCCTGATCAGGCTACAATCTCTTCTCTCCTATTTCTCTACCCTGTTGGGATTTGGGATATGTACACATCTCAGTGTGGTTTTCACAATGGCAGGGACAGGATTCAAATGGCAGTCAGCTATGTGGGACCCAGTTCCTTTAACTACTAGGCTAAGGGGCTGGCCCTCCATTCTTTCTTGACTGGTATCTTTACTAGTGCCCTTTTTTCTAGAGTCAGAGAACAAACTTCATCTTTGAGAATTTGACTTGGTAATTCCTCAGCCAGAACATGTATATGATTGACCTTTGACATATGAATTATTCTCATCACCTGCCAAAAAAATACCCTTTACTCCATCTGAATTGTGATCAATTTATTCTTGAGCTTTCCTGGTACAAGGATATTTGAAAGAATTACTTTTACCCTTTTCGTAGAAGATGGAAAAGTGAGCACTTAAATCTCATAAATGGCTACTGTATTTTTTTTTCTTTGCCTTTTAAGATTGACAGGGAATATTGTTTATTTGCTCTTTTAGTAGCCACTTAAAAGATTTAGATTTTTTAAGACGGCCAAATAATTCTCTTTTATTCCGAAACATCATGCACTGGCTCTCAGAGTAAGCACTGCTTAGGTGGGCTTCCTACCTATTGGTGTGCTTCTGAAGGAAGGCCACATATCTGTCTGGCCCCCATTTGTCTGCTGGCTTCAGAAAACTACTCAGTATCTGTAGACGGTGCTATTTCTTTGTCCTGATCACCTCTTTTCCCCTTAAGAGTGTGAGAATTCTAAAGTATGGAAGAATTTGATCTGATTTGTTATTATATGTCTTAGTGGATGAAATATTAAGGTGGAATAGGATAAGGTAAGACAATGGTCTAGATAGACACTGGTACAGCTGTCACGCAAGTACACCGCAAGGCTAAAGACCATATGCCTAGGGGACCAGCAGTTAGTGTAATGGCTATGTCGCTGGACTTCCATGTAGTCGACCATGGTTCGAGTCCCAGACCCGGTGGCTTAAACTCACGCCGGGCGTGAGTGTGTGATGCCCAAGATCCAGAGAGGAGAATGCAGGAAAAGGGATTGCAGTGTGGCCATCCCCCCCCCGGGGGGGGGTGATTTCTCACTTTCTGTCTCTCTATCTCTCTCTTTCTGGCGAGTGCACACACCTTATAGCAAAAACCTCTCCAAAAAAATAAAAAGATCATATGCCCATTTGCAGGTTCAGATTCCCTAGTAAACTGGACAACACAACTAGTGAGGGGTCAGGAAGAGGCACACAGGATTCTGAAAAGCTAGAGGGCAGTGGATTCGTGGGGTGACACGACCCCATCAAGAGTGGTTCTCTTTCTTCTCTCTCTGTCTCTCTCACACACACACACCTGTGCACATGCTCTCTATCATTAAAATAAATGCATAAATAAATTAACAAGGTGAGACAAGAATATAATTTAGGCATACTTATTACTCCCTTTTTCTTTGCAATCAGTTAACATTCCATTTTTGGCTCAGAGATTCTTATACTTACAATAGGTCTCATGGATTATCTTTTTTCTTCTCCTGCTCCATTTTACAGCTAAAGTAAATGAGGCCAAGAGAGGCGAAGAAACATCTCAACATATGCCGTTTTAATTAACATTGTTACTGACTTTAGCTTTTTCCTGCTTGTTTGTGTATCTTACACATTTTCTTTAAAACTGCTGAGACAAACTAAATTAGCTTAGTACTTAACTTGATTCTACTCTATCTAAAATGCACGTGTGTAAAATTTCCCAGAATGAAAAACATACCTGTACTGGAGATAGTCTGAACAATTGCTGGGTAATGGAGACACTACCTTTTTTTTTTTTTTAGAGGTTTTTGCTATAGGGCACGTGCGCTCGCCAGACAGACAGAGACAGAGAGACAGAAAGCGAGAAATCACCCTCCAGGGAGGATGGCCACACCACAATCCCTTCTCTTCTATTTTCCTCTCAGGATCTTGGGCACACACACACGTGCCCGGCATGAGTTTAAGCCACTGGGTCCGGGACTTGAACTGTGGTCGACTACATGGGAGTCCAGCGACATAGCTAACTGCTAACTGCTAACTGCTGGTCCCATGGAGACACTACATTAAAAGGCAGTAAGAGTCATGTCACTGTACATGCCCTAAGAGAGACCAAGAAAAACAACATGGAATTTGTCTTTGACAATGGACAATGGTAGGGTGATCATATTTACTTCTACATTGTGAGATTAGGATTTCCAAAGACATTTTTCAGTTGCTTACCAAATGTCTAACCATTTGGGTGGTAATATTGGTAATTACAAGATTCGGGAGTTTGGGAGCATGAGATTTAAAGAGCTGATCCCCTCGAGCTTATATTATCTATCCTATGTCCAGTCTTCCTTTCTAATATCTTTATCCATCTGTTTTAGACTCATAGTTCCCATACCTAGAACAGATATTA
>NW_006201094.1:31612-156881 GCF_000334495.1 Tupaia belangeri chinensis | reverse complement strand
TCCTCAGTCCATTTTACAGAAGATCAAAGTTAGGTCATGAGAGGTGAAGTAACATCAATACATTTACATATTTAGTGAGTGTTATTACTGATTTTAACATTATTGATTTTTTTTTCCATTCACTCAGTGAATTTTCCCTCACTGCAACGTGCAGTATCATTTTTATTCAAATTAAAGGCTAGAAAATAAATATTAAGAAAAGTAACGAAAGAAATATAGTGTCAGTTTTAAAGGCAATTAATCCCCTAATGACCACTGGTGAATACTTCACTTCTAATTAGGTGCTTAAAAACATTTTGATCTTAGTACAGTTGAACACGCTCTTCTGATCTTACTTATATGATTAATTTATGTAGCAAGTCTTTTCCAAAACCAAAAATGTCAATTCTTTGTCTTTGAAATGGATACATTATTCTGTATTTTCTTTGAGGCCTTTCTCCTATTTAAAATTTGTACCACAATTATAAAATTAAGAAAACTGTTGGTAGTAAATATGTTGATATTATGAGAGATAAAAATTAAAATTGAAAAGTAGCTTCTTAGGCTGGTATCCAGGACCCTTGGAGGAGTTTGTAAAAGCTACAATCTCCTTTCCTTTTATAAACACCCTTATGCATGATGACCCCCATTGGTACGGTGGACCCTCCGAGGGTCCCTTGCGCAGTAGAGAAATGTGGAGCTTTTCCTCTACTACTTCAGACACAGAGACTAAGGGCCAGCAGTGGCATGGTGGTTAATGTAATGTATCCCACATGGCCAACTCCGCAGTTCGAGTACCTGACTCCATGGTTTGAAAAACCCACTGGGCATGCGTGCATGCATGCCCAAAACCCCAAGAGGAGATGAGGAGAAGGGATTGTAGCATATCCATCTTCTTGAGGGGTGATTACTCACTTGCCCTCTCACTGTCTCTCTGTCTTCCTCTGGCAAGTGCACACGCCCTGTGGCAAAAATCAAATGCAGGGACTAAGTAATTCCTTTATAATCTCTGCATTTTATAAAAGCGAGACAAGGAAAGAAACATAACATGGAAATACTATAGTTTAAATGATGGGATATTTTAAATTAAATTTTATATAATGCAGACTTAGCTTTACCCCCAATATAAAACTCTGAAACTGTTAAACATTTTTAAAGATTAGTAAATTAAGACACATAATAAATATTTAAAAATCGATTGTCTGATCCAAGGTGACAGTTAGTGTCCATAGTATTTTATGTAGGCACTGACAAGAATACAGATGTAAAAACAAATATGTCACTAAAAATACCTTTTTTTCTTATTTTAGAAAAACAATTATGCATTTTTTTTTCAAAACTGAGACTCTGCCTAACTACTTAACAGCAACCAATAAGGACAATAATTTGTTATTATTTTTAGATAATCCTAAGGGAAATATTTTTGGAACATTACCTTTCCTTAGACTTCTAGGAACTGTACATCTTATCTAACAAAACCAGAAGCTCCCAGGATCCCACATCTGATCGCTTTTCCTATGGCAGAATCCATTAAGTATTCAGTAGATACTGGTTTTCTTCCTAAGGTTAAGCCCCCTGTCACAGTACATTATTTTCTATAAGCAGTGCTTAGCCAAGCTTTTTGAAAAACTACACACTTGTCTTTGCAAATATGGCCTCTGAAAAATTAATCTGTAATTTTACACTGCATTCCAGTTTGTGTGCATATGACTGTCAAATTGTCACGGAAGACAAAATAGATTCAGAGAAGAAAAAGTATGCTATAAAATGCTGCCAAGTCTGCCTCGATGAGTCACATTTAGTGTGTTATTCTTTAAAGAAAGGGAGACAGACTCAGCCTTGGCTATTGTAGTTATTCATTTTATCTACATTTGACTTTTTTTTATAAAGAAATTTTTGCTATAGGGTACATGGGATCTCTGGAGAGACAGAGAGACAGAAAATAAGAAATCACCCCCTGGGGGGATGGCCATGCTACAATCCCTTCTCCTCCAGTCTCCTTTTGGGATTTTGGGCATGCACACACACACACACCCAACATGAGTTTTAAGCTGCTGGGTCCAGGCCTTGAACCGTGGTCAACTACGTGGGAGTCCAGCAACACAACCACTATGCCATCCACTAGTCTGTACATTTGACTTTTTTACGAGCCAGACATGTTACTACCTACCTTTTTATGTGTGGTTGAGTTTTATTTTTGTTTTTCTTGACCAATTAAAAAATTCTGCTTTACCAACAAGTTTTCTTTCCTAATAAGCTCTAAATATTGGCTAGAAAAGGGAAAGGTGGTATTTCATCTTTTTGTTGTTTATAGTGATCTCTTACCTTCAGAGAACATCTTGTTGTGTTCTAATACCCCATTAAAAAAATGTACCCAAGACATTATAAAATATGATATTCACCCACGCTGTTAAAAAAAAAACACACAGTATTTTACATATAATCTTTAGAAAAAGTGTTTTGCCACCTTTCAGAATTAATGATTTCTGACATTTCTCTTCAATCATTTAAATGGTAACTATTTTATAATTGTTGAAGTAAAGGTTTTCATGTAAACATTGCACATAAAGCCAATTGTAAATGAAGTGCAGGAGAACAGTTTGTTTTGGTTCTTCTTCATAATGAGGGGTCAAGGTGTCTTTGTTGACAGAGGTAAGCAGTTGGTGGTCCACTGCCATGTGAGGGCTGCCTACATCCATCCTGACTCTGGCTCCAAGACAACCATGATGGGAGAATTCCACCCGCCAGGATGTGGGTCTCTCCATTAAATTTTCAACTACACAAGGACAGCCAATCCGCATAACTCTTACTATGTTTAGCACAGTCTGCCTCAAATCAGACATTCCGAAAACCCTTGCTGTAGGAATTAATTAAACTATCTTGAACGCTTATATTGGTGACACCATGACTATTTAAGTTTCTTATTGGCAAGAAATATGAAAAATGCATTTTATATAAAAATAATAAAGTTCCTTACTAAAAAGGTATATGCAATTTTTTGAATGTCTCAAATTATAGTTTTAATGCAAAGTTAACAGAAACTATGGGATTTCAAATACAGCATTAATTTTTTGACTATTAATAAAAGTACGTTTCTGTGATTATCTTCTCAGGGTAAAAAAAATGGCACATACTATAGATGTATCAATATGATATTTGTGGCTTATAAAAAGAAAAATTTCACCAATTATCTAGTATTTCCTTTTTTTTGTATCTAACATCTAAATGTATAAAAATAAGCTCATGTGGAAATATCCTGATGTTTAGAACTGTGAGGGAAAGTTTTATCCAGAACATGAAAGGATAACCCTGTGGTATTAACAATATCGACTAGATTCTAAACCGTACTTTTATTTCATAAGCAGAGGAATTCGTGTCTCCAGCGTCGCCGCCTAGCACTCACCCAGCCTGGTTCACTGATTCAGGTTACCCCTTGGTCTCTCTGCGCAGGAAATATCCTTGTAGAGACAAGAGCGCACTAACCTCTGGGCCAGCATGCTAAAAAGTCTCAGAGCGCTTTGATGCACGAGCTTTGGCAATTTGGGCAGACAATAAGATAAGCATAATGAGTTAAATATCTTCTTATACATTTTACAAACGTCTGACCTATTTCAATGAACTTCTGCTTCTTAGAAATCTACATCTTGAAGTAAAAGAAAACTATGTATTTTATAAAAAAGAAATTCCTATATTCTAAATTTTTAAAATTTTTTAAAATACTCTTCTCTGTAGATTTTAGGGGTTTTTTTTTTTGCTGCTAAAGTCCTATTGGATTATGGGGCCAGCAGGTGGTGTGATGGATAAGGGTGCTGGATTCCCACATGGCCAACCATGGTTCAAGTCCTGGACCTGGTGGCTTGCCTTCTCGCTTTCCCTTTCTCTCTCTCTCTCTCTCTCTCGTCAAAAAACAAAACAAAACAAAACAAAAATAAAAACAAAACAAACAAACAAAAAACTAACAATAACAAATGGTAATCAATAAATAAATAATTCTAAAAAATTAAAAAGTCCTATTGGATTCTTATTTTTTAAAATTATGATTCCTGGTTTATAAACAAGAATTATACGTCTTCATGGGATAAAGTGTAGTTTTTCAAAGCATACATGCAGAGTGCAGTAATCAAATCAAGGGTATTCATCTCAGTTATGTCAAAAGCACAGACAGAAGGAGTCTTCAAAAAGATCATGAAAAATATGTGTTAAAAAAAGAGCTAAGCATGAATTTCAAACATTTTTGCACCAAAATAAATTATACTTGAATTTCATTTTTAAAGGAATTTTTTGAATTACCTGCATGCCATTTTATGTGAGTTGAGAAGAATGAGGATGTCGTTCTAGCTGGAAGATGCTCTTTATTTTTTCTACACACTGTGCATACCTGCTGGCTGGTGTGTGCCATTGCCATTCACAGGCGAGCTTAGGCTTGTGAGGCTGAACCAATAGCAATGACTTGGCACCACAGGACTCTACTACCCCTGGGAGTCACTCTGAATGTATGTATAGAAATTATAATATTTTGGAAGCACAGTATATTTAAACAGGAAAGAAGGCAATAGTCATTTTCTACTCTTAATAAAGAGTATAAAAGTAAAGATACAGGGAACAGCTGATGGAGAGTAATGGTTACATGGCTGGATTCCCACATTGTCTACCGCTGTTTGAGTCCTGGACCCATTAGCTTGAAACTCACTCCGGGTGTGTGTGCGTGTGTGCCCAAGATCCTGAGAGGAGGATGGAGGGGAAGGGATTGTGGCATGGCCATTCCCCTGGGGGGTGATTTCTTTCTGACTCTTTAGCAAGTGCACACGCCTTAGAGCAAAAATCTGTCTTAAAAAATACTTCTTTCTTTTTAAATATATATTTAAATTGACACAATAATTGTACCTATTTGTAGGGGTCCAATGTGATTTTTCTATACAGTGTTACAATGTGTAATGATTGAATCAAAATAATTAGTGTACCTATTGTCTCAGTCATGTGTGATTACATTGTGTTGGGAACATTTAAAATTCTCTTTTTTTACACTGAGATATAGAGTAAGGTGTGGTTAACTATATTCTCCCTAGGTTTTTGCTATAGTGCGCATGCGCTCACCAGAAAGACAGAGAGATGGAAAGCGAGGGGCTCTTGGGCATGCACACATACCCGCCCGGCGTGATTTTAAGCCATTGTATCTTTGACTTGAACCGTGGTCAACTACATGGGAGTCCAGTTACACAGCCATTATGCCAGCTGCTGGTCACATCCCTACTATATTTTTTAACACTAGAAATTGTTCCCTGCATTTATCTGGAATTTTGTTTCCATTAATCAATTCCTCTATCTCCTCTCCATCCTTTCCTGTCTCTGTAGTCATTCTTCATCTCTCTACTTCTATGAGGTCTTTTGATTACTTTTATTATAATTTTCATATGTAAGTAAGAACGTGGTGTTTCTTAGTCTATTTCTGTGCTTGCCTTATGTCATTAGCATAATGTCCTCCGGGCTTGCTCATTTAACATAAAATGACAATTCATCCATTTTAAAGGCTGAGTAGTCTCCCCTTGCATAGATATGCTACATTTTATATATTCATTCTTTAACTGATGGACACTGAGCTTGATTTCATATCTTGGTTATTGTGACTAGTGCTAAAATAAGCACTGGGTGCCAGTATCTTTATGACATGCTGATTTCCTTTCCTTTGGAAATATACCTGGTAAGGAAGACAAAGAGATACTCCATACTCCCCACGCCAACACATGCATAGCCTCCCCTCATCTCTGCCTCCAGATTTGCACGTCAGTTACAGTTGATCACCCTACATCAGATGTATCATTACCAGCTAAAGTCCATATTCTACATTAAGGCTTCCTCTTGGCGTTGTATATTGTGTGGGTACAGACAAATGCATGAAGTTGTGTTTCTACCACTATAGTATCATACAGAACATTTTCACTGCCCTAAAAATCGTCTGTGCTCCCCACCCCCTCCCCTGCACTAGGAAACCATTTCACTTCTGTCATCTCCGTAGTTTTGCAGAGCATTATTATTCTGCTTATGAAAGAAACCTTCTATACTATGTCCAGGGTATTTACCAATGTTAGAAATACCAACAGAGACGTACCTTCAGGACAAAATTACTGAGTTGTCATTACAACAATCTTGTCTACTAACCCAGGATTACTTTCCCTTGGGTTTGCTTTTGTAATAACCTAAAGAGATGGGCAGAAATTATGAACATTCTTTTGAAGAGGTCATCATTCTTGAGAATAAGGGAAATAAATGATAATCCTTTACAAACATATGGTATTTTATAATTTATTACATCTCTTCACTAACATAATCACATTTGTATTCTGATACTTTTCATGGGGAGATACTGACCTACTGGGATTGATGAAGAGTATCTCAAACAGACAGTTGGAATTAGAGGTCTTCAGATTGTAATCAACAGTATAGAGTTGGTTTATGTGAAAATAATGTTATAGCTCTGTTAAGAATTAAATTTTCTTCTAAAATGCCATTGCTTTTAAACTATTTTCAATACATTAATCAACTACCTTTTAAAATTTTCTAAACATAACATTTTATATCAGGTGCAGCTAGAAAAAGCTGGTTTTGCTTGTTTGCTTCTTAGTAAGAGATGTATAATATATTTTGGCAGTTTTGTTGTTTTTTGTGTTTGCCAGAGAAAGGCAAGGAGGAGTAGAGGGGACAGCACCCCCACTATGAAGAATGGTCTCTCTGCTTTCTAGATTTTGGGTATACACATGTGCCCAACCTGTTTTGCAAGCCACTGGGTCTGAGATTTAAACTGCCGAGTCACCCATGTAGGATCTGGATGCCTTAATCACCAGGTCACAGTGCCAGCCCAAGAGATGTGTTATCTGTACAATAACCACGAAACTTTGACCACTGTCTTTGATCCTGTAGAAGTGATATGCGCTAAAATAAAAACTCTATACAACTTAATTGTTAATGATTCAAATTCTTTATTCCTATCAAGACTTTACCAAAAAACCCCACCTTTTTCTTAACTCTCATAAACTACGTGGAGTGCTGGAAGTGTTCCCATGCTTTTTTCATCACGCTCTTATCCACCAAAATTCAGCAAACTCTTCCTTAACCTTCTATGTTTCAAATAGCCTTCTCCTCCCTTCTTACTGTTGACTTTCAAATACGGAAGACTTTGATACATCCTGTTCAGAGGAAGAAGCAACAGGAGCAACTGAGCAGCCAAAATGGAGTCCTCTTTGGAGGGTTTATTAGTTTTCCAGGGCTGCTGCAACAAAATACTATAGACTCAGTGGTTTAAACAATATAGCTCTATTTTGTCACAGTTTTGCAGATATCAGAAGCCCAGGATCAAGGTTTGGCAGGGTTGGTTTTCTCTGCGCTCTCTCTCTCTGGCCACCTTCTTCACATGTTGTCCCTCTGTGCACACGGATCAGATCCCTGGGACTTCTGAGTGGGTCCAGATTTTCTCTTCTTATTGATACTAGTCATACTGCTTTAGGCTTATGGTCCATTTGACCTTAATCACCTCGTTAGAAGTCCTTTTTCCAAATAAAGTAGGGGATTTGGACTTAAACATGTGAATTTAGGTAAGAAAAAGGACACAATTTAACCCCTAACAGAGGACAGAGGAGAGCACTGGCCACATCTGTATTTTTAATTCTAACTACAGCTATAAATGAATGACTTCAATGGTCAGTAAGTTCCTGTTGGGACAGGTAAAGTTCCCCTGTTAGTTTGAAACTGAAATATATGTGTATGTCATAGCAGAGAATGTTTCTTCCATAGATTTTATCTAATTAACATGGTCTCTGTTACATTTCTCCAAGTGTGGGAAGTGAAGTAGGAAAGAACAGAGAAATCAAAAAGCACCCCCTTTTCTTTTTTTTATTTTTCTTTCTTTTTTTTTTTTTTTTTGAGAGGATATTGCTATAGAGCTCTTGCACTCACCAGAAAGACAGAGAGAGACAGAGAGAAAGTGAGAAATCACCCCCCGCAACAAGAATGGCCACACCGCAATCCCTTCTCCTCCATTTCCCTCTCAGGATCTTGGGCACACACACACACACACGTGCCCAGCGTGAGTCTAAGCCCTGGATCTGGGACTTGAACCGCAGTCGACTACATGGGAGTCCAGTGACATAGACATTACACAAACTGCTGGTCCCCAAAAGCCCCTTTTACATAGCTCTAAGAGGACAGGAAATTTCATGAAATGGGCTTGGGAGGCCTACAAACTGATGGCTCATGAGGAAATGCTTAAGTGACTTGTTTTCTTCTTTGTTTATTTGTTTCTTTTTAAGTTTATTTACTTCTAGAGAGAGAGATACTCTTGATTTGGTCACATCATGCCACAACTCCCACTTCCCCGCCTTCCAGCCAGCCACCATCACAGATGTGCCTGGAGAGTTCAGGTCAACAGGGACCTCAACTCAAGACTCTTGCATGGTTCCCAAATCACATGTTGATGCCCCACTCCCTGTGCCCTGAAGATAGGCTCATGTTTTATTTTTTACATTAATGCACCAAAGTTTAGGCATGTCTCCCCTAAATTTGTATTAGGAAACCCAAGTACATAGCTAGAGGGAAACCTAGGTAATAAAACGTCATCTAATTCTTAGGTGAATGAAGAGTCAGTGTTGCCTGAATTTCTAACTTGTCATAAGAATTTAGAGTTTAGACTATATTTTTATACAAAATTGTACAAACTTGGAAAAATTGTTGGAATTAAATCAAACATACCCGTAGGCCATATTTGTGTGTTACCATATTCTTTTCAAAGCACATTGAATTCATAACTTTATCTATCTTCCAACAAACGTGTAAAATGTGTACGATGATTAAGCTTTTAAATATGGTAAAATCAAGGCTCATAGAAATAAATGAACTGCTGGATTTCATCCAACAAATACATGGCAGAGGCAGAA
Source organism: Tupaia belangeri chinensis (assembly GCF_000334495.1). Taxonomy (NCBI): domain Eukaryota; kingdom Metazoa; phylum Chordata; class Mammalia; order Scandentia; family Tupaiidae; genus Tupaia; species Tupaia belangeri. The sequence goes on along the minus strand of NW_006201094.1, from coordinate 147,978 downwards.
TTAAAACCCAATGTTTGGTATCAAAGACTTTCGTTTTCTTTCATCCTACCTCTCAGATGAATTTTAATCCCAACTTCATAAAACACACTAACTTATTTCTAAATTCTTATCTGAAGCTTATTTCATAATGATTTACTGCTGTTTTTGAAAGAAAAATGAGAAGAAATAGAAACTGAGATCATGGGACCCATAAACCTCCCTTTCTTAGTTACAGCAGTTGAAACCTATTGGAGTCACTACACTCTCTATAATGGAAGCATAATCTTTCTGAAGGCTAAGTACACCTCCAAAAATGACTTATCATTGAAAGACAGAAGTATGTGCATAGTGTCAGACTGTAATTGCACACCACCCTTTGCAAAGGCCAGGACAATCTCTGGAAGGTACTAAGCAGTATAGAGCTCAGAGCATGCAAGTCCCATGCTTAGAATTCCTGCCACAGGACCACTTTGGGAGTGATTCTTTGAACTCTAGATTCATTCATAGAATCATGTGATTATCAAATTATTAGAATATCACATATTTATTATTGGACTTATAAAGTAATGCATTAGATGGATGAATAAATGAGGCCACTAACCCCTAACTCTTTTTCTGGCTCTCTCTTTCCTAAGAATGTCTCTAAAACTCCAGGACTGGAATAGAAATGTCTCCACTCTCTCAGCCTCAGCCTCAGTTGACTTGCCATTCTCCTTTCTCAATACATGTCTTTGCTGTTCTTCACTCATGACCATAGCTGATTTCTCAATGTTGATGAACATGTACTGGTTTTTTCCTTCCCTTCCCTTCCCACTCTTCCCTTCATTTCCATTCCCTTCTCTCTGTCAACTAAGTTCCTATCCATTCTTCAAGATTCAAATATAGCCTCTTTCAGAAATTTTCTTTGATCCTAGTCTTTTTTCAAGAAGAAAATGTTATCACTCAGTCTTATGCTTCACAATATTTTAAACTCTTTGACTGCCAGGGTTGTTTACAATCTCTGTATCATTAACCAATTACATCATGGACAAATTTAAAAATGTTAACAGAAAGCCTTCATGAATTATGTAATTATTTTCATGTCTGCTCAGGGATTAAATACCAAATATGCTATTTTGTCAACTTCCCATTAACTTTCTTTTTTTCTTCCTACTGTGGCTCATCCATATATCGCTCATTTACATATAAAACATATAGGAAAATAGAGAATTCAGGTAAATCTATGCTTACAGTGTTATAAACCTGTTTATGAGAAATTATAAGATATACTATAAATTTTTGCCTTTGTTCAAAAAAAAAAAAACACACAAAGACGGTCAGAAACTAAAACTGGTCAACTCGAGCATATCTCCTTCACATATTGCTCTGCTTTCCCACGTGGTTGTTTAAATACAGCTCTTCAGAAGTTGAATGCTATAAATTCGCATGCTGATTTTATTAGGGAAAATGGTCAGATTCTATTCATCCAGAATGCAAGCTAACTTGGTGAGAGGCTGTGACATTTTGCCACTTGGCTTCAACTTAAGAGAAGAGAATCAGTACTGAAGTTGGTTTCCAAGGCTGGGTCTTTGCCTTTTATAAGATGATGGGATTTGGCTTAGAAAAATTCCAAGCTTCCTTTCAGCTGCTTCTCTGCTAATCTACACTGCTACTAAAGAGAAAAGAAATTTCAAATGCCAAGCTGCAAAATATCTGAAAAGAGCAAAGACTGTGTTTGTGTGCTGGCACAGTTCAGGGAAGAACAAAGGCAAATACTAGCTTCTTATCAACACTTGAACCCCAAACTTTGGAACTGAAGTTGTAGGCAGGTAAAATAATTTCACAGAAGAGGAAACCTGACTCATATTAAACCATAGTTTTTTCAATTTGTTATTTAAACTGCCAGTCCAGTTTTTTTTCCTTTATTACATAAGGACATGGTAATCAAAACAGAAAACAAATGAAAATTATTTCCATATCAGATGAAATAGTATTCCAAAAAAGTTGAACCGATGATTTTGTGATCAGTGATCTGAAGAAGAAATTGTTTATTATTCACTTCTCATTTTCTGAAAATGGCTTTAATAGAAGGAGTTTATTAAAAAAAGGAAGTAGATAGCCTTCTTGCTAATCAGCTTAATATGTGCAGAACCATACATATATAAATAAATCATGTAGAGTTCACTACGTATCACATAGCACTTTGTGTAAGACGTTCTGCAAGATGATTTGGGTATGTAGACACAGAGTGAGTAAGAACTCTGGCATCTTGTAGTGCTCTAAAATAATGAATTTACTATGAAAGGATTCACATGTAATACTCAAAAGTATTCCCATCAATAAAGAAGCATTGGTATTCTCCTTATATTCTTCAAAATGCAAAATACCATTTGGTTTCCTTGATGAGTACATGTTAATGACTTTTTAAAGTTAAAATATATTTTAATTTCTACATAATTGGTTCTCAATTCTAAAAAGCAAAGTATCTCTTATAGATTCCCAACACAAAATAATTGTCTTTTGTAAGTTAATATAGAATGTGAAAAAGTATGTTGCTTATATCCATGATTTTTATCGTATGCTCCTTGGGAATATATACTATGTGTGTGTATGTGTGTGTGTGTGTGTGTGTGTGTGTGTAAATGAATGAATAAATAAATATTATATTATATTATATTATATCATATTATATGTATATATAATATATATTTGTTTGTTTTGCCATAGGGTATATGCATTCACCAGAGAGAGATAGAGAGAGGTCAAGTGAGAAATCACACCCCAGGGGGCATGGCCACTCCACATTCCTTCTCCTCCATTCCCCTCCCAGGATTTTGGGTACCCATATATACACGACAGGTGTGCTTTTCAAGCCTCCATGTCTCAAACTCCAGTTGTGGTCGGCCACGTGGGAGTTCAGTGCCCAAACCACCACATCACCTGCTGGCCCCCTAGTTATGTTTTTTAAATGCTTCTCTTTCACTAATGAGTTCATGTTCTTTAAAAGTACAAATTGTTATTTCCTTTAGATTTTTGAAACACTGACTTTTTTAAAGAACTATTTTATTTAACTTTATTTATTTATTCATTTTAATTTGACGGGGGGGGAGGAGACAGAAAGAGAGAGAGAGAGAGACAGAGAAAAAGAGAGAGAGAGAATGAGAAAGCAAGCCTCCAGGTCCAGGACTTGAACTATAGTCAGCCATGTGGGAGTCCAGTACCCTTAACCACCACACCACCTGCCAGCCCTTGAACCACTGATTTTTAATTGTAACTTTTAAGTTAAAATTACTCATGAAAGAAAAAAGAAAGTACAAATATCGTCACTAGGGTTAATTCTGGATTTAGATTGCTGTGTGTTTGTTTGAAGGAAACTTAACTATGGATGCTATCTGTATTATGCTTGACGAACAAAGTCTGTCTCATCAAACTATTCCAGACACTAGGAACAGATTAAATTCACTCATTTGTTTTCATTCATTCACAAGCATTTGCAGACAAGTTACTAGATGCCAGATACTGTACTTTCTTCATCTGTACAGGATTCAGCAGAAGTAAGACAAACCCTGATCTCAAATGCATTATATTTAGCAAATATAGAGCTACAAATACACGTGTAATATAAAGTGATCACTGTGTTAAGAGAGCTACAGATAAATAGCTGTGGTGAGAGTCAGAAGAGGAAGAGGAGACCAGCAGTTAGTGTAATGGCTATGTCGCTGGACTCCCATGTAGTTCACCGTGGTTCGAGTCCCGGACCCGGTGGCTTAAACTCACGCCAGGTGCATGTGCGTGCGTGTCCAAGATCCCGAGAGGAGAATGGAGGAGAAGGGATTGCGGCGTGGTCATCCCCCCTGCAGGGTGATTTCTTGCTTTCTGTCTCTCTGTCTCTGTCTGTCTGGCGAGTGCACGCGCCCTATAGCAAAAACCTCTCAAAAACGAAAGAAAGAAAGAAAGAAAGAAAGAAAGAAAGAAAGAAAGAAAGAAAGAAAGAAAGAAAGAAAGAGAAAAAGAAGAGATGCTTTTGCTTTTCAGATGTCAGGATCAGAGATTTTGTGAAGAGAGTTGAATTTGAAGTAAGTCTTCTTAATAAGCTAATTTTGGACCTGCAGATATAAATGGGGTAAGACACATGAGAAAATTCAGATGTAGCAACAACGGATAAAGTCTATATAAACTGTCATGGCTAGGTAAAACTGGGGTAGGTAAAAAGATACGGATCAAATCACCTACAGAGATGGATGTGTTGGTTTAGCAACCTGATGGTAGGTAAAGAGAGAAAACGTGACTTACTCACTCGCGTCTAAATCTTTTTATTGATTGCTAATCACGTATATGTACTTGGAAAGGTAGATAGAGAAAACCTTCATGTTTGGAGAAATGTTTCATGGATCTGCCATTTTTGTAGGATCTGAGAAGACGCTTTGAGTAAGAGACTTGCCTGCTTTTCGTTTGCCAGAGAAGAGTACTCTGGGATGAAGTCACCCATTTGATCATAAATGTGTGGGAGTGAAAACGTGCATTAATAGAACTGTTGTGTAGTATGGCTAGACGTGTGGCTTTGCCCTTCTCCTTTCGCCAGTGTTATTTTTCCACGAGTGACAGTTACACTTTGAAAAATACAATCTCTTCTCCATTCACTATTCCTACTTAAGACCATCAGTCAAGCTTATTCTGTTTCTACTATGTTTATTTAAAAAAAGAACAAGTCCCCTTTGCCTCCTTCTATATTACGGATGCCTGCTTTGAGGAATCCTAAGAGCAAAATACTCAGTACTGCAGCCAAAATGGCTAAATCCAAAATGTGTTCACTGTAAGAGGTAAGCAAAGTGACAACTAGTATAATTGACGTATGTTGGTTATAGGCATTTTATTTATAGAAAATATGCAGAATTGTAAGGAAAAGCCTATTTCAGCTGGTTGTTCTTAATGTATTGTAAAGCAGGATCAAAGCACCCAGGGGGTCATGGTAAGGGCCATTCCCTGGACTGATTCTAATCCTGACTCTGCTGTTATCTAGCTGCAAGATCTGATTGGATTGTTTCTTTCCTCTGTTGGCCCTTGCTTTCTTCATCTGTAAAATGTAAAGACAGACTCCACTTCGTAGCTCTAAATTCTTTTATAAGGTTTATTTATTTTATTCATTAGAGAACATGGGCACATGCACAAGTGAGAAAGGCACTGTCTATGCTTGCCACACCGTCATCCCCGTTCCCCAGTCCTCTAGCTCTCAGGATCTTGGGTGCACGCACATGAACCTGGTATGTTTTCAGGATGTCCTGGGAATCCAAACCTGTGCAGGCCATGTGGCTTCCAGCACTGAAGTTCAGTTTGCTATCAACTGTAGCAAACACTAGTCTAGTCCTGCAGCTCTAATTTTAAGGATATTGTGCTCATCAGAAAGTTATGAACTTTCCTTTCATCGTCTGTTTTTGTTTTTTAAACCAAGCTAGTGTTCCCTTGATTCTTTGTCAAAATGATAGTATATCCAAACAGAGTAAGGGAAAATGATACTCCGTACCCCAGGAGGCTAGAGAAATCATAAATGAACCAGGGCTTTCTCTCTTCATTCCTCTTTAGAAGTGAATAGGTTAACTTTGAATTCCCATTCTGAGGACTTACCATCACAGCAAGAAGCACTGAAGTGAAAATGTTCTCAACAAAACAGAGCGCTGGCTTTTCAGTTCCATCAGAACTGTTTGTCTAGCAGATTACTCTTCAGGCTGTTGCAATGAAAGTGACTGGTATGACGGTACGCACAGGCGTGATTAAGCCCAGCAGAGCACACCTGGGAGATGTGGTTTGTAGCACTGCTAGGGATATATGTCTTGGTCTTGGTCTACTCACACCCTCTGCGTACCTGAGTGTTACAGGGACTCCTTTGCTTCGCATTTTACTTTTAATCTCACACTCCCCGTGGATTAACAGAAAGGACATGGGTGTCTGCTTCACCTCACATTTTAGCAATCCCCTCTGGATTAACAGGAAGGACACGTGGTGTCTGCCACACCTCACCCACACCTCAGCAGTCCCCTCTGGATTAACAGAAAGCACGTGTGGTGTCTGCCACACCTCACCCACATCTCAGCAGTCCTCTCTGGATTAACAGGAAGGACACGTAGTATCTGCCTCACCTCACCCACATCTCAGCAGTCCCCTCTGGATTAACAGAAAGCACGTGTGGTGTCTGCCTCACCTCACCCACATCTCAGCAACTCTGCATCACAAGTGCTCTGTAGTCATGTGCACTCCAGCCAACCTCTCATTCATTGACCATATAGTTGTCTCCCACTGAGAACGTTTCCGTCACTGGGCATTGTAATCACTTCCAGGAAGTCTGTGTTTAAATGAAAGTGTAATTGAAACCCAATGAGCAAGTAACTCGAGCAGATTCTGGAACTGTTTCTGCTCTCTGACAGTAGGCATAATTATCCGGCAGGCCTACAGCAACGCTAACTCACAGCAGAAGTCCTTTCCTACATATTCACAGGTGAAGTGTCATTGCCTTCTGGAAAGCTCACAGTGTTTATGACAACTTTGATCAGACATTTATTTATTTATTTACTTATTTATGGAGAGGTTTTTGCTATAGGCAGCGTGCGCTTGCCAGGAAGACAGAGAGAGACAGAGAGACAGAAGGCGAGAAATCCCCCCCCCCCCAAGGGGATGGCTGCAATCCCTTCTCCTCCATTCTCCTCTCGAGATCTTGGGCATGCATATACACATGCCTGGCATGAGTTCAGGCCACCCGGTCCTGGACTCGAACCACAGTCGACTGCATGGGAGTCAAGTGACATAGTCCTTAAACCCAACTTCTGGTCACTGAGTACTGGAGGAGAAATTTGGGGCCCTCTGGATATCACATTTGATTCAAGTCATAGAAAGTCTGAAACATGAAGCAAGTAGAATTCAAATAAGGATGAAACTCTTTTTCTTTTTCCTTTTAATATATATTTTCCTCTTACTGAGATCCAAGATTATTTTGGTGGTTAATCACCAAAGTATTGAAGATGGATTAAGTAATCAGGTTCATTCCTAATCCCTTATTCACTTAATGATTCTATTTTTAGGGTTGCTTACTTAAGTTTTCACTGGTCTTCCTTCAGTAATTTTTCACAGTAAAGTACCATTCTTTTATATGGGATCAGGCAACCTTATGTATATTCTTGTAATCATAAGGTTATTGCTTCTTGCATGAGCCTGGGTAAGTAAATTTCCACTTCAGTGTCTAGGTTTTTTATAAGATGTAAAGAAAACATATTAGTAATTGTACCATGTATTAGAGGAATGAAGGCCACACTTACTAGGGCATTAATTGTACATAACCTAGTTTTCTCTGTATGTATTGTTTTAAGTAGTAATATAAGCATCGGGAGAAAGTCACTTTCTCGTATCCCTGTTCTACAACCACCCAAGTTTCTTCCCAGGAGGAAAACACGGTTTTCAGCTTCTTGTGTATCCTTCAAGACATTGTTCAAACATAACGGAAAATAAACACAGACAGAAACACACACATATATATGTATATGTGTGTGGTTAACACGAGTAGTAGCATATAAAAATATATGCATGCTTGCATAATCTGTATGTATTTAATGCAAATAGTGATATGTACAAATATGCATATGCTTACAGATTGCTTTTTTTCTCTTGGAGATCTTTCTACAGTATGTCTTGGAGCTAACTTTTTTTAACTTTGTAAAGAAGTATTCAGTCCATTTTATTTATCATTATTATTATTATTTTTAATTTGCTTATGGCATATCCACTCACCAGAGAGAGAGAGAGAGAGAGAGAGAGAGAAAGCAAGCTGCCAAGTTAGGGACTCAAACCACCGTCAGCTATGTGGGAGTCCAGTGTCTTAACCAACACACCACCTGCCAACCCTGGATATCTTTCAATAGTAATATTAGCAAGCTGCTTTTTTGCTTTCAGCAGCTGCAGAATATACCATGTGTGGACATGCTGGAAGTTATTTAACAAATCCTCTATTAAGGACATTTAGATTGTTGCCAATACTCGATATTACAAACATCTTTGCCATGAATATAATCTTGCGCATACTGCATTCAGCACATACGCTACTATATCTGTAGATCAGATTCCTGGAAATGGGTCAAAGGGAATGTTCATTGTGATATGAGAATTTACTCACATTTCTTTTTTTCTTTTTCTTCCTTCCTTCCTTCCTTCCTTCCTTCCTTCCTTCCTTCCTTCCTTCCTTCCTTCCTTCCTCCCTCCCTCCCTCCCTCCCTTCCTCTCTCTCTCTCTCTCTCTCTCTCTCTCTTTCTTTCTTTCTTTCTTTCTTTCTTTCTTTCTTTTTTAGGTTTTTACCATAGGGTGTCTGTGCTCACCAGAGAGATTCAGAGACAGACACAAAAAGGGAAAGTGAGAAATCACCCTCCCTGGGGTGGGATAGCCATGCCCCAACCCCCTCCCCCATTCTCCTCTCAGGATCCTGGGCACACACGCACACATGCCCACTGGGATTCTCAAGCAGCGGGGTTTGGGACGGAGCTGTGGTTGGCCATGTGGCGTGTGGGAACCCAGCAGCGTCACTGTTACACCACCTCTTGGCCCCTCTTCCATTTCTTAATAAGACCCTTTTAGCTATATCTCACAGATTTTGGTGTTTTTTGTTTTATTATTATTCAATTATAACTATTTTTAAATATCTCGAGATTTTTTTATTACCCCATAGTTTTATATATGTAAAGCTTATATATATGGGGCCGGCAGGTGGCGTGGTAGTTAAGGGTGCTGACTCTCACATGGCCGACAGTGGTTCAAATCTTGGACCTGACAGCTTGCTTTCTCACTTTCTTTCTATGTCCCTCTCTAGTCAAAATTAAAATAAATAAAATAAATAAAGTTAAATAAAATAATTCTAAAACATATATATAAAAGATATACATATATATGATGTATTTATGTATATAATATATATGTTGTTTAATTTCCAAATATTCATGAATTTTTGCTGTCTGAGAACATACTGTAAGTGCTTTCTACACAGACCAGCATGTGTCTTAGTGAATGCTTCAGACACACTCAAAAAAAAGTTCGCTCTGCAGTTGTTTGATGTAATGTTTTACTGTATTAATTACTATTGTTTGACAGTGTTCAGGTTATTTTGTTTTTTGTTTTTTTTGGGGGGGGGAGGTTTATGCTATAGGGCGCGTGCGCTTGCCAGACAGACAGAGAGAGACATAGAGACAGAAAGCGAGAATCACCCCCCGGGGGATGGTCACACCGCAATCCCTTCTCCTCCATTCTCCTCTCGGGATCTTGGGCGCGCACGCACACGCGCCCAGAGTGAATTTTAAGCCATCAGGTCTGGGACACAAACTGTGGTCGACTACATGGGAGTCTAGCGACATAGCCATTACGCTAACTGCTGGTCCCAACTGTGTTCAGATTTTTGATATCCTTACTGACTCTTGCTATATGTTCTATCTTTTGCTGAGAAAGGAGAATTAAAATCTTTAATTATGACGGTGGATTTATTCATTCTTCTCTTTTTTAATTCTGTCACTTTTTTTCTTAATGTAGTTTGTGTAGGAGTATTATGTGTAGGTATTAGTGCACTGACTCTTGGTCATTATGAAAGCTTCCTCTTTACCTCTGGTAATAGTCTTAGTCTTGAAGTATCTCCTTTGTTTTATATTAGCATAGCCATTATACTTTCTAATACTTATTGTTCATATATCTTTTCCATCCTTTTACTTTCAACCTGTATGATACAAAGTTTCACTTACAGAGAGTATATTGTGAGTCCTGCATTTTTATTTATTCTGGCAGGCTCTTTCTTTTAATTGTAGTGTTTATTTACATTGAACATGGTGACCAATATGGTTGGATCTTTATCCACCATCTTATTTTTTGTTTATCTCATTCAATCTTTATTCTTTCCTTATTTCCTTTTATTTAATTGATACATATTGATATTGCATTCTAATTCCTATATTGACTTATTACTCTACCTTTTTATATATTTATAATTTTTATTCTACAGAGTAAAATAGGTTGTTACTTTATGACAGTCTACTTAGAATTAATATTAGAACCTCGAAACAGGATCAGCAGGTGGCAATGGTGATAAGGATGCTGGACTCATACATGGCTGACTGCGGTTCGAGTCCGAGACCTGGTGGCTTACTTTCTCACTTTCTTCTCTCTCTCCTCTCTCTCTCTCTCTCTCTCTCTCTCTTTGTCTCTCTCCTTCTCTGGTCAAATTAAAATAAATAAATAAATAAAATTAAAGAAAAATTTTTTTTTAAAAAAGAACCTTAAAACAGTATATTCATTTAATTCCCCATCCTTTCTGCAATGTTATATATATTGGGTTTTTACATTATAACTTTCTCAGTGCAATGTCATTATTTTGCTTTAAAATTTAAAAGAAAAAGTATGCGATTTTATATTTCTCAACATATTTATTATTTTCAGTGTGATTCATCCCTTTCTTTGAAGCCTAGTTCCCATCTGGTCTTCTTTCCCTTCAACCTGAATAACAATCTTACTATTCCTTAGTAATGCAAGACTGCTAGAAATGAAGTCACTTCTTCTTCTTTTTTTTTTTTTTTTCTTTTCTGAAAATACTTTCACTTTGCCATACCAAGTTTGGAGGATATATTCACTGGTTATAGAGTTGTGAGCTCAATCCGCCTTTTCTACATCAGCTTACTGGTTGTGCCAGGATCATGGCTAGCTCCAGGACAGGATAGAGACCCTGTTGATGGTGCCTGTTTCTCTCCCTGCCTCTTAGGGAATAAAGAAGGAAATCTGAAACACAAACAAAACACAACCATGAAGTGAAGGTATGGTTAGCCTTAACTTTCAGATAATGAAACTGAGTTTCAGAGAAATTAAGTAGCTTGTCCAAGGTCAAAAAGCAGGGATTTGAGTAATTGTACTTCCAAAATTATGTTTTCAATACAACTCAGGTTGCATTATTTTATGGCCATATAAATTTACCTTGTTGCCTTGTCACATATTGCAAAGAATGAGTTAACAAAGAACCTTTATTTTTAGAGAAGTGAGCTCAGTAGTTTTCCAGTAGAAATTATCTTAGAAGGATACAAAGGTTTCCATATCTGCAGGGGTTTTTTTTAAAGTTATAAAATTAGACTTGTTTTAGTCAAAGCAACCTCAGTTTTAAAAAATTCTTCATTTAGCATAATGTAATTTAGCATTTCTTTGCCTCTTGTCAGGATGGAAGACAATAGTTCTCTTGTTTGATTTAATATCATTATGTCTGAAAACACAGCAAGCTGTTGCTAATATACCAAAGGTTTTCAAGTTCTGGGCATCTAAAGGCCATTAGTGAAGTAAGCAAACTAGTAGAGTCACAGCCAGATATTCAGAGGGTATAACAAAAGGAAATGTGTATCTCTGGAGTTGTTGGATGTAAATTTTGTTGCAAGAACCACCAAAGTTTTTGATTCACTTCATTCTTTTTTCTCTTTGTTTTCATTCTTTTTTTTTCTTTTTTTTTTTTTTTTAATTGCTAGAGGTTATGTGTACACCCCAGAGAGACACCTCCATTTCTCCTTTTGGGATTTTGGGCAAGCATGTACATGAAACTTGCTTTTTCAAGCTGCCAGTGTGGGACTCAAACCACATAATTGCCTTAATCATCACACCATCAGCTATCCTTCTTTTGTTTTTTATACACAATGCAATAAACAGAGATGACAGAGTTGCACAGCAAACAAAGGAGATGGTTCTATGTGTTAAAAAGAGTTTATATTTTATGTTTTAATTGGAAAGAAAAAAATCAAAACCAGAATGCCCTATGAATCTGGCATGTGTTTGAAAATCAATAATTTTTACATGACTTAGGGATAATTGTTTCTCATAATGACTCAGATAGCAAAGACTATTTCCTCTAATCAGAGTTTTCTTTATTTGCTTTATAATAATAATAATATATTATCACCATTTCTTTGATTGATAAGTTGTTGAAATAATTTTTTTTTTTTTGAGAGGACGTTTTAAATTTTTAAATTTTTTTTTCATATAGGGTGCTTGTACTTGCTGGAAAGATAGAGGGAGACAGAGAGATAGAAAGCAAGAAATCACCCCCCCAGGGGAGATGGTCATGCCACAATCCCTTCTTTTCCAGTCTTCCTTTGGGGTTTTGGGCATGCATGCATACGCCTGGCTTGAGTTTCAAGCTGCTGGGTCTGGGACTTGGATCACAGTTGGCCATGTGGGAGTCCACTGATGTAACCATCCCACCATATGCTAGTCCCCAAATAACAATGTTTTGTATGAACTTCTTAATTGTAATAAATTATTTAACTGTTTAATATGAATGATAAATCTTTAGAATACTTAAGAGACATTTGAGATTGCATAATTTGACAAACACTTGTCTTTTACATTTAGGGAAACTGAGAGTTTAAGAAGGAAAATAACCTTCCCAATCTGAACACAAGTTAGAGAGACACAGGTCTTGTGATGTCTTTTCACCAAAATATTTTGTTGGAGTAGATTTCTTTTTTAATTTCAAAACTTGTTCAAAGTAAAAGTGGAATATAACAGTTATTGTGCATATGTTTATGGAGCTTAAACAGTCATATGTACTATAATGTCAGATAGTTTCAAGTTACAAAGAATAAAAAAGCAAGGTGAGAGATTAGAAAGTGACTAAGGATGTGCTAAATTATGTAAGGTAGGCAAGAGAAATCTCTTTGAAGTAGTCATATTTAAGCAGTGACCTAAATGAAATAAGAGATCAGATCAGATCATGTTGATTTGTTATTGAAGAGGTTTTCAAGAACAAGAGCTATTGATTGTGAAGGATTTGCAGTGAGATGTGCTTGTTGTGTTTGAGCAACCACAAGATCAGTGGCTGATTGCAATGAGTGTTCATTCATTCATTGTACATTCATTCCATAGATTGCCAGAGCCAGAACCGTAGGAGGAGATGGGGATCTGCAAAGAGCAAGATGAAAATAAATTGTTGTTATAGTGCTATTTAACTATATTAACTATACGGAGCTATACAAGTCACGTACTCATACTTGAGTTAGAAAGTACACATTTTGCAAGTAAAGCTAAGGGGAGCAAAAGTGGTTGTAAGTGAATCACATAACATTCTTTGCCTTCCAAAGATTTATTCCAAACAGATGTCTCACTGAAATGTAGAAATGATAAAAGTTATTATCTCAAGTCTTTGATTTTAAATAAATAATCTCAAATAATTGTATAGGTATTTGTAGGTTTCAAAGAATGTCCACCTGTGTTACATCATTTAAAAGCCATTAGTTTGTAGTAAATGTATGAGCGGTCTTCAAAAAGTTCATGGAAAATGCATATTATTAAAATAAAATTATGAGTAGATTTCTAATTTTTTGAACCAAAATAAATTCCTAATTCATTTCTAATTTTTCACAAACTATTCGAAATCCCTTCTTATCTTTAGTTTACAATGAAAGATGTTTAGGATCAAAAAGGTTAAATGTGATTTGATGAAGACAAGGTGGAAAATGTCAGTAGATAACAAATCAGAAATTTAGAAAATCTGAATGTTTTTTTGAGAAAATAGTTACTGTTCATTTCTCCAAATTTTGAAGAAAATTCTCTTCTTCTAATCTGTTCATTTTTATGTCTTGGAATAATTATTAATATAGGAACTTCCAAATGCTTAGTTTAATTTAGGCAGTACGATGTGCACTATTAGTAAATGCAACATGGAAGCATATGCATTCATTGGATCATCTCAAAAGCCATGGCATGTTTTTCTATGCAAAAATGCATCATGACATTTCCAATGACCAAATATAATGGCCTAGAATAATGACAAGTAGTACATATATGCAAGTTGGAAGTAGAATAGAAAATATTTTTATTGAAGTTATGTGATCTACAATGCTATGCTTTCATCTTGAACAAAATTTGCCTGTACTCATGATTGATTGGTTATTATTGGTATTAAAATTGCCATACATCATCTGTTAGCTAATTATGTAGGAAAAAGTTGATTGAAAGAACAAAGATTTTGCAAAGTAATATTTGTTATTTTATTTCATTTGCACTACATTTGCGTGTGTTGTGTTTGTGCATTGTTTTTTGTTTGTTTTTAGACAAAGTCTCAATGTGTTGCTATCCTCCTGTCTTGGCCTCCTGAGTAGCCGAGGCCACAGGTACCTGCCACCTGCGCCATTCCTCCAGACAGGGTCTAGTCCTGTTCCTACCCTGGCCATGAGTGCACAGTCCTTCTGCCTTGGCCTTCAAGAAACTGGGACTACAGAGGTGCACCAGTGTACCTGGCTTTCGGGTGCACCAACACTCAAAACTGAGCCTTCCCAGTATCAGCAGCCTGCCAAACAGTGGTGTGCCACGCATGCTGCCATAGCCTTCACCACATTTAAAATGACAGAATGATTTCCCCCCCTCCACTTCATATATAAGATCTCCGTCAAACTTACTTAATAAATAGCCTACGATTATGCATATAAATAAACTGAGTCAATATTGTCTTAAATTCTACCTTAACACATACTCTTTGCTCTTTCTCTGAGGTAGAAATGTTTTATTATTTTCTTCAACAAGAATAAGTTGAGTGCCGAATATGCTGGGTTATAAAAAGTATTGAATGGAGCATACCTCTGGGAATCAAAGCTCACAGTACCTATATGGGAACACCAAAACAACCACATATATATGTATGTGTGTATGTGTGTATCTATATATATACAATTTGTTTTAGCTAGAGTCGTGGCACAGTGTCTTGCATGCTGTAGCCGATATAAACATGAGTGCCAAAAGCAGAAAACTAAGTGTCTTGTTACATGATTAATTATATATTTTTCTTGCTATAAGAAGAAAACTTCAGGCCAGCTAGTAGCATGGTGGTTAAAGCAGCTGGATCCCACATGGCGGCCGCATTAGAGTTCCAGACCCCACATTGAAAAATACTGCAGGCATGTGTGCATTCATACCCAAAATCCCAAAAGGAGAAATGGAAGAGAAAGGATTGCAGCATGATTGTCTTCCAAAAGGGATGCTTTCTCACTTTTTCTTTCTCTCTCTGTGCTTCTCTCCTATGAGCCCATGTGCCATTTAATAAACTTTCAAAAAAAAAAAAAGAATATTTCTTATAATAATGACTGAGTAATGAGTTGGGGATGTTGTAAATTTTAAGTTTATAATATACTTCCAATACATCTTATTTTCTTAAAATAATTTACAGTTGAAAAATGTAACATTCAAAGAGTTTTACCTAAAGTCCCACAGCTAGTATATATGGAAACTCTTACTCTGAGTCTAGAGCTCTGATTTCTCATTATGAACACAAAAACTGACAATAGCAATTGTAAAAGTTGCATTTAGGGTGATTTTAATTATCCACGTTGTGACAGTTCCCTTAAGGTTTCCCTTTCAGTTTGCTAGGGCAGCTGCCTATGCCCATAGAAATGCCTACTCTAAGACCCTGCCATGTTTTCCCGTTGAATGTCTCGCTCTGCTCAGCTATTACTAGATGCTTTATTTCTGAATTCTAATTTAGGATGGGCTCTTGACTTTTGTTGTTGTTGTTGTTTTGTTTGTTTGTTTGCTACAGGACTCAGGTGCTCACCAGAGAGAGAGAGAAAGGGAGGTGAGAGAGAGGGAAAGTAAGAAATCACCCTCTGGGGGCGGGGAAGGCCATGCAATAATGCCTTTACCATTCTTTTCTCAGAATTTTTTGCACACTCAAGTCACATGCCTGACATGTTTTTGAAGCCATGGGTCTGGGGACTCTACCTGCTCAGTTGGCTCTGTGGGATCCAGCCACCATATCACCTGCCGGACCCAAGGCCTTGATTGTCTTTTAATTGCCAGAGAAGATGTGCCCTCACCAGAGAGAGACAGAGACAAGAGTATAGTATGGTCTCACCACAGTCCCTTTTGCTCCATCTCCATCCTGTTGGGATTTTGGACATCTAGTCAACCTGTTGTTCAGGCCTCTAGAAATGGGATTTGAACTGCAGTTGCCTATATAAGATCCAGTTTCTTTAACTACTAGGCCCAGGGGCCTGCCCTACATAGGCCCTTTGAATTGATATTAAAGGGCATACTTCATGTGGCTTTTCATTTCTGATCCCAACCTGGATGCTGTGTATGGATCCTTCACATGTCATTTCAATAGATCAAGACCGTTTCCTGGCTCAGGGCCCCAGGATTTCAGCTCCTGCACCACACCCTGGACTTGCGCTGTTCCATAGGAGTCTTTAAATAATTGTGAAATTAAAACAGAGATCTGGAGCTTATTATTTATATGGAAGTGTTATTTTCCTCGTGTATAAAAGACAGTGTAGTATCGCATATGGCTGAATGTGGTTTTTATGGTAATGACTACAGGTTGCTCACATCAACAGCTTGGTGTGAAAGCAGGCTTGGCTTTGCAGTAGGAAGGCAATGTGTGAGGTACTGAACCAACAGCCAGCAGCCCTTTGCTCTAGCTCAGAGCCTGGGTCTGCCTCTAACTTTCTATGACACTGAGGACATTTATTTTACCATCATGAGTTTCATCACCCTGTTAAATAAAGGTGCCAAGTTCAACTCTCACTAAGCAGCTTTATATATATATATATATCCACATTTACATGTTTCTGTGATGTATACTCAAAAGTAAGTAGGCTGTATTGCTCTCTGCATATATGACAATACATGTATTTATATGCAACTCCTTATCTTACCTGTTTTCCCTATCTCCTATTATAAAGTCCAAAATCTTATACATAGTACTTATTTTTTGAACTTTAAGAGTCTTGTGGTATCAAGGGATAATATCATGTTTATTAGTATCGGGTTAGAGCTAGAAACAAAAGCTTTGTGATTTATTTTGATTAGTTTGTTTATAAAAGAAAATTAATAAACCCCACACCAAAACCTAAGCATTTTCTTAATCCTTTAGCCTAATACTGAAAGAAAAGCAGAATTTAAAATTACATTACAAAATTCAGTCTGAATTGCTGTGATCCCTTACATGGCAGTCATTAAATTACATCCTAGCAATATTGAGACAAGTGCATGGAAGGGTCTATGTTCCACCACACAGATCCGTCATTTAGTCCTGTGCTCAGACAGGGCATTGTTCTTTCTGCCCTTCCTCCTTCCTTCTTTCCTTTTCTCCTTCTTTCCTTCCTTTTTAATTGCACAGGGTACATGCTAGCCAGAGAGATAGAAACAGAGAGAAAGAGAGTGAGAAGGAAGGTGTACCCTCCAGTGGTGCAGGATAGAGCAACCCCATCCTAATTCCTCCATCCTATTAGGATTTGGGGAATGTACACACATGTACCTGGAATGTTTTTCAAGCCTCTGAGGCTGGGACTTGAACTGTAGTCAACCATGTAGGATCTGGCTCCCTTCACCAATAGGCTATAGGCTGGCCCTGGCCCTGACCCCGACCCTGGCAGTGTTTTTTTGTTTGTTTATTTTCCCTCACTTCTCTAGTTATGCTATTTATCTGATTTTTTAAAACTGAGATATAATTTAAGTGCCATAAAATTCATATTTTGAAGTGTATGCCTCAGTGGCTTTTAGTATATTCAAAAAGTTGTACAAATATCACCACTGCCCAATCCTGGAATATGTTATCTGTAATAAAAGCAATCACTCTCTAGTTGCCCCCCCCCCAGCCGTGACACACCTTCACCCTCAGCACTTGACAACTACTACCTGCTTTTTGTCTCTGAGTTTACTTATTCTGGATGAGGCATATAAGGAAATCATACAACAGGTGACCTTTTTCTTTTTTTTGGAGAGGTTTTCGCTATAGGGCACGTGCGCTCGCCGGACTGACAGAGACAGAGAGACAGAAAGCGAGAAATCAACCCCCGAGGGGATGGTCACGCCGCAATCCCTTCTCCTCCATTCTCCTCTCGGGATCTTGGGCACGCACGCATATGTGCCCAACATGAGTTTAAGCCACCGGGTCCGGGACTCAAACCACAGTCGACTACAGGGGAGTCCAGCAACACAGCCATTGCACTATGATTGTACTGCTGGCCCCAATATATTTAGTATTAATATAAAAATATTAAATGATTACTATTGTTTTAATGCCTAAAACCACTAATCGATGCATGATTATTCATATTTGTATGGGTGTAATGTGATTTTTTTTCGTATACTATTACAATGTGTAGTAATTAAGTCAGGGTAATTAGTGTACATCTCAGCCACTTGCCATAACTTACACTGGAAACCCTGAAAATCCTTATTTTAAGCTACTCTCAAATATCCATGGGCCGGTGCTAATTTTATTCTTCCTGCTGTATTGTACAGCACTAGACTTTGCTCCTCATAGCTAACTGTAATACTGTCTCCATTGACCAACTTCCCTGCATCTCCCCGACTCCATCCTTCTCCATCTCTAGTAGTCATACTGTATCTCTCTCTCTACTTCTATGAGATCATTTTCTTCATCTCATTTTTGGTCAATAATGTTAGAACCATTTAAAATCAAGAGTCCTCTATCACAGTGTCTTTAACATCAAAGGCCTTCAGCAATCCCCAATCTACGGATCACTTAGCTTTGTGAATTGTGCCTGGAGATTAGACTGGGAGGATCATCCGCAACAATACGGTTTTGACTAGCTTTATCCCTGTATTTTCATCAGTAACTTAATTCTAGGTGATTGTACTGAATCATGGGGCCTCGGATTGAAATTCTTCCTGTACATAGTGAGGAAGACAGTGATTGCTGTGGCTGTGTTTGAGATAAAGGATCCTATAGTAAATAAGAATAAGTAAAGTATTTGATTAACTCACAAATAAGTAGAGTACTTTACTTAGTCTTATTTACTTATAGCTGATGGAGATATTGTCACTTTTTTTTTTTACTGCTTTTCTCAGAAGGGGAGCAATTTCTTCTTTTTAGTAGACATGTTAGAATATGATTTTATTACATTGATTACAAAATCCCATTGTAAATCACTATAAACAAGACTCAGGCAGAAAAGTGAGCTTTTGCAGGGCAGTGGTTATAAGGCAGTAAACTGGAATTCTGGCATTGACAGCAATGTCTTAAATGTATTTTTGAGTTAATGAAATGATGTCTTGGTTTTTCTACTTATCAATTGCTGGAGCTGAAGTAGAGGATCTTAAATTTCTTTCTTGGACTAAAACTTTTTGATTCTATGCTTCACTGAGGATTTGTCAGTGTAATTAATATTGTTTTCTACTACTTATCTTTGGATTTTTTATCTGATATTTGATAACAATAAAAAAATACATTTTTAAGCAATTAAAGGGACTGTTACTGGCATTGGGCAAAGTACTGATGATTTTACAGAACTAGCTCTCGCTATGTCAATAAGATTTTTATACATATAGAATAGTTCCCTTCAAAAACATCTGGTGAGCGTGTGTTTGCTGTGGGTACGTTTGATTTTAATCCCCAGGAATAGATGGTAATGCCTTGGTTACATTCTAATGGCCAATAGATGAAGAATGGCCAATGACTTCAATTTGTAAAACATTATACTGAGGTCAGAGTTCAGACTTAGCCAGAGTCTTAAATAAACAAACTTTAGCCCTAGTGAATGACTGGAGCCTGAACAGTTGTGTTCTCTGGGATAAAGGGTGGTTAGACAGGAAGTCCTGTATCTTGACTCCCCATGAAGAATCTTTATAACTCAGTGCTAATGAAATTATGTGCTGTTCTCTCTCCTTTGTACGGAAGACATGCACTTCAGGCTTCTTGGATTTAAGCATTTACTGGTTAATTTGAAAATTCTTTTCTTTCTGTATCTTCTTTTCTTCTTCAGGATGTCTTCACTCCAGAATGCAAGTTTAAGGAATCCGTGTTCGAGAACTACTACGTGATCTACTCTTCCACACTGTACCGCCAGCAAGAATCGGGCCGAGCGTGGTTTTTGGGACTCAATAAAGAAGGTCAAATTATGAAGGGAAACAGAGTGAAAAAAACCAAGCCCTCATCACATTTTGTACCAAAACCTATTGAAGGTAGGAAATGAAGTTGTTTCTTCTTTAGATGCTAGTCTGTGTGTTCGCATCAATTCTGCTTCTGGTCCCTTTGCTCTGGAGGGTTTGCCTACAATACAATAAATCAGAACAAAGATTCATAAAACACTCCTTCCTATTAAAAAGAAAAAGGAAAGAGATAAAGAAATCCTGTTACAAATTCTTGTCATTTAGAAAAATTGTGTTTAAATATGGAACCTAGAAAACTCCTGAAACTAGAAAAATAGTGTTGGAACGTCGTTTCCCTTTTTATTGAACACAATAGTTTAATTCCTCAGGATACTGCTTGGAAAACCAATAATACTATTACAGTGCTTTAAAGGGTGCAAAAGGCTTTTAGAAATATGTTTACATGTTAATCTCTATATCTTTATGAACAAATCTAACAACATAATATATCAATTTTTTCTGTTTGTAAGGAAGGAAAATACAGTTTTTTTATGATCAATAAATATTTACAGTATTCCATTTTACCCATCTTAGCTGAGCCTATTTTCTCCCTTCCTTTGATCATTTATTACAATGCTCACTTATTCCAGATTAAGCCATAGAGTACTTTTATGTGGAGGGAACCTAGTTTTCATCACTAGGGTGCGGATTGGGCAGACAAAACACTCGAGTGTGATCAGTGTGACTGAAGGCAGGGAATGGCTTGCTTTGAAGGGTTAAACACAGGATAAAACGTAGATAACATTTCTATGGGAAAGTAAGTGGATTCTCAAAAATTATGCTTTCAATGATTACATCACGTGGATCTGTGCACTTAAGCTCATTTTGTTGTTATAAAAGCAGTACATGAAGCTGCTCTTGCAGCCTAGTGTTTAAGGGAGGTGGATCCCACATGACTGAATACAGTTCAAATCCCAGCCCCAGCAGCTTGAAAAGTGTGCCAGGCCCGTGCATATGTACATGCCCCCAAATCCCTACAGGACAGAGAGATGGAGGAGAAGGTACAACTTGACATGTCCCATTGCAGAAATGCTTTCTTGCTGCCCCTCTCTCTGGGAGTACACTTGGCCTCTGGCAGTTGAAAAAGAGGGACCAGCAGTTAGTATAATGGCTATGCCGCTGAACTCCCATGTAGCCGCTGTGGTTCAAGTCCCAGACCCAGTCACGCCGAGCGCGTGTACATGCGTGCCCAAGATCCCAAGAGGAGAATGGAGGAGAAGGGATTGCGGCATGGCCATCCCTGCTGGGGAGTGATTTCTTACTTTCTATCTCTCTGTCTCGCTCTGTCTTTATGGTGAGAACATGTGCCCTATAGCAAAAACCTCTCAAAAAAAAAAAAAAAAAAAAAAAAGAAAGAAAGAAAAAAAAGAGAGGGAGAAAGAAGAAAGAAAATATGACAAATATACGATCATCAACAATTTTTAAGAAAGTATAATGAAAAGGGGAAAATTGTGTTTAATTTATTCCTTTTATGGATAATGTATTTCATACTGACACCCTCCCTCACTCCTCTCCCCCCCCCCCCCCCCCCCCCCACAAAACACCTATACCCTACTTCCTAATTATAGCTGCTATTTGCAATTCCATTACTCAAGTTTCATTTTGGGTCTGGACAACACTTCTCTTTGTAGAAATATGTACACTGACTATGTTCTGAGTTCCAGAGCTGCCTTAACATACATGTACTTATTGTTCTATTTTGGTGCAAATACAGACGGAGACAACAGACATTTCTGGCTGTATACTTCAGAATTAAGTTTGGTACTCACAACACAAAACCCGAGTTAACAACAGCTTAATCATGCAGACTTTTATTTTCTCATAAACTGAGTGGAGATCGCTGATCCAAAGCTGATACTGTGGCTCCCCAAGAGGCAGGGACTGTGGCTGCATCATTTTTCGTGCCCCTCTCCCTCGTGTTGGTATGACCCAGGCACAGCTGTGATCGCACTATCAGCACAGCCATCCACAGTGGCCTGAATGAGCCCTTATCCTCATGAGCGAGCGAACATCCTTAATCTTGTTGGAGGACAGAGGAAGGATAGAAAAAGATGGAAAATGAAGTGGTTAAGGTACTGGATTCCCACATGGCCAACCATGGTTCAAGTCCTAGACCCAGCAACTTGAAAATAATGCTGGACACATGTGCATCTATACCCAAAATTCTAGAAGGAGAATGGAAGCAAAGGATTGCACCATAGCCATCCTCCTGGAGGGTGATTTCTTACTTTCTTTTTGTCTGTCTCTTTCTGTCTTTCTCCAGCAGGTGCATGTGCCCTATGGAAAAATATCTTTAAAAATTTTTTTAAATAAAATATGGAAGTAAAAGCCTGTCCCATTTCTCTCTTCAAGATTGTCTTTGCTAACTTCCATGTGATAATTACATCCCACTGACCACAACCTAACTGGTATTCACACTTAGGAACAGAGAAGCTAGGAATGTAGCCCTTTCTGCATGGCTGTTTACTAAATACCTGTCCAGTTATTTTGAAAGAATAGTAGAATGGATATTGGGATATGTAACCATCTCTGCTTCAGTCATCCCTCATCTTAATTTAGACTATCCCTGAATTTCTTATTGATACTTTTTGATACATTGTTTTAATTTTTGTTATTTACCAGTACTTTAGCATAATTTTTCTTCTGTTTTTTTTTGTTTGTTTGTTTGTTTTGGGGGGGGGGTAAAGTCCATTCTAAATCACTTACTTGGATTTACTTCCAAGGCTCTTTGTTTGGTTTGTAAGAATGGAAACTGTAGAACGATTACACAGAATATGACAAGAATGACTTCTATGGATAAAAACAAGAACTTAATTAGTTTTAGGACAAAGACCTTTTAATTCTCTATAAATGTCTTTGCCTTTTGTCTTAGATAATGAGGTTTACATTTTTAAATAATATTAGCTAACAGTTTTATAAATGCTTACTCTGTGCAGGTACTGTTCTAAGCATTTCTCAATTATTGTTTCTTATTTTTCAATTTTATTTCTCTAAGGAATTCTAGTATTCTATTTACTAATAAGAATAAAGATATGCAGAGACATTTAATAAGATGTCCCAAATCATGCAGCTTGTAGGTGACAGAGGCAAAATTAAAATGAAAGCATTCTGACCTGAGCAATCAAGTGCTAGAAACTTCCATGATTGTTGAGATTTGAGTGAGGTTGAGCACGGATCCTCAATAGAGCATAATAAGACCTTAGTACGTGCTATTGAATAAGTGTTCCTAATTGTTTCTCTTCTTTTTACATCTGGAACAGACTTTCCCCTTAGAAATAATAAAGTTTTTGTGGATTAATGGAGACTGTTATGTTCTTATAATTGACCTGATGCCACATCAAACTGGTCCGTTCAATGATGCTTCATATGCACTTTGATGCCATTATTATAGAACAAAATAAGTGAACAATATTCAAAGGTTCTCCCTGCAGCCATATTTTTTATCATTCAATTATTTTTACATATTACCACTGTTACCAAAGGTATGTACCCTTGAGGTTATGATAGGCATTATTCCAGTGTATAATAAAACCTCTTCCTTCCTGCTGGGATCCCCAAAGTATTCTTGCCAACACTATTATTATTATTACTATTACTAGTCTAAATACTTCTATATATAGTTTATCAGTTCATCATTTGCTAGGCAGTTTGCATGTTACCTAACAATAACCCTATGGTATTATCCTCATTTTATAAATAAACTAATATTGAAAACAATTAAGTAACCTGGTCAAGATCACAGTGCTAGGTAAATACAGAATGGGGATTGCAATGCAGGGAGCCTCGTGCCACTGTCTGTATTCTTAACCCCATGCTAGACTGCCCTTCTATCTGAGGTAAGCCTATGAACGTGCAAATACTCAGAAAAGTCAGTGAGAGCAAAGCAGAAATGTACCATGATAGAACTTAAATAGTAAGGTCGATTTAAACCACGCACAATTGAGACAGACATACGTAATATTATCAGGAAAATGCATACTGATAGATGATCAGATAGGATCGTTAATGGAATGCCATGTTAAAACAAGGCAAGAAAGAATTAAGAATATATAGTTCTTTTCTGATGAATTCAAACTGATTTCATTTCCAACTCTGAAAGAATTTGGACCAGATGAATTCTAAAGCTCTTTGACAGTGGCTTGCTTAGCAATCTTTATGAGCACTCTAGTGTGAAACCATGCTTCTTCGTGGAACCTGGCATAGAATTTGCAGATAAAAATAGTCTGAACATAGCCTCTCTATTGTATGAATAGAATACAATTTTAGGAGCTTCTTCCATAGTGAATGATTTGTGAGCAATTTTAAATGCGGCTTTAGGATAAAAAGTATTCTAGACAAAGTTTGTATCTTTACAGAAAGTTTTCGATAATCTTGATAAGTAGTTTTTTCATAGGTCAAGTATAAGGTATATAATTGGAAGACAATTTTAGAAAATTGTAGTTCCATTAGAATTTAGTCATATTGCTCTTTAACCAAAAGATGGTCAAATACTTTATTTTTATTTTTAAATGAATTTTTAAGTAAGTGGTAGTAAGCCCACCACTAATGCTGTTACCACGTCAACGGACCCAAAAACCACACAGTCAATAAGTCCCTCCTATGTGAAGAGAATAGGCCTTTTATGGAGGAAAAATAGTTTCATTGTTTTTTTGTTGTTGTTTTTCTTTGTTTTTCAAATATCTCTGCCTTTATTCCTTTCTTTGCTGGTGATTTGGATTCCCAAAATTAAGCTTTGCCAACTGGAGAATCTTTAAATCCCAAACTGATAACATAATAATAATTATCCACCCGTCTCTTTTCCTTCATCACCCTCCAGCCTGTGTTTAGAACACCAGAGGTGTTAATGAGGACTCGCAGGGGCGTCTATTCAGGCGGATGGGTTGACTTGATATTTAAGCCTGTTACTATGTGCCAGGCACGACCTCCACTTACGTGATCCCTTCCCCTGGAATTTAAGTAAAGCTCAGGCTTCATGCCTCGCGGTCCTGCCCTTTCAGAGCATTGTTCGCACTGTGGAGAAGTAACTCCCCCAGTCTAAATTGCAGTGCGGGTGATCTCCCCTTTAGCATCAGATACAGCAGACACTTACCCTTTGATAAAGAAAGGATGAAATCTCCTCCTTACTCCTCCTTCCTCCTTCAGGAAGCTCATTACTCAGCTCCTGCAGGTGGTTTGGTATTCAGAATTAGTTTCTTTACCCTGAAAAGGGTCTGTGTACTTTCCAAAGATTGAAGCTTCAAGGGCTGAGTCAAGGAGTAAGAGAGAGATTTGCGAACTAAGATCAGTATCAATTGAGAGCCATCCTTACAGATGATCATACTTGGAATAAAGAAAGAGGCATTTACTTATTTCCAGTGATTTATTTTTTAGTGAAGTGGCAGGACTAACACACACACACACACACACACACTTGCACACGGGACAGTTCCACGTTACTCATTTTTGTTGTTAGAACTGTTTCTTCAAGCTGATAGAATCTTGTATAAATTCCAGTAGAATACACGTAGATTGCTATTTCCCAAACATTGATATCAGAACCATCTGGAGGGTTCTTAAAAGCCACAGATTTTTCAGAACAAATCTTCAAGTGAGCTGATTTATTTTCTGGTTATGACCTAGAAATTTAGAGGTTTAAAAAACTCTCCAAGTGATTCTAATTATGGCCAGATGTGAGAATCAGTACTCTAGACTGAATTTTATGTTTCTAGGCTCATTTTAATCAAATCTGGTCTTAAGAAATTAAATTTGTTTTAATTATTATGAATAATATGTTAGACTAAACCTACTCTACTATGGTGTAAATTATCTCTCTAACACCATGGAATTAAATACATTAAATATGTAACATTTTTACATTTCCTATTACTATAAAGATAGGTATGTTTTAGT
Source organism: Tupaia belangeri chinensis (assembly GCF_000334495.1). Lineage (NCBI taxonomy): Eukaryota > Metazoa > Chordata > Mammalia > Scandentia > Tupaiidae > Tupaia > Tupaia belangeri. Next base: position 122,202 of record NW_006201094.1, on the reverse strand, counting down.
ATTAGGTTAAATTACTGTATGGAGTCAGTAGAGGTAATGCCAAGTACTCTACCGTATTAATCACTAACAAAGAGAAACCTGATAAAAATTAAGTAACCAAGGATAAAGAAATGTCTAACTCTTCTGATAAACGTTTCGGCAATGATTTGGAAAGTAGTTTTGAGAAAATAGTTTACCTTCATGGATGTAAATCATCTCTGAGGTTGTAGCCCATTATAAATTCCATCTGCTTCATAGGAATAATATGGAGATCAGACAGAAAGAGAAAATTGAATTTTTCAAGAGAATTCTGTCAGATCAAATGCAAAGCGCCCTTTTCATTTTGCTTTGGAACATCGCCATTGTCTTAGTGTGTTATATACTGAACAAATGCTGTGGGGTATAGTATTGAATGAGAAACTAAAGGCAATGGAATGGAGTTTGGAGGGAAAATAACAATCTCTTCAATGATCACATAACAAGACACGAAGAGCAGAGCAAACCGAGTTCTGATGTTGTAAAGCGTCAATGGGAGGAAACTAATGGCAAATTTATGTTGATATTTTTCTTTCAGTAAACTGGAAAGAAAACTAAATAGTTTGTTTTCCAAAATCCTCTTTGGGACCCAGCCATACTAAAAGAAAAATGGAAAGATGGAGGATAAAATACCTCTGATGCCCTGGATTGTTTTAATTACAGAAAAGATCATAGTTCCAACTCTCTCTCTCCCTTTTTTTGAGTTTTGACTCAGCCAGCCTAAGACACTGTCCTTCTGGAAACCATTTTAGCTCATGCAAGGCAGATTTCCCTGGTTTCTGAACATAGTTTTAAAAAAAACTATCTTACCTCGTCCCTACACATTCTTCATCTAGATCAACCTCTGTTTCTTGTACACAAATTTTGCTTCTGCTGTCTTTCTAAGTGAAAATATAGATCTTTTTGTTCACAATGTCTCCAAACTCTTTATAATAAATCCTTACTGCATCCTGGGCACATTCCTACAGCAACACATTGCATCCAAACCAGCACTTAAAATTCTTCTGCAGTTCCAAAGGGATTCCACGTGACATTAATTGTGGTGTGAAATTGCTTCTTGTTAATTGCCCACGCCCTTCTATGATCTGCTATTAAGACAATTAAATCTTTTTAATGGTGTATTAACTAACAGAAAAATCTAACCTTTCCACTTCTTGGAAATTACAGTGGGCTAAGGAAAATTTGTTTAAATTGGTAGTAATAAAAAAGATGAATCATACTTCATTCTTCTTTGATGGGAACTGATAGGGGATAGAGATTCTCTATAGAGTGTAATTTATGAGTATTCTTTGAAACAGAAATTATATTGTCACCATGTGGAAATGAACAGAATTTGTCTGCCATAACCACGGTGGCCCTCCACACCAGTTGTGCAACCTTCCGTCCAGAGCAGTATCAGCACTCGAAGATTTATGCCTAATTCTCCCCGTTACTACCAGGACTCTCAGTTACCAGCTGAGCTGCCAAGAACCGAGCAGCAATAAAGACATAATAATTACTAGCGTCTGTATGACTTTGCCTCTATTTGCATGGCACATTGTTATTTTTAATGTGCTTCTTCCCAACCCAGAGTATCATTTGATAGTCACTAAAACCTTGGGAGTATGCAGATTAAGATTTATTATCTATATTTTAAACATGAGGAAACTGGGATTTTTTTTTGGGGGGGGTTGCTTTTTCATTTTTCCTTTTAGGTTTTTATTTATTCCTTGAATGAGTGAGGGACAGATCAAGAGCGACAGCACCTCCATCAGGGTTTTAATACTAAGGTACACCCTCAGCTCCAGCCACTCTGGATGGGCCCATGTATGCTCGGCTTACCTAGGGAGATCTCTGGGTGTCAACTGGTCATTTTCTTGTATGTTTCTGCCTCCCAGAGCATCCATTTTACCACTGTATCAGCATTTAGTCTCAGGGAAACCAGGATATATTAAGACACTCAGGCCAATACAATTAGAAAGAGACAAAAGAATGATGAGAGCTGTCATCTTTTAACTCTAGACCTCATTATTTTCCTGCTAGAAATACAGGGTGTGTGTGTGTGTGTGTGTGTGTGTGTGTGTGTGTGAATGGACTTTGTCATGACTTACTCAGTTTAGTTTTTTAGGTTTTACTGTAGGGTATGTGCACTTGCCAGAGAAAGACACAGAGAAAGAGAGGGAATGTGAGAAATCACCCCTCAGGGGCAATGACCACCCTGTTCTCTTCTAGACTCCTCTCAGGCTTTTAGGCATGCACAGGTGTCTGGCATGTTTTTCAAACTGCTTGGTCCAGGACTCGAACCCTAAAGGCATCTATGTGGGATCCAGCACTTTTACTACCAATCACCTGCTGGTCCATTCAGTTTATTTATTTCATCTGTTGGTGCATGTCTGTGTATCTGTTCTCTGACAAATTTCCATCTACAGAGGCAAGACGTGTGTGTGTGTGTGTGTGCAAAAACATGCTGCTTTAGAAAGCTACTCAGGTGATTCTCATACAAAAACTAAGGGCTGTGCCCTACCACAGGTTGAAAGTGCCTCAGAATTACCAAAAGGACTGGTTAAAACATCAATTTCTGGGCTGCATCCCCTAAGTTTTTTATTCTGTAGGTCTGGATTGGTCCCAGAATTTGCCTTTCCTAAAATTCTAGGTGCTGCTGTTACTGGTGACAACTAAGGGTCACATTTGAGAACCGTTAAGTTTGGGAATCATTGGGTATGATGATCTTTTGTTTTCTGGACTCTATTTTTGTTAAAGTTTTTGCTAAATGGTACATGCACTCATCAAAGAGAGACAGACAGAGGGGAAGTGAGAAACCATGCCTCAGGGAGGATGGCCATGCCACAGTCCCTTCTCCTCTATTCTCCTCTCAGGATTTTGGGCACACACACAGCTCCATGTCTGGCTATCAACCATGCCACTTGGACTCAATATTGTGTTTACCAGATGTGTATATGGGGAAAAGAAATGGTGGCAGTTAACCGTCTGGCTTACTTCCTTTTCCATTGATTATTCATATGTATGCAAAGAGGAGGTATATTATTTGTTTATGTAAATACCAATAAGCCAGAAGTGCTTGATAAATATGACCTACCACACGGTCTCCTTCACTTCATTCTTTCAAAGTCAACCATTCTGGCTATATATTTGGGTCGTCTGGAAAGTCATGATGCTTTTTTTTTTTTTTTTGAGAGGTTTTTCCTCTAGGGCATGCGCTCTCCCCAAAAAGACAGAGAGAGACTGAAAGTGAAAAATCATCACCCAGTGGGGATGGCCGCACCACAATCCCTTCTCCTCCATTCTCCTCTCGGGATCTTGGGCACGCAAGCACATGCACCCAGCGTGAGTTTTAAGCCACTGGGTCCGGGACTCGAACTGCGGTCGACTACATGGGAGTCCAGTAACATAGCCATTATGCTAACTGCTGGTCCCCATGATGCATTTTTACATAGAAAAACAGAGGAATATGTCATGATTTTCCTGATGACATAACACTTGTACACATTAATGTACTTAGCACAAAGGGACTTTTTTTTTTAATTGCCAGGGGTTGAATGTTCTTACCAGCTTAAGAGAGAGAGCACCCCCTAATGGGATGCAGTCATGCTGTAAACCTTTTGCTTCTATTATCTATCTTGTCAGGATCTTGGGTACATGCGCCTAATCAAACTGGTAGGACCGGGATTCAAACTGCAGTTGGCCCTGTGCATCCAGCTTTTCTATGCATAGGGCTGAGCCAGGGCACTATGGGACTGGCCCAACATTCGCTTACTTTAGACATAGAAGAATGTTCAAACTCTGCACTTTGGCGATATAATAGAATAGATAAGGGTATTCATCTGGAAACTAGTTGTAGATGTAGATTATTAGACAAAGAAAGAAATCTATAGTGACTCTTAGGTGTGGGGTGTGACCAACTGGGTGAATGGTGTGCTGTTTATTAAAATGGGACAAACCAGGAGAGAAGTGAGTTTTATTACTTGTAATGATGTGGAAAAAGACATGTATTGTAGATGTGGCGTGCTTATAAGAAATCTAAGTGGGGTTGCCATTTAGGTAACTTAATGTACAAGTCTGATTTTCAAAGAACGTGGACCCAGGTATTGACCAGGCTTTTATCATTTCCATACTACTGACACTTTTAGTTGGATAATTCTTCGCTGTGTTGGGTTTCTCTGTGCATTGGAGGGTATTAAACATCTACACCCTTCACATGTAAGAAGCCAGTGGCAAAAGTCCCTCTCCTGTTCTGAGGAACAGAAATGTCCCAGACATTGCAAAATATCCTCAGGGGGCAAATTTACCCTTGCTTCAGGACCTTCCCATAGGCTCTGTACACTAATTACCAGTAGGAAAGTTGTTTGGGTTTGGAAAATTCTTCTGTTTTGTGAACCACCTCACATTATAGAAGATGAGTAACACTACCCACATCACTGACCCATAGTGACAAGTGGTAGGAAAAGTCCTGGCTTGAGAATGATTAAGAACATAAATATGGCTGCTGATTTTTTTCCTGAGAAACCCTAACATTTATTGCAAAAGGGAGAATCTTGCAAAGGAGAGTAAGGTACAATAGCCAAGTAATGTAGCAGAAAAAGTAGACTATAATTAATGTGCAGTAAGCCAAGTGAAAACATTTTGTAAAAAAAAAAAAAGGAATTAATCAATTGTATTAAATACTGCTAGAGAATTTGGAAGCTGCTGAATGAGAATGGACCATGGAGTTTGAAACTCATGCTCAATAGTGACTTGACGAGGGTGTTTTCAGTGAAGTAGTGGGGAATGAGTCTGAGCAGAATGGATGCAAGTTATAACTGAGACAAAGAAAAAGGCTATATTAAATGGTACTTTTGAGGAGTCCTGTTATAAAAGGGAAGTGGAATGGTGGTGAGGGGACTGGTGATAAGCATGGCAGTTTTTGGTTTGTTTTTGAAGCTATTGCAGTATATTTATACACCAATGGGAACAATCCGGGGAGAAGTAAAAACTGCCATTACCGGAGAAAAGGGACACAGAGTACCACTGAGTCACGAGGATGGGCTCAGGTATACACGGAACTCTAGATTTAGGTAGAAGCAGAAAAGTTCAAGCATGGTATTACTAACAAGCAGGAAGCCAGAACATGTGGGGGCAGATGTGTGTAGGTTGATAAATTTTGAGGTGGAAAAATGCTTCTGGTTCCCTTTTCTAAGTGAAAATACAAAGTAAGGTACTTTATTGATTACAAGTGAGGAGGAAGGAAAGAAAATAAGAAGAAAAGAAAGAACAAATCAGCAAAAGAAAGCAGGCATGCCTATTTCATGGGTTTGAGGAGAGGCTGAGAGTTGGAGGAGGGAAGAGAAGATGTGGTTAGGTCACTTGAGAAGAACAGGAGAGAATGACAGAGGGAATTGGATAGAGAAATAAAATTGGATTCCAGGAGGTGCTGAGCTTACTGATGAGCTTTGGAGACAAGATTTTGACTTGAGACCAGTAACACAGTTTCAACTTTTACTTTTCTGTAGACATATTAAACTGTGTGGCTCTAAGCTTAGAGTGGATACACCGGAATCAATCACCCATGGACTTGGTCCACTTGTCTTGTACTGATATACTAGTTTGAACAAACTATATTCCTTGTTCCTCAGTTTCCTCCACTACAAAATACGCCAATAAAAGTATGTACTGGGGCCAGTAGATGGTGTAGCAGTTAGGTTGCTGGACTCCCACGTGGCCAACCATGGTTCAAGTCCCAGATGCAGTGGCTTGAAAATCACACTGAGCCCATGTGCATACATGCCCAAGATCCTGGGAGGAGAGTGAAGGAGGTGGAAGAGAAGGGATTATGACATGGCCATTCCCTCTGGGGAGAGATTTCTCACTTTACCCCTCACTGTCTCTCTCTCTCTCTCTCCCTCTCCCTCTCCCTCTCTCTCTCCCTCTCCCTGAGGAATGCACATGCCCTAAGGCAAAAACCTCCTTAAAAAGAGAGAGAGAGAGAGAGAGAGAGAGAGAGAGAGAGAGATTTACCTTTTGGGGCCAGCAGGTGGCACAGTGTAACCACTGGCTGGATTCCCCCGTGGCCAAGGACAATTCGAGTCCCAGACCCGATGACTTGAAAATCATGCCAGGTGTATGTGCATGGGTGCCCCAAATCCAGAGACAAAGAATGGAAGATAAGGGACTGGGCAAAGCCATCCTCTTTGGGGGTGATTTCTCACTTTCCCTCTCTCCATCTCTCTCTGTTTCTCTCCAGTAAGTGCCCATGCCCTATACCAAAAATAAAAATAAAATAAAATCTATTACCTGTTAGGACCATTTTTAAAAACTGTTAGTGTATGTAAAATGCAAGTAGAGGAAGGGCCTGATTAGTAATTGTTATTTTTATGAGGACAACTACTGCTAGCTAATAGGATGTCCCCATGAGATGCTGCCTGTCCCCTGATCTATTGTAAGTGTCACCTTATAAACAGCAGTAACTCCCAAGATTTTACTTTGTCATAGTTTTAATAAAGTCATTATTTCATCCTTAGTTTTCCAGAAATTTTTGATGACTAAAATAGAAGTGACGGTTGGATGTTCACCATTGTAAACAGGGATCCTGAACTATCACAATGGCAAGGAAAGCCTGAGTGTTTTGACAACTGCATTTACAACACAAAGACCAGAGCAAAGCATATAATAGAGAAATACTAACTGGAAAGCTTGACCTGGAAAAACCCATATCTAATCCTACAAAGAGAAGATGGATTTTTTTTTTTTTTAACAATACTTCAAAGCCTAGTGATATATACTTGATATTTCTCCTTTGAACGGGAAGAATCTTTCACTTAAAATAGGCAAAAAATAAATAAATGCAGAAAGTACCATAAATCGTCGCAGAGTTAGTAGTTTATGGTCTTGTTATGAACCTCATGTAGCATTTTATTTGTATTACCAAATACTACACATATTTGCAGCACTTTCTACAGACACATGGTCAGGGCCAACTCAGGCAACTCCGACAGTGACTCCTTTTACTCTGTTACATAACTCGTGTCCACCCAGTAAGTCCATTCTCCTTGCATTACAGGGTTAGAGTGATGAGTCCTACCAAGTGTTGTTCCTTGAAGTAGTACACAGCTCAGGGCGTACGTAGAAACCGTGTGTGTCCTTGTGTCTGAAACAAGGAAGAGCACTTTCTCATCACATTTCTCTACCTAATTTTCACTCAGAAAGCTTGACTGAGGCCCTCTGCATCAGTCTACTGTAGATCTAAAATAATTCAAAAACACGGATAGAAATAAACATCAAGCATGAGAAGGAGAGGAAGAGAAATTAGAGCATAAATCAGAATAAAGGAAAAACAGGAAGAAAAGAGCTGAGATGAGAGCGTGCTTTGATTTGAAGAAAGAGCACAAAGAATCAAACAGAAATGTTTTTCTTTTCCAAACAGTATCTTTTACCATTTACCCCAAACTGCCATGATGACATGGATATCAGAGATACAGTGATATTTTACCCCCAAAATATCCTGTGGGGTAAAAAAAAAGAGCAAATATTTCTTCCCATGCTTTATGTATGACAAGTGAACAGAAAGAGAGCAGACGACTTAACGAAGGACAACCCCGATGAAGAGAACTTACGTTAATCATTCAGCTGTTCATGTGAGGACACTGCACACCCTTGAAATCTGGGTAGCAGAACTTTGTTGACAAAACAGTTTAAAGAACAATCATAAAGAAACAGTGTTAGAAATCAGTTCCATTCCAAGTACCATCCATCAATCAGGCCTGCTGGAAATAAAATTTATATGAAAAGTGTATCTCACAAGACTGTGAATGAGAGGTAACTATTAACACCCCCAGTTACCCAAGTCAGAGGATTTGTTTTAAATTGTCACATGGGAAGTACCATCAAATGAATTCTGAGCTTCTCTGAGACAAAACTAGGGAGCTGGAAATACAGCAGAGATAGGGAGTTGTTGTTTGTTTCTCTTCTTTCCAGTTTATTTCCAGTCTAGAAATTACTCTCAAAAAAACTGGAATATCAAATTTCACTCTCATAGCCCGATGTCATGGGAGGCCAGAATGTATAACACAGAGGGTGCAGGAAACAAACATTCAAGAAAAGACAGACTTAAAAATTTGAGATGAAGTTTAGAATTTTGTGGTTCTGGGACCAGTAGCTGGCATTATAGCTATGTCACTGGACTCCCATGTGGGAGACCGCGGTTTGAGTCCCAGACCTAGTGGCTTAAACTCAACACCAGGCATGTGTGCGTGTGTGCCCGAGATCCCGAGAAGAGAATGGAGGAGAAGGGATTTTGGTGTGGCCATTCCCCTGGGGGGTGATTTCTTGCTTTCTGTCTCTCCGTCTCCCTCGATCTTTTTGGCGAGCGCACGTGCCCTATGGCAAAAATCTCTCAAAAAAATAAAAAAAGAATTTTGTGCTTCTAAATTTGTTCTGTATTAAAAATTAAAATGTAAATTTTTTTTCCATTCATTGAGTTTCTTTTATAAAAAATGATTTATTTTATTTACTATTTTATTTGACTAGAGAGAGCCAGAAAAAGAGAAAGGGAAGGTGAGAAAGCAAGCTGTCAGGTCCAAGACTTGAACCATGGGAAACAAACATTCAAGAAAAGACAGACTTAAAAATTTGAGATGAAGTTTAGAATTTTGTGGTTCTGGGACCAGTAGCTGGCATTATAGCTATGTCACTGGACTCCCATGTGGGAGACCGCGGTTTGAGTCCCAGACCTAGTGGCTTAAACTCAACACCAGGCATGTGTGCGTGTGTGCCCGAGATCCCGAGAAGAGAATGGAGGAGAAGGGATTTTGGTGTGGCCATTCCCCTGGGGGGTGATTTCTTGCTTTCTGTCTCTCCGTCTCCCTCGATCTTTTTGGCGAGCGCACGTGCCCTATGGCAAAAATCTCTCAAAAAAATAAAAAAAGAATTTTGTGCTTCTAAATTTGTTCTGTATTAAAAATTAAAATGTAAATTTTTTTTCCATTCATTGAGTTTCTTTTATAAAAAATGATTTATTTTATTTACTATTTTATTTGACTAGAGAGAGCCAGAAAAAGAGAAAGGGAAGGTGAGAAAGCAAGCTGTCAGGTCCAAGACTTGAACCATGACTGACCATGTGAGAGTCCAGCATCTTAATTACCATGCCACTTGCCAGCCCCACATTCATTGAGTTTTTGATTTAGTAATCTGTGGTAGAGCGTGTAGTTGTGGGTTTTTCACTGTTGATTAGGAGACAACATTAGGAAAAAACACATTATAGTACCATTTGAAGAGCTTTCCAAATGAATTATTTCATTCCTTTTGCTGAGTTCCCCTGTGCACTAATCAATAATATGAAAGGCCTCCAAAACGTTCATGGAAGTGTATATTATGAAAAACTTCTGCCAATTTTTGCACCAAAATTAATTCACATTTTAATTCTGTTTTACCTGAAAATTTCAAAGTATTTCTGTACACAAGTGGATATATTTTTTACAAATATTTATTGTATTTGGAGGTTTATACTTCATTTACAGCAGAAATACAGCCATTAGACTTGAGGAACATTGATATTCCAGCAGGCTCTTGATAAGAATCTTCTGGTTATTATTTTTAAAAGCAGAGAAATTTGAATTACCCACTTGTGTCATCTGAAAATTAATGCATCAGTTCTCTGAGCTAGTTTCCTCTGTATTCTCTACTACTTCAGACAAAGGCATTTGGTCCTTTAGAGACTTTGGAAGAGACATTCAGTGAGGTAATTGAAATATTTTAAAATTTAATTAAAACTGTAAATGTAGAGGCCAGCAGATGGAGGAGAGGTTACTTCACTGAACTGCCACATGACCCACTGTGGTTTAAGACCTGGACCCAGTGACTTGAAACCAGGCATGTGGGTATACATGCCCAATTTCCCATGAGAATGGAGGGGAAGGGATTGCGGCAAGGCCATCCCCTGAGGGGTAGGGGGAGGTGATCTCTCACTTTCCCTCTCACTGTCTCTGTCTCCCTCTGTGTCTTTCTCTTTCTCCAGAGAGCATACATGCCCTAAAGCAAAAACCTCTAAAAAAAACCCAGTAAATGTATATAATAATTTTGTATAAGACACTTAATCATATTTTGTACATATATTCTGTAATACTCAGAGTATGGTGTGCGTTTCACCAGCATCACTATCAGCTGGGAGTTAATTAAAACCACAGCCTCGCAGGCCCAATACAGACCCTATTATTCATCACCAGCATTTGACAATATTCCTAGGTGATTTGAATGTAAACTTGAATGGTGCAAAAAATAAAAATAATAAATAACTTTAAAATTTAAGAAGCTCTACTAAGGTATCACCCCATCACTGAACTAGTCTGAGAAGAACCTTACTTGTAGTTTTATCTTAATCTCGTTTTGAATTTAGAGTGCCTTCAGCCCAATTTATCACTATATCCTCAGAAATCCTTAATTTTCTTAAACATCTCTGAGTGCTTACTATATACAATCCATGTACAAATGCCGTTTTTCAGTTATAAAAATGTGTTCACGTTGACAAAGTCTGTCAGTGACTAAATCAGGATTTGAACCCAAGCAGTGGCTTCCGAGTTGATATTCAACCACTCAAAGCCCAAGTGAGGAAACTCTTTGATACTGGAAATAACAAAATATTAAGCGACTGTAGTGATGATTCAGTAGATGAAGATACGTAACTGTCCCTGAATCAAGGATAAAATTAATCCTTGATATTTAAGTGAAATGTGTGTGCTCTTCTAAAGTCAACTTTGTCTACCCCACAGCAGGATAATGAGGCAGAATTAATGTACTGAATATACTGATAGGTCAGATCTTATAAGAACTACGAAGTGAAAATGTCGTTCTTTCCAAGCAATAATCTAGTAACAGCCACGGTGGTTCACAGATGACTGAGCTTTAGAGCCAGACAAAACAAAAGAGGAGAAAAAGAACTGTTTATATAAATGTGAACGGAAATCTCATGGTTGCATAATCACATTCCCTACTGATGAGTGACTAAACTGTCATGGGCTATGCGCTTTACTTTAGATGAAGGGAATCTGGGGCAATCGGGGAAATTGCTTCAAAGTTTTTCTCTTCACTCTTCTCCCTCATTATCATTTCTATCATTTCTCCTAGGATGTCCTAAAAACTGGTGATATGTATTTCAAGTTTGACATCCAATATCAAATTTCTTGTGGTGGGGTAAACCTCACGAACATGTAAATAAGTATTTCTCCCCTGCCCAAACTAGATTATAGATTAAGGACCCAAAACAAAATAATTATTTCCTTTCTTAAAGACTGTATCTCTAAACTTTGGATGGGAATCCTGTTCTACAGATGAGGAGGCTGTAAAGACTTAAGCCTTGTCCATAAAACAACAGAAATAGCTCACCTGTCTGCAGTTCAAGAAAGAGTAAGAGGGTGTGGCTGACGTAACCAGAGGAGAACTGTGAATATGTTATCAAGTTAAAACTCCCATTTCTTCACTTTCTGTCTCTCTGTCTCTCTTTCTGGTGAGCACAAGCACCCTGTAGCAAAAACCTCTCAATAAAAAAAAAAAGAATAAAAACTCGTTTACAATGGAGAAAAGTGCTAGTGATGAGAGTAAAGAGTATTCTAAAGTCAAATTTGAGAAGGTTATTGAAGCAAATTGATGCCCACTATCAAAAGTAACTGTGTTATTTTGCTTTCCAGTGTGTATGTACAGAGAACCATCACTACATGAAATTGGAGAAAAACAGGGGCGTTCGAGGAAAAGTTCTGGAACACCAACCATGAATGGAGGCAAAGTCGTCAATCAAGATTCAACATAGTTGAGAACTCTTCTCTTCCTCCCTCGCTCATCCCGTTCCTTTCTCTCCCCTCCCCTTTTACCCATTCCCTTCCAGTAAACTCACCCAAGGAGAGGAAAATAAAATGGCAACGCAGGACCTAGTGGCTAAGATTCTACACTCAAAACACTCCTTTATGTAGGACAAGAAAATTGAACCAAAGCTTGCCTGTTGCAATGTGGTAGAAAATTCACATGCACAAAGATTAGCACACATAAAAGCAAAGGAAAAAAATAAATTGAGACTCCACAAACATTAAATTTAACTGCGTTGTTATTAATAGAGGGCTAATTGTAATGAAGCCATAACTATAATAAAGATAAAGTTAATGCTTTGAAGAAAAGGGTTTTAGGGAATTGAGCTTACAAATTGATGTTATAAACTGAATTGCTTAAACTCTGAATAATGCTGTGATGAGTGGTTTGGTTTAATTTTATATTTTCCTTAATCATCTAGAATTAACACACAATTACATCCTGTTTTCATATTTTTGTTTTTAACCACAGGATTGAACATATTTGAATTATAGACTCTTTTAATGCCGATAACCATTTAACATCAAGAAAAGTTGAAAAAACTAGTCTTGAAACTGTTTAAGAGTCAAGATTGTTTTATGCAAAAGATCATCTTGTATTGACTTTAATGGCATTACTGATTTAATTATTTTATAAAATGAGTTTCAGATTCTCCTAGGAGAATATCATATTTTTATTAAATATATTGATTCAGCATCTCATTTTTTTTTTCAGTCAGATAAAACGATCTTGCTCTAATACTGAAGTAACTTTTGGGAATTCCTTGTCATTGCCGTGTCCAGAGAGTGAGGTAGAAGCTACTTGTTCTTCACTCCTTGGTCTGATTTTTTTGCATTGTGGACACCTTTGAGAGTGTAGGTGCATGTCTAGCTGTCTTAAGAAAGTTTTGCACCATACCTTGCAGCAGGAAATAAGGAAGAGGGTTTTTACATAAGGAAACAATTCCTAGGAATTAGATTGAAGCAAACTGTATTTGCTTTTGCACCTTACGAGAATTTTGTGTATATAGCCTTTTTCCAAAACTCTGACAAGAAACTGATCGACAGGTTGTGAAATTCCTGACTTACACATTACCTGAGGAAGCAGTGATTGGTTTGTTTCTATATGTTCTCGTCGTCTAACTGACATTAAGTCTGTCTCCTAGAACACAGAAAGGTACTAGTAATGCACTGAATTTTCAAGGGACATAGAGAAACAATATGGAATTCGTAAATATGGCTCCAACAGACAGGGTTGTGTGAGGAGATTAAAGCAGTGAAAAAGAACTCAGTGTAAGAGCAGGCAAACCCATAGTTAGAAATATTAAAGTATATTAGGAATGAAATTAATGTAATGTGATCGCATTGGAATAAATAGATCTACTTCGTCCTACAAATCAGGAATGGTATAGAGACATCCAAATTAAAAGAAAACAATACAGGATGTTTACAAAAATGTATACAGATTTATGGATATTATCAGTGAGAAGACTTAGCATGTAACTTCTCCTATATCTCTTCTGTCCAGCATGTATTGTTCCAAATATGACACCCTAAAATATATACACTTCGCAGAAGCACTAGGCCCTCACCTTCAACCTTGCCATTGGTTGCTGTATTCTTTCAAGGTCAGCGTAGTTTCCCTCACTCTACACAATCATTATTCTTCAATAGTGGTTTGTGTCCTTCACCAAGTATCCTATTTATATAATTATCAGGAGGTTCACAAAAAAGGAAATGGAGGAACTGGCCTAATCTTTTGGGAAGAATAGACATTATGCATTCAACAAGGATTTGGAACACAAGTTTGCAAGAGGTATTTGTTTCATGAGAGTAATTGCAAAGTAATAAAGAAATTAGCAATTTTTAAAATAAATGTTGCTCTGCTAGGAAAAGAATCCCCTTGTGAAAAATATACAAATTTGGCTGTATTTCTCCTTGTCACTCTTGATTCAATGTGATTAAAACTATACCTGTCACTTCTAGGACCAAACAAATCCCAAGCACAAACCTTATTTTCTTTGAAAAAATAAATAAGAGGCTTCAACAAAATGGGTCACAGGCTCCTTCAGCATGAAATTATTTGAGCTTTTGTGGTAAGACCTACACACACACTCATTGATGGTTTCACAACACAGTTGATGGAATTTATAATCATCAATTACACTGAAGATGTCATGATGGAATATATTTAACCCAGTTAATTGTGAAAAAATATGTTAGAAATATGAATTTCCAACAAAATTCTTTCATCTCTTTCCAATGGCTAGTCATCATTTATCCTCCAGACTCAGCAATTAGAAAACAGAGTTCCAACCACCCTATTTGTATATATATATATTTTTCCCCATATCATGCTAAGCAAATGTTCACTGCAGTAAAATGGTTTGGACATTAGTTTTGTCTTATTTCCAATTCAATTCAGAGAATGAGTTGGAAATGTTAAAAATTTATTTTACACACATCAACCCGACAACATTTTTGGTTTAGAGTACCGGGTAAATGTTTGATTAACTGCTGCTTACTTTTTAAGTATATAAAAACTGTAATAGAAAAAGTCAGTATTCACTGTCTAGATTTTATAAAATATTACCAAATGTAAAAACACACAATTATCTAATTTTTGACAAAAATATGAGCCGGTTTAAATATTTTATTTTCAGGTTTATTACAAATATAGTAATTACTTATTTTGGTTTTCATTGTTATAATTTCTGGGTCTTCAACTCATCCATAATTTATTCTCCTTTAAGTGAAATAAGCTTTTTGCAAAATACATTGCAATACTCTCAAGAAAAATATGGCTTTTAGTCAAGCTTTGTAATTGGCTATGTAAATATAAATTAAGACATGTTCACTCTGAGTCCTTACTGTTCTGTTTCAAAATCAATGGGATAAAGAATGAAAACAAAACTGTTGGAAGTCTCACAAAATAGCTTTCTGGCCAATATATCTTACTTGACTTTTAAGCTAGAGGTTTGAGGTATAGACACAAATGGTGCTGAAGTTCCATTTACTAATTCAGAGACGTTAGTGCTTCAGGAAACTGAGGACAGCAAATGTCATATTCTGGATCATAGTCATCGTTCCGGCTTTGAATTTTACATATGAATTTCATAGTACATTTTTAACCACTGTGGATTGGTACAATAAAGAGACATCAGTGTAATGCACTACGATGCTGTATGGGCCTCATTCTAATTCAGAAGTGCTTCGGAGAACTCCTTTTTAAGAAAATGGTAACACTGAAGATGGGTACTCAGTTTGGTGGTCCTGGGAGAGATGAAAGTATTCAGCCGAGGTTAAGAATGAAGAGTAACTTCTCTGTTGTATATTGAAAAGTTTGAAGGTCCTGATTTGGGGCTACCATCTTCTTGGTGAAAAAAGGGTGATTACATCAACAATAATTTTTTTTTCATAGACCCAGAAATAGCAAATCTACTACCCTATCCTCATGACTTAGTCTACAAGGCCTTGCTCTCGAGAAGGTTTTTCATAACGTTAATTTCATCTGCTCAAGGTGAGACACAGTCAATCAAAAAACTCCCTGCTCATTTTAATACCATAAAAGGCTGAGGTTATTTCTCTGTCATAAAATTGTAAATAGCCTTTTTTTAAGTCAGAATCACATTTAAACAGTGGATTGTTCTACGAATATATATGTGTATATATACATATGCTTCAGAAATAAGGATATATTATATAGAGTTTTTATTTGATTTGTGGTCTTTCGTCATAGATAAGCAAAAAAAAGAGATTTGAATGCAAAACTTTATATATAAATGTATATTTCTAATGACAGTACAAATTGCCACTTTATAATAAAAATTAAGAAACAGGTGGGAACAATAATCAAAGCACATGCTCCTTAAGAACTTCAGTGATTTTTAATCCCCTCTTTCATGCAGAGATATTCTTTTTACTTTTGAAATAAAAATATCTTTGAAAGCTATACTTCCTAATACAGATTCCACAATAAATCACATTAGATTGAAAACTTATGGTTGAAGGACAGGAAAACGATACTAAATGCCGATATTTATTTTTCAGGACACTTCTGGGAACCCCGGTTAAAAAAATAAATATTTCATCTAAATTAAGTGAAAATTGCTAATATTCAGGGATGATCTAGTGAACTTCAATAGCAAACAGAAGAAAAATAAAAATATTTCACATTATGATTATAGTACTAAAAGTGTTATAACAAAAATTGCAACATTAAATGTTTTATTAGTTGGAAAGAATGAACCGATATTTCTTTGTCTTTGCTCCAAGCACAATTTGAAGACAGTGGCATATGTTTTTCTCAGAGTTGTCCATAAAGTCAAACTATACCCCCATAAGTAGTATTGGTATTGGCATTAGTTCCATTACAAGGTTAAATCTTAAGAAATTATTGACACTGAAATGTTTAACATGTTGTATGAGAAACTGAACAAATTATTGTTTTGTTTTTGCATTAAAGCACAGATTATTTAAAATACTGTTCTTTGAAATCAGATTTGTAAAATGTTTATACATCACAACCTTCCTGAAGTAAAAATAAATTAAAATCTTGAGATGCTCATGCATGTAGACAAAGTCCTGGCATTTTATTTTTAAACATTAGTCTTTGAGATGTCTCTCTTTTTTTCATAAAGTGTGTTTATCCTTTAAGGTGTGGCTAAAAACGTACTGTGTCTTATAAAAAAAAAAAGTGATAGGACCAACAGGTGGCATGGTGGTCAAGGCACTGAACTCCCAAATGACCGAACCTGGTTCAAATCCCAGACCCCACCCCACCCCATCCCTCTGGTGAGCACACATGCTCTATAATAAATTAAATAATAATATTAAATAGAATTAAATAAATGATTATGTTTTTAAAAATGACATATTTGGGACCAACAGATGGCATAACGGCTATGTCACTGGACTCCCATGTAGTCACCTGCGGTTCTAGTCCTCTGCAGTTCTAGTCCTGGACCCGGTGGCTTAGAACTCATGCCAGGGGTCTGCATGTGTGTGCCCAAAATCCCGAGAGGAGAATGGAGGAGAAGGGATTGTGGCATGACCATCCCCCTTGGGGGGTTATTTCTTGCTTTCTGTCTCTGTCTTTCTCTGTCTCTCTGGAGAGTGCACAGGCCCTATAGCAAAAATCTCTCTTTTAAAAAAAAAAAGACAGATTTATGGATGGAAAATAAGTCAAGTTTTATTGAACAGTCATAAGTAAACATACACCTGTTTGTGGTAACCTGACATCTTTCTTTTTGAGGATTAAGAACTAGAACATATTGGGCCAGCCAGTGGCATGGTGGTTAAGGTGGCTGAATCCCACAGGGCAGAAAATGAAGTTATTCAAAATGTAGCTGATGCACTCTTTGAATTTGTTTAGACCTCTGTACCTCTTCAGATGCTCGGGACCAGCAGTTAGCATAATGGCTATGTTGCTGGACTCCCATGTAGTCGACTGCGGTTCGCATCCCAGACCCAGTAGCTTAAAACTCACGCCGGGCGCATGTGCGTGCATGCCCAAGATCCCGAAAGGAGAATGGAGGAGAAGGGATTGTGGTGTGGCCATTCCCCTGGGGGGTGATTTCTTGCTTTCTATCTCTCTGTCCCTCTCTCTGTCTGGTGAGCGCACGCGCCCTATAGCAGAAAAAAAAAAAATATATGCTTCTGGTTGCTCATCCAGAGTCCTCAAACCAAACTGAAACTTCCTCCAGAGGTGCACAGTGTCGCCACAGGGTCTGGATTTGTCTGTTGCTCTCGGTTCTGTGCATCCCCATGGATAATAACTTCCCTCATGGAGTTAAAGATCCCTTTAGGAGTGATAGGCACTCAAAAGTTGTATCATTTATTCATTCTTATAGTCACTCAGAAAAGATCTCACATCTCTTTAGCCTAGTTTGGGTAACGTGTTCATACTTTAATGAGCTACTGTGGCCAGGAATTTGAGATGTGTTGGTAAGTTTTAGAAAATCAGTGCCTTTTGCAAGACTCAAAGGTTGGATGTACTTCCTCAAAGATATAGTCTTCATGGATGAGTATTTACCTGCCACTAAACCTATTTCCTATCAAAGGTCATTAGATAAGCTAGAAATCAGCAGAAGAATACAAATATTGGTGAATTATAAATACTATAACCAATAATTGAGACCAAAAAAGAATTGAAAAATCAATTTCCCAAGCATCATTAAATGCCTTCTCTGTAGATGGCATTTTATTATTTATTTTGAAATTGTTTTCCTTATTCATGAAAGAACACATGCATGCAAGAGAGAAGAGAGAGAAAGAGCAAGAGAGAGACACAGGGAGCACATCCACAGTGTTTGGGTCATGCCACTATCCTTTTCCTCTTGTCTTCCAGCTGGTCAGATCCTGGGCACTCAGAATGTGTCCAGTGTTTTTTGAGCAGCCCTCGCTGGAGATTTGAACCACAGTAGCCAAGGGGGATTCAGCTTTTCTTGAGCTGTACATTACCATTAACCATTTTATTCTTCCTTGTTTTTTATTTTTTATTTTTCTTCCGAGTTCCGTGTTTTTTATTTTTTATTTTTCTTCCTATCAGTTGTTTTAGATGACCAAGATAGAAGGGGCTAGAAGATGCAGCTTGACTAGTCTAGATCTGAAATTTATACCTTATTTACTTTCTTTATGCCCATACAATCACTGCTAGGAGGAAGCCATTGCAAAATGCTTCTCAAATTGGCATCTTAAGCTGTCATTTCAAGTCCTAAACTCAGGGCTAGTTGGAACTTCTAAATCACCTGGGACATACATTCTTTTCTTGATCCCCCTCTACAGAGTACAGCGTTTATTTGAACATGTTAGCCTCCCAAAGCAGGCTATTTTGTGGACAGTGTTGATTTTATATTTGTATTAACATCAGATGCTTGGGTTACCTTCTTCCAGAAAATTATTTTGATTATTTATCCCAATTTCTATATTTTATTTTTTTTCCAGAGGAGCTAATATACTTTATTTTAAAGTAATGTGCATTCACTGAGCACAAGCCTTCACAATTGTTTTTCTTAGGTGTTTAATACATTATTTAAATTGTAATAATTGTGATCATTTTTCTAATCCTTTTTTTTTTTTTTTGGAGAGATTTTCACTGTAGGGCGTGTGCGCTCGCCAGACAGACAGAGAGAGACATAGAGACAGAAAGCGAGAAATCACCCCCCAGGGGGGATGGCCATGCTGCAATCCCTTCTCCTCCATTCTCCTCTTGGGATCTTGGGCACGCACGCACACACGCCCGGCGTGAGTTTTAAGCCACTGGGTCCGGGACACGAACCGCGGTCGACTACGTGGGAGTCCAGCGACATAGCCATTACGCTAACTGCTGGTTCCCTCTAATCCTTTTTTATCTAAACCATTTATTTTAATATTGTACTATGCCTCTTACATCCATACTCATGTATTACCACTGACTACTAGTTGTAATTTACTTTCTTTAAAATATGTCTCTGCCCCAGAGAGACAAACACACACAACATTAAGAGGAAATCTTTGGGATCAGCAGACGGCATAATGGTTATGTCGTTGTACTCCCGTGTAGTGGACCTTGATACAAGTCCTGGACCCAGTGGCTTAAAATTTACACCAGACACGTGTGTGTGTGCCCAAAAGTCCAAGAGGAGAGTGGAGGAGAAGGGACTGCTATGAGGCCATCCTCTCTGGGGTGTGATTTCTTGTTTTCTGTCTCTCTCTCTCTGGTGAGCACACACGCCCTATTTAAAAAAAAAAAAAAAAAAAAAAAAAGATCGTTGGGGCCAGTAGATGGTATAGTGGTTGCATCACTGAATTTCCAAATTACTGACCATGGTTCGAGATCTGGAACCAGTGGCTTGAAAATCACACTGGGTACGTGTGCATGCATGCCCATAATAATGGGAGGAGAATGGAAGGGAAGACCATCCCTCCTGGGGAGTGATTTCTCACTTTTCCTCTCACTGTCTCTGTCCCTGTCTTTCTCTCTGGTGACCACACACACCCTATGGCAAAAACCTCTTAAAATAAAAAGAAGCAATCTTTAATGTATGACTTACACATCAACCTAACAATGCTTTGGCTTGACTCTGCCAACATATTTTCATTGCTTGCATCATCTTTTCACTCGCTTATGAAATTTTAGGTTTACTCACTGCTTGATTGACTGACTTATCTCTAAACTGGTTAATGTTTGTTTTCTTTTTCTCATAATTTTAAAGTATGGCAGCTTCACCTCAGAAATATATCTCCATAATAGATTTATTTTGTATATAATCTTTACCACCAAAAAATAAGAACCTAAATACATTCAGAGATTTGTGTTAATTTAATGTAAGGACAAGCCTGAATACACATGTTGCAGGTATTATTTGGACTGTTCAAAGACATCAGATGAAAATCTCTGCAATTCCCAGTACTTTTCTTTCCAAGTACCCTTTATTCATGGTTCTAAAATGACTTCTCCAGTTCAGGCCTCGTGTCCACATTTAAGACACATTAAAAAGTGAACAGGATAAAGAAGAGTATGATACCCATACTAGGAAGGCATCTTTCCCACAAACCCTCAGTTTACATTTCATTGGCCAGAACTGGGGAATGAAGAAGTGAACAAGAAGAAGAAATTGATACTGGGCCAGGAACTAGAAGCCACTGTCAGATCATGTGAATTGTTCTTGATGTTCATAGTGGCTATAACCACAGCTCCTTCCCCAGAGTACATGCTGCTACTGCAAGTACTGACTTCACAAATCCCAACTACTCCAAGGTCAAAGGCGCAGCTGGAGAGTATATTGCTCTCCCAGATACTCGTTTCTCAACAAGTTAAACCTTAGTCTCCTAGACGACAAAAAAGTTCATGAACCATAGGCTGTCTGAGTGGAAAACATTGTGGGCCATGCTGAATACGTGAGGAGAGGGATGCTTCAGGACTCTGGATGAGAGTATTGCTAGCTTGAAATTCACAGAGCAAGAAATCTTGGCCAGTTCATTCTGAAATAATAGCATGGATTCTGTTGGCTTAGCTATCTACATACCTAGAAGAATGGCCATCACAAAACCTATTTAGTGATCTCATCAAGTGACAGTCCACCTGTGAAATGAGATAGCCTGGGCTGGCACATCTCAGGACATATGTGAACTAAGTATTGAATTACAGACGAGGGTGCTATAGCCTTGTTTGACTAACCCACTCCATCTTACATGCGAAAGCTCCGTCTGATCCAGCTCAAAGCAAATGAGCGTAACCTGCTAGGATACAACTGAAGTTATTATCTGTGCACTTGAAGACAGCTATCCACTTTTGTAATACAGACTATGTAGTTATCTGAAACTTGATTCTAAAATTAGTAATTGGAAGGGTTACTGATCCCTGCTTCCTCACTGTTTCCCCAATTCCAAACCCATTACCACATCATTAATTCTACAGTTAGGGCTTAGGTCTTGGTCAAGTGTATGTATCCTTCTTCCAGGGGAAGGATTTAAAAAAAAAACAAATCATCAACGAGAATGCAAAGATGATTTTATTTTCAGGCTTTTCTACTTCTTCAAGGAAACAAAAAATAATTGATTATTTTAGCCTCAGTTTTAGGGCACACACAACTCTTTCCATTGAGTACACCCTGCAATTTTAGGGCATTTTAAAAGCCATTAATGGACTGATGAGAACAAAACAGTAAGGAAGAAATTTCCCTCTTTGCTTCTCCCTTGCCTTCTTGACCTGGGACACTGGTTTCCTCCTGTGGACTAGAATTTTCAGCATTGGCTCTCCTAGTTCTCAGGCTTTGGGACCTGGATCAGAATTAAAATATCAGTTTACCTGGGCCTCCATTTTGCAGATGGGCAATTAATGGTCTTCTCAGCCTTAATACATGTATAAGCAAATACCTCATAATAAAAAAATACAGTTCTTAAAATATATGCCCATAAAACCAAAATATCCCACTGGTTCTGTTTCTCTAGAAAATCCTGACTGGCTTACCTAGTATGATTACTAAGGGTTTGATGTCCCTTCAGCCATATTTCACTAACCGCTTTTAAGGTAATTGACTTTTCGAATGGATTTCCTGAAAGACTCCTTTGACACAGACTCAGAACTCCTATGCCATTGAGCTCTAAACTCAGTCCTGATAGGACCAGTGTTCTTTACTCTCTTATTCTTTTTCTCAGCAAAACCACAAAGGGCTGGAACAGACTATTTGGTAAAGTGGTAGGAAGAAATTAGAAAAATTATTATCTAAATCTGGTTGTTAGAGGCTCTTTTTCATTTATTTAATTTTATGATAATTTCTTTTATACATTTAATCACATATTTCTAAATCATTGTCTCCTGATTGTAAAACAGATAGTTGGAAAAGCAGGGATTGAATGTTTATTATTCCTTATCATACTGAAAGTCTGAATCTTTTAATAAGTGTGTTTGGCCAGTGATATTTAATGTAATTACTAATATGTTTAGATTTGAGTTTACTGTTATAGTATTTGCTTTCTGTTTTTACCTTCTGTTAGTCCCCTCTGTTTTGAATTTCTCTATTTTCTCTTTCCTGACTTTTTAAAAATTAAATGGCTATTTCTTTAGAGATTATAATATGCATATTTAACTTTCTATGGCCTATTTTGAATTAATATTTTACCACTGTAGTTGAATGTGGAAGGCTTACCAACATATAAATCCCTTTAGCCTCTCGCTTATGGTTATCTACATATATTGACATAAGACAGTGTTATAATTTCTACTTTCTTTTCTTTTTTCCTTTTTTTTGGGGGGGTATAGGGGGAGGTTTTTGCTATAGGGCATGTGCACTCGCCAGAAAGACAGAGACACAGAAAGCAAGAAATCATCCACCAGGGGATGACCACGCCGGAATTCCTCCTCCTTCATTCTCCTCTTGGGATCTTGGGCACACAACGCACATGCACCCAGTGTGAGTTTAAGCCACTGGTCCGGGACTCAAACTGTGGTCGGCTACATGGGAGTCCAGCAATATAGCCATTACACTAATTGCTCGTCCCTAGTTTCTACTTTCAACTCTCATATATTTTAAAGAACTTAAGAAGAGAATATTCTATTCTATTTACTCAGACTCAGCCTTAATACATGTATAAGCAAATACCTCATAATAAAAAAATACAGTTCTTAAAATATATGCCCATAAAACCAATATATCCCACTGGTTCTGTTTCTCTAGAAAATCCTGACTGGCTTACCTAGTATGATTACTAAGGGTTTGATATCCCTTCAGCCATATTTCACTAACCGCTTTTAAGGTAATTGACTTTTCGAATGGATTTCCTGAAAGACTCCTTTGACACAGACTCAGAACTCCTATGCCATTGAGCTCTAAACTCAGTCCTGATAGGACCAGTGTTCTTTACTCTCTTATTCTTTTTCTCAGCAAAACCACAAAGGGCTGGAACAGACTATTTGGTAAAGTGGTAGGAAGAAATTAGAAAAATTATTATCTAAATCTGGTTGTTAGAGGCTCTTTTTCATTTATTTAATTTTATGATAATTTCTTTTATACATTTAATCACATATTTCTAAATCATTGTCTCCTGATTGTAAAACAGATAGTTGGAAAAGCAGGGATTGAATGTTTATTATTCCTTATCATACTGAAAGTCTGAATCTTTTAATAAGTGTGTTTGGCCAGTGATATTTAATGTAATTACTAATATGTTTAGATTTGAGTTTACTGTTATAGTATTTGCTTTCTGTTTTTACCTTCTGTTAGTCCCCTCTGTTTTGAATTTCTCTATTTTCTCTTTCCTGACTTTTTAAAAATTAAATGGCTATTTCTTTAGAGATTATAATATGCATATTTAACTTTCTATGGCCTATTTTGAATTAATATTTTACCACTGTAGTTGAATGTGGAAGGCTTACCAACATATAAATCCCTTTAGCCTCTCGCTTATGGTTATCTACATATATTGACATAAGACAGTGTTATAATTTCTACTTTCTTTTCTTTTTTCCTTTTTTTTGGGGGGGTATAGGGGGAGGTTTTTGCTATAGGGCATGTGCACTCGCCAGAAAGACAGAGACACAGAAAGCAAGAAATCATCCACCAGGGGATGACCACGCCGGAATTCCTCCTCCTTCATTCTCCTCTTGGGATCTTGGGCACACAACGCACATGCACCCAGTGTGAGTTTAAGCCACTGGTCCGGGACTCAAACTGTGGTCGGCTACATGGGAGTCCAGCAATATAGCCATTACACTAATTGCTCGTCCCTAGTTTCTACTTTCAACTCTCATATATTTTAAAGAACTTAAGAAGAGAATATTCTATTCTATTTACTCAGATGTTTGCCATTTTGTCCTTCTTTCATTTCTTTTTTTTTTTTTTAGTTTTTATGAATTTCAATAAAGAATGGTACTTATATAGTTTTTTTTCCCCCAGTGAACAATACTTTTATAAAGTAAGGTATACTTTATGTCCTTCATTTCTGATGTTCCACGTTTTCTTCTAATGTTTACCTTTGTCCTACAGAACTTTCTTTAGCAATGCCTTTAGGTTTGGTCATTCTGCTGACAATGAGTTCCTTTAGTTTTCCTTCATCTGGAAGGGTTTTAATTTTATCTTCACTGCTGAAGGATATGTTCACTGGGTATAGAATTATAGTTGACAGTTCTTTTCCTTTCAACCACTTAAAAATATTGTGCCACTCCCTTCTAGCCTTCATGATTGCTCTCCTAATGGTAATGCATAATTTTTCTTGGATGCCTTTGGAATTCTTTTTTGTCTTTAATTTTCAGCAATTTTATCATGATATGGATTTGTTTGAATTTATCCTGTTTTGTATTCACTGAAATTTAATTTGTAGTCTAGTTCTTTTACCAAACATGAACATTTCAGCCATTATTTTTTTAATTTTTTGTCAGTCCAAAAGTAGTTTTTCTCCCCTCCACTAGGACTCCATTGACATGAATGCTAGATTTTTTTTTGTTATTATCCCAAAGATATCTAAAGGTTTTTCCACCTTTTCAATCTTTTTTGTTGTTGTTCAGACTGAGTCATTTTTATTGTTCTACCTTCAAGTTCTATGGTTCTTCCCTCTATCATCTGTATTCTGGCACTAAGCTTGTCAAGGAGGGATTTTTTTTCTTTTTCCATTTTGTTTTATTTTTGTTTCGACTTTTGTTGTTTATAGCTCTACACTTTCCATTTGGTCCTTTTTAATATCTTTTATTTATTTGGCATAATATTTTTTGTGTGGTTTCAAAGTGAAATGATTTTTATCATCTTTATCATCTCAAAACAGTTACTGTGTATTGGTTGTCATTTCCCATGAAAACTGAGATTTCTTTTTTGGCAGTTCATAGGCCAAGTAATTTTTTTATTGTATCTGGACATTTTGAATATTGTCTGATGAGACTCTGCGACTTATTTAACTCCTATGGAGAATGCTGATCTTTGGTTTTAGTAAGCAGTCAACCTGAGTAGGGTCAAACTTACATTGTAACCTGTATCTTGTGTGCTATGGTCGAACGCCCGTATAGTTTTCAAGATACTACAGTGTCGTTGAATCTGCCCAGTGAATGTGCCACCGAGTTTCCAGTCGTGAGCATGAGCAGTGGTGTACCTGTACAGTTCGCAGTCTTTTGTTGCTAAATGGTATCATATCCATATGGGTACACCCTGGTAAAGTGTGCGATGTTTATAATTATTTGGGGTTGGTTTCCGGAGTTGCTTCTTTTCCATGACCTCCCATACTTCCTGTTTCTTTCAAGGCCTTTACATGTATTTTCTAGCTATGAGCTAGGATTTTTCTTATCCTACTGTGCAGTGCACTTAATGAGATGTGTCCACGTCTGAAGTCAAAGAGTAGAAAAACAAGCAAGACATGAAACAGTGACCATTGGTCCCCATCTTAGAACAGCAGCTCCTATGCTGAAGGTTGTGGAAAGTTCCTCCACTCAGAGTTTTGGATCCTGTGAACTCCTCTTATTCCTAGGAGCTAGGCCATGGGAAAACAGAAAAAGGAAAGAGAAATAATGGGATTCCACACTCTCTTTAAACATTTTGAGTTCTCTTTCTTGCTCCTTGAGCCAGAATTAGAAAGCCTCTCCTGAATTCTGTCATGTCTTTTGTGTTCACTGACCTGTTGGGTGGGGAATATTACAGGGAAAATTAAAGTTGGTAATTGAATTTGGACCACTTCCCTAATCTGCTGCCTTTCAGAGTCCTCAGTGAGATGCCTTCAGTTAGTGCACTCTGTCCAGGTTTTATTCAGTTCAGAAGACAAAGCAAAGCTTTTACTGCGTCCTATTCAGATTGGACCCTCTATCTTCTCTAAAACTCCAAAAAGTTAATCATTTTTTATATTTAATTTTCCTCTATATCAGTTTTTTTTAATAAAAGATCCCCCAACCTCTGAAAATCCATTTACCAAATGAAAAGGTAAAACCCAGGAGAAATTAAAATAAATATAAAATATTCCAATACTCTATGAATTCTGTGTGATGTGGAGAAAAAGAAAATGTCCCCATCTAACCCAGTTGTCACCTGAATATAAAATGCGAAATCATATGACTTTCAAGATACAATTTTTGAAGTAATATTTTTAAAAGTAAAGAAGATGTGAATGGCTGATTATGTTTAGTTCCCTGGTTCAGATTTAGAAATTTGGCGCTATATATATATTTTTTTTTTTTAAAAGGTTTTTGCTATAGGGTGCGTGCGCTCTCCAGACAGAGAGAGAGAGACAGAGAGACAGAAAGCAAGAAATCTCCCCCCAGGGATGATTGCCACATCACAATCCCTTCTCTTCCATTCTCCTCTCGGGATCTTGGGCACACATGCACATGTGCCCAGCGTGAGTTTAAGCCACTGAGTCCGGGACGTGAACTGTGGTCGACTACATGGGAGTCCAGCAACATAGCCATTATGCTAACTGCTGGTCCCATAAAAATATATTTTTAAAAGATTGCCATAGGGTCATCCTACAAGCTACATTATACCTTAGTGCTCTTAGTGCTTAAAAACAAAACAACAACAAAAAGCACTATAGAAAATGCTTACATTTGACACACCAGAATGGAGGCCAGCAGGTGGCATGATAGTTAAGGGCACTGGAGTTCCACATGGCCAATAGTAGTTCAAGTCCTGGACCTGGCAGCTTGCTTTCTCACTTTCCTTTTCTCTCTCTCTCACTCTCATTCTGTCCCTTTCTGGTTAAATTTAAACAAATAAAATAAAATAATTTTTTTTGAGAGGTGTGCTCACCAGACAGAGACAGAGAGACATAAAGTGAGAAATCATCCCCCAGGGCGATGGCTACACCACAATCCCTTTTCCTCCATTCTCCTCTTGGGATCTTGGGCACGCACACACACGTGCCCGGCGTGCATTCTAAGGCACCAGGTCTGGAACGCGAACTGCGGTCAACCACGTGGGAGTCCAGTGACATAGCCATTACACTAACTGCTAGTTTCTAAATTATTCTTAAAAAAAAAAAAATCAAGATGCCTTTTCCCCAGCAAAATCTACAGCACGATTCATATTGTGGCATTGAAGGGACATTAAAGGGAAAGTCCACAGTGATTGCTGTCCATGGTACATTTCCTCCACAAATAACACAAACTCCCTAAACATGATCATGCCAGAGCCACACTGCCTAGGTAAGTCTAAAATCTGTTAACTCAGAGGTTGGAAAAACACTACTTTCTGATACCTATATAATAATTATGAAATATAAAATGCCAATAAGGACACAGATACATGTTTCATTTTGGCAGATCCTCCTAATACAATACTATTTTTCAGATGTAAGCTCTGTTGCCATATTTTGATCATGTATATAAGACAGCTTTTCCATGTAGCTAAAGACATTTCAAACTCTATGTAGTCATCTGATTTTGAAGAATAAATATAGGTAATAAAACTGACACACCTCCTCTCTGAAAGAATTATGGTACGTGTGTACTTTAAAAATGATTTGTTTCTAGAACTTTTTGTAGTAGTATATTTTTTTACGCCTCAATCTCTTCTATTAGACTGTGAAGTCCATGAAGGCCAGGAATGAGGTCTGCCAAATAGCTAGCAGAGCCAGGTTGGCTCAAAACAGGATTTAATAAATGTTCATCAAATTTTCAAATATGACAAAGATCTATCACAAAATTTCAATAAGGAGTTACAGGTTTCTTAACTGGGCAGGTCATAGGAAAAAGATCTTGGCAAGGCATTTTTCAAATAGTACTCATAAAAAAGAAATCATTTTTAACCAAACAATCCTCACCATTTAACTACAGTATGTGGCATTAACTGGACTAGTGCTCTTTTTTTTTTTTTTCCTTTTTCTTCTTTTATTCAAAGTGACTGGTAGAAAAATTTAAGCCAGTATTCTAAGTGATATGTGGGAGTCTTTTCTGAGCACATATCTTGTTAATATATAATGGAATATGTGCATGTATTTCAACTCCCACATCATCTTCCAAACTGCTCTCCTAAAGTCTGCACAGTTTATAATCTAGTCAGATGGCTGTCTGCCTGGTATTCTGGGTGAAATCATCTCAGGGCTGAATGCAACATTTTGTAGGGTTTAGATTTAATAGCAAGACAATTCCTCATTTCAGTCATCAAAATGTTCACTCCAGATGAATTTTCAGCATTCTGTGGTTGCCCAGGAAACAAATGATATAAAACAGCATGGTAAAATAAAGAAATAGCTGGAACCAAATTTGCAATTTTTAGTTTTCTAGTAGCCACGTTAAGAAGGTAGAAAGAAACAGGTGAATTAATTGTGATGGTACATTTTAGCCACATCTATCTAAAACATTATCATTGTAACCCATAAACAATATAAAATAATTACTATGCTACTTCCTATTCTTTTTTATACTCAGACTTTGCTTTGTGTTCTTATTGACATTTTATAGTTCATAATCATTATGCAGGTATCAGGGAAGTGGAAGTAATAGTTTTTTCTGATTTTGTTGAGCATTTATTTTATATATACAGTCAATTCACCCTACCCACATCACTAAGCTCTATATCCACCTTAGTAGAGGCACAGACTTAGAAGAAAGAGAACGTAAACAGCAGAAGAGGTCATTGAAATACTTACCTTGTCGTGCATCTATTATATTGAAATAATCTCTGACTATCTATGGAGATTTTTCTCTAAGGCAAAATGCTTTCAAAGTCCCCCAGTTCCCTACCTGGTTTGGCACAACCTTTCTGCTTCTCTGGGTCTCCAGCTGAAGCCACCCTCCCTTTGCACTGGCCTATGGCACCTTTTCCATCATTGGGTCCCAATGTGGGCTTCGCTTGTCCTGCAGTCCGTTCCATGTACTGTCTTCCTCCACATAGAGTGTCTTTTTTTTGGAGAGGTTTTTGCTATAGGGCGCATGCGCTTGCCAGACAGACAGAGAGACACAGAGAGAGAGACATAGAGACAGAAAGCGAGAAATTACCCCCCAGGGGGGATGGCATGCCGCAATCCCTTCTCCTCTATTCTCCTCCCAGGATCTTGGGCATGCACGCACATGCGCCCAGCGTGAGTTTAAGCGGCCGGGTCCAGGACTCGAACTGCAGTCGACTACCTGGGAGTCCAGCCACATAGCCATTACACTAACTGCTGGTCCCCCCATAGAGTCTCTGTTTTTTTTTTTTTTGGAGAGGTTTTTGCTATAGGGCGCATGCGCTTGCCAGACAGACAGAGAGACACAGAGAGAGAGACATAGAGACAGAAAGCGAGAAATTACCCCCCAGGGGGGATGGCATGCCGCAATCCCTTCTCCTCTATTCTCCTCCCAGGATCTTGGGCATGCACGCACATGCGCCCAGCGTGAGTTTAAGCGGCCGGGTCCAGGACTCGAACTGCAGTCGACTACCTGGGAGTCCAGCCACATAGCCATTACACTAACTGCTGGTCCCCCCATAGAGTCTCTGTTTTTTTTTTTTTTGGAGAGGTTTTTGCTATAGGGCGCATGCGCTTGCCAGACAGACAGAGAGACACAGAGAGAGAGACATAGAGACAGAAAGCGAGAAATTACCCCCCAGGGGGGATGGCATGCCGCAATCCCTTCTCCTCTATTCTCCTCCCAGGATCTTGGGCATGCACGCACATGCGCCCAGCGTGAGTTTAAGCGGCCGGGTCCAGGACTCGAACTGCAGTCGACTACCTGGGAGTCCAGCCACATAGCCATTACACTAACTGCTGGTCCCCCCATAGAGTCTCTGTTTTTTTTTTTTTTGGAGAGGTTTTTGCTATAGGGCGCATGCGCTTGCCAGACAGACAGAGAGACACAGAGAGAGAGACATAGAGACAGAAAGCGAGAAATTACCCCCCAGGGGGGATGGCATGCCGCAATCCCTTCTCCTCTATTCTCCTCCCAGGATCTTGGGCATGCACGCACATGCGCCCAGCGTGAGTTTAAGCGGCCGGGTCCAGGACTCGAACTGCAGTCGACTACCTGGGAGTCCAGCCACATAGCCATTACACTAACTGCTGGTCCCCCCATAGAGTCTCTGTTTTTTTTTTTTTTGGAGAGGTTTTTGCTATAGGGCGCATGCGCTTGCCAGACAGACAGAGAGACACAGAGAGAGAGACATAGAGACAGAAAGCGAGAAATTACCCCCCAGGGGGGATGGCATGCCGCAATCCCTTCTCCTCTATTCTCCTCCCAGGATCTTGGGCATGCACGCACATGCGCCCAGCGTGAGTTTAAGCGGCCGGGTCCAGGACTCGAACTGCAGTCGACTACCTGGGAGTCCAGCCACATAGCCATTACACTAACTGCTGGTCCCCCCATAGAGTCTCTGTTTTTTTTTTTTTTGGAGAGGTTTTTGCTATAGGGCGCATGCGCTTGCCAGACAGACAGAGAGACACAGAGAGAGAGACATAGAGACAGAAAGCGAGAAATTACCCCCCAGGGGGGATGGCATGCCGCAATCCCTTCTCCTCTATTCTCCTCCCAGGATCTTGGGCATGCACGCACACGTGCCCGGCGTGAGTTTGCAGCCACCTGGTCCGGGACGCGAACCACGGTCGACTACGTGGGAGTCCAGCGACATAGCCATTACGCTAACTGCTGGTTCCCCCCCGCATAGAGTATCTTTATTTTCGACATCCTAAACCCCCACATTATCTCTACCTTCCTGCTTTTTTGACTAACCAATTCCTTTCAGTTTGCAAATTAAATTTCTCCTTTTTAGAGGAGACTTCCCTCCTGTCAGGGACTTTCCATCAGACGGACTGCTGTCTTCACAGCACTTACGGTGGAGGCTGCCCTTTCTGTGAAGAAACATACACATCAGGTGACACAGTTATAAACCACGTACACAACAGGCACTTAATTAGTACTGCCTAAATGAATGATTAAATGAATGAAACTGTGGAAGAAAAAGAAAGAAGAGAAAGTCTCACAGCCAGCAACAGGGGAGTCCTGGTCCCATTGAGCTCACACAGTTCAAACATTTAAAGACATTATGGCTAAAAAAAGATACAGTTATTACAGCATGGAGTGCAGAGTTACAAATACCCAAGCATTCAGGAATTTTTGGTCATGGTAAGTTTCCCATTTCTAAAGACAGCATGAATTATGCAATGCTGAGGAGAGTGTAGGCTGGTGTAGCTATTCTGGAAAGCAATGTGCCAGTACCTAGACCGTATTTATGATCCAGTCAAACCATGTTTATGTAGATATCTCAAATTCTTCTACAGATTTATAAGGAGAAAGGTTTGAGGGTGTTTGCTGCAGTGTTGTTTATGTTAGCAAACAATTATAGGCAATGTGGGTACCCTTCACTGGAGGATGAGGAAGTGGATGGGTAAAATGTAGCAGACCCACATCAGTGAGTACTCTACAGCAGTTTGAAGTTACAGATGAGGTGCACACACAGCAACAACAGTGGATCTCAAGAACGCAGTATTAATGACAAAGCAGGGAACAGAATGAGATATTTCTGTAAGGCAACACTCATCATTTAATAACGCACGCTGTTATACACAAAAGAAAGAAATCTTTTTCATGTGTCAATAATTATTTATTTCGTTTTTATTTATTATTGTTATTTTGTTTAACTTGCTATAGGACACGTGCACTCACCAGGAAGAGACAGAGACAGAGAGAGAAAAATTGAGAAAGCAAGCCGCCAGTTCTGGAACTCAAATTGCAATCGGCCATATGGGAGTCCAGCGCAACAATCACCACACCACCTGCTGGCCCAAAAGAAATGCATTTAAAAAGAAAATATAAATATAAAAGTCCATATTAAACATACCAGGATATAAAAATGCTTATATAATAGAGGAATGGCATGATAGGAGTAAGGAAAAGGACAAAAGAAAATTAAGCAAATATCTTACATAGACCATTGATCATCATGACTTGACAAATATCATTAACTTACTGTTCATAAATTGAGATCCAAAAGTGAGACAGAAAATTAAAATGGAGAAACAAAATATGGAACGAAAGAATGATTAGTGCCCTTTATTTGTATCAGCCCAGCTGCTGGAAGCTCCCTTTTTGTAGCACCCCATCTATGTCCACTCTTCTTGGAAGAATTCTTGTTCATTTTCTCTCTTTTTTTAAAAGACAATTTGCTTTTGTTTCTGTTTTTGTTTTTGGGTGTCTGTGCTCACCAGAGAGACAGAGACCCAGAAAGCATGAAATCATCCCTTCCCTCCAGGGGTATGGCCATACCACAATCCCTTCTCCTCCATTCTCCTCTTGGGATTCTGGGCAACACATGCACACAAGCCCAGCATGAGTTTTAAGTCATGGGGTCCAGGACTTGAACCATGGTGGAGGTATATGGGAGTGCAGTGATATAACGATTACGCCATCTGCTGGTCCCAATTTTCTTGAATCAAACTCTCTGTTTTCATATTCAGTGACTTGAGAATTGGGGGAAAGACATTTTAATTTATCTAAGTTTAGATGTTACTGAATGAAAATGACTCAGCATATGGTATTAACCCAGATGAACTGACACGGTCACTTATTTCTTCAATATAAGTTTTGTCTTGGAATTCTGCCCATTTTAGAGACCACTTCTTTGTAGTTTCCATGGTGAAAATTCAGAAATCGGCTCCTAGGTGAAGTCTGTTCATTGGACATGGATAAATAGAAAGATCAGATGAAAGTAGTCCAACAGGACAAACTGAGAAAGCATATTATATGATTCGAACAACTGTTTTTCTATAACCATGATGTCTTCCTTACTATGAATTCTTATTACAGTCATGCAAATATGAGATGTTGACATCAACCTTCCTCTCTGATTACTAAACATTATCAATTATAATCAATGTTTAATTAAAATTTCTCTTGACCTTAGGAATTACACTCAAAATATTTTAGAATGATAACATCTCTCAAAAATACATTCTATTCATTCGATGACTTAGACAATTCAGAGAAACTTGAATCCAGTCTTTGTGGAAATTTTTTTTTCTGAGTTAGCTTGGTTAAATTACATTTTCTGTAAGCTTTCAAATCAGGCGTTAACTAAAATGAAGATTTTTATGAGGGGTCAACCAGTGGCGTTGTAGTTAAGGTGACTGAATCCCACATGGCCAATTGTACAGTTGGAGTCCTGGACCCAGAAGCTTGAGAAACATGGTGGGCATGTGCATATGAGTGCCAAAATTCCAAGAGAAGAATAAAAGAGAAGGAATTGTTGTGTTGCCACCCTCCCCTTAGAGAAGGGTGCTTTTTCACTTTCTCTCTTGCTCTCTGTCTCTCTCTGGTGAGCACACACATTCTATAGCAAAATTTTGAAAGAAAAGATGTGCATGAGATGTAAAAGAAAAATAAATCAGGAGTCATTCCCCTCTGAAGGTCATGTTGGCTAAACACTGTGAAAGCTGGACCGAGAGGTGCTGATTTCTCACCATTGCATCGTGTTCGTTCTTTTTTCTGGTGCTGAACTTTCTGACCAACAGTAATTATAGGCCTAAAGCAAGAAGTAGAGGTGGTAGCCTTCCATGGTCTTTCCCGTTAGCTCTCCAGCGTGGCCACAACCGGCAGACAGGCATGCCTGGCTTCCAGCATTCCATGCAAATCTCAATATGTCCATCACTGCCAGAACTTCAGGGAGGCAGCTCGGCCCCTACACTCTGATCCTCCAGCAGTTCCATTCTAAACCTTAACCCCCAGTTTCCCCACAGTTGTGTAATGGCCAACCCCAATAGCTAAACCCACAATACTCTTACTGCTTCTATTCTCTGGAGTGAAATCTGAAGAATTCAGGCTTTGTGGGTAATTTAATTCTAACGTCCAGTAAACAAAAGCAATAGTTTTTATTGAGCACTTTCAGCTAGTGAAGTCTTCCTTTGACTCATGTTTGCCTTTCTAAGTTGGACAAAAACTTCAGAGAAACTTAATCTGTCCCACAAAAAACTGCTTCATCTATGGTCCTCTCTGAGAAGCAGTATAGGAAGAAATATTACACACTATCCTGAGAGATGTTCTGAAAGATTATTTTTGGGGGGGGGCTAGTTGTTTTGAAATTAAAATAAAAAGATAGACACTGACATATATTATGTGCTTAGACTTAGTCTTTAGTCTTTAAAACAACTTTCTTCCTCATATCGGAATTTGTTTATTCAAGGGGATTTTTGTACATATGCATGTATAGTTAAAATGCATATGTAAAGAGAAAAAAATTGAGAAAATAAAATTTGAAACTAACTTCTAAATCCTTCTAAAAGCTAAGTTCAGACCAACTTGGTGTCATAGAGGTAACATTCAGCTCAAGTGAAGCTGAATTCATATGAAAGATCATGAGTTTGGTTCCCCAATCAACCTGTAAATGCTGGATAAGCAGTTTATAATCCTGGCTGGCTGGGAGGTCGTGAGTGGATCATGAGATCCTATGGAAGGTGTTGTCTTTCTCCTTCTGTCTCTCACTCTCATGCGAGAAACAAACTTTTTCAAAGCTAATTTCTTCTAGTGAATTGTATTTACATTTAGAAAAGGGTAAAAGTGATAAGAAGAGGTCTTTATGTATAGAGAATATCCATGTCTATAAAAGGCTGGTCTTCATTTTGAGATAAAATTTGACCTCAGTCATGTGGGTAGTAGCTAAGGTGGCTGGATCCCACACGGCCAACTGCACAGTTCAAGTCCTGAACCCAGCAGCTTGAAAAACACACTAGGCACATGTGCATGTGTGTCCAAAACCCAAGAAGAGAAGGAAGAAGAAGGGATTGTGGCACGGCACCCCATTCCTGGAAGGTGATTTCTCACTTTTCCTCTCTCTCTCTGCCTTTCTCTGGTGAACACTCATCACTATACAAAAACAAAACAACACAAAATCACTAAAAAAAAAAAAAGAAAGGCAAAAAGGCAGTTGATACTAAATTCTTCACTTTCATTGCGTCATTTTAGTGGGATATGGGGATAGTAGCAACAACAGTATCTGTCATATGTAGAAAGTGAGTCTGAGGCAAAGACAATACAGAAATGGTAAAATTCCGAACAAACAACTGTCATGGTTGTAATGATCTCCCTTTCATTCTCTCTCTCTTTCTCTATCCTATACTCACAGAGGTTTATGGGTAATATGGGATAATTTGATAAGATAATCCAAAAATCACTGCCAGGGAGATTTGCTCTGTTCCCAGGCAACAGATGCTTATTTTAAACATGGTCTTTCAGAAGCTATGATTCGTCATTGCTGCCTAAGTCTGAAGTGACATTTAACAATGGGGATCTTGAGGGAGTTGGATCTTTTAGTGGCCTAATCAATTCAATTCAGCAAACAGCCACTAAACACCTGCATTGCACTTTCAAGTTCATGCACTCATGGGGAAGCATGAGTCAGGCCCTTTGCTCAGAACAGAAAGCCAGAGGTACATTCAGGACAAGCCTTCCTCCTGTGGAATTCCAGCACTGCAGAGGTG
Organism: Tupaia belangeri chinensis; assembly: GCF_000334495.1. Taxonomy (NCBI): domain Eukaryota; kingdom Metazoa; phylum Chordata; class Mammalia; order Scandentia; family Tupaiidae; genus Tupaia; species Tupaia belangeri. Next base: position 86,551 of record NW_006201094.1, on the reverse strand, counting down.
ACAACTATCACAAAATATTTTCAAGCATGAAAAAAATATATATTAAGTACTCTAATAAAGACAAATTAGACGTTGGAAATAGCAGTAATAATTGAGTGGAGGAAGCCAGCATTCTGTCCAGAAAAAAAATGGCTTGAGCAGAGATACAAGGTTACAAAAATGCAATATAGGCTCCAGGCCACTTGCAGTGTTATCCAGTATTGGTGCACAGTGATTATCCAAAGACCATCTATAGTACTACACTGGTTGTCTCCAAACTTTGGTGACTTAATAATCACATCCACATTGTAGCCTTATCTAAAGATTTGCAAAATATACAAACATACTGTTACTTATTTAATTTTATACTGATACTTATTTTGAATCAAAATCATTACTTTTGTTAACTTTATGCTAATTTTAAATTTTAGTTAAAAATTGTTCTTAATATCATTCTATCATTTCACTTGATATATTAGTGACATTTTTCCTAATGATCATTAAGTCTATATAAAACTAATAATATTAAGAACATTATCCATGGGGTAGCAGGTGGCATAGTGGTTAAGGCACTGAACTCCCACATGGCCAATTGTCATTTGAGTCCTGGACCTGGCAACTTAAAAATCACACAGGGCACATGTGCATGTGTGCCCAAAATCCAAACAGGAGAATGGAGGAGAGGGCATTGCAGCATGGCCATCCCTACTGTGGAGTGATTTCTCACTTTTCCTCTCACCGTCTCTCTCCAGTGAGTGCGTGTGATCTATGGCAAAAACTAACTAAATAATTAACTAAATAAAATAAAATAAAAAAGTGTAACCACCTAAAACAATTCTGAGCATCAATAGCATCTCATGTCATTATTCTACATTAAGAAACACCATGGTAGAAGACAAGGCAGGAGCAAGGAGAGAGAATCATATCAAGACCTTTGAATTCTACAGTATGCTCAAGTGAAGCTGGATTCATGTGGAAGAACTTTAAGCTCAGGGGTAAAAGAGTGAAAAAAATTGCAATAATTAGAACTGTGCTTTGGGATTTCAATTCTAGAAGCACTGGCGTTAAGGGGTGAAAACAAGAGGAAATTACGTAAGACGAAGATTGAATTTTATTCCAGCTTTATTCTTTAAGCGCCAAATCAAATGTTACCTTTATATAAAACTTGCCCTACCTTGCCAGAAGCTTAGTAAATTGTATGTGATACTTCCTTATCCTGCATTCTAAATATATTTATCTATACTGCATCAAATCCAGTTTTTTACATAGATCTCCTGCTCCTCTGTAAATTTCTCAAAAAACTTATCTTCTCTAGGTCTAAACCGGGAGCCCCAGAGTATATGAAAGCTACAAAGGGCTAGCTTTTTGTAGATGACACAAATGGGATAATGGGAAGACTAGATAAAACCTATTTAATGATCCTAAAATGAACTAGAATCTAAAAAGAAGTACTTAATAACTATGTGACTAGGAGACAAGAGTTCTACCCATTTACAGGTAGACAAGACAGAGGGCCCCAGGAAAAGATCCACTGTGCTGTGTGGCCCCGACTGTTAACTCTACCCCCCATGTCTTGTTTTTGTTTGACTTGACTCCTTAATTCCATATCCCTTTGACTTTACCCATGTGAATCTTGTTCTTAAAGAATCCGTGTTCCTTGCAATGGGACTTAATTAGACAAATACCAAAAGGTCAGATGGACGTAAATCAGGACACACTGATATTGTAAAAGCATTATTATGAAGACCAGAACGGAGCAAGGCACTCCCTCATGGGGGATTCTCCGTGACTCTGGGGGATGAATTCCAAATTAACAGCCTCTGAACAAACCAGTTTCCAATTAGCCACCATTACATAGGGTCTCCCGCCCTAACTTATAGCGTGGTAGAGGACATGTGATCCTCTACCACGTGGAGAACACATGCACAGTTTCCAGCTGGTACATAAACAGGGGACCCTGTTTATAAATGGGGGGGTGATATAAATGGGTCAACCCATTTCCCTGGACCCACTCCCTGCTTGGGAACTCTGATTTTCCTTCCCTCTCCTTCAATAAATTCTTGGCTTTGCTCTACCCTTTCTGTGTCAGTGTCTCTAATTCTTCATGACCATGAAACAAGAATCTGTGTTCAGCATTGTGAGTGCTGAGCCTTATCACCCCCACACCCGCTACACCCCACCTTCTTGGGTCTGCTACACATTAGAATGAATAAATAATTGAATGATTGGCCATGAGTCGAGGCTAAAAGATGAACTTTGTCTTTCCATTGTCCTCAAATTGTTCTAATTCCCAAAATTCTCTCTCTTGAACTTCCTTGGTTCTACAGAAAAGGCATTGTATTTTTGACACATTTGCCTAAAGTCAAAAGTGTGGTCTCTGACTAAGAATCAAAGTACAACACAGAATTTACCATGCACTTGGACTGGCAATCACAGTTTTTTAACCTTGTGTGTTTACCAATTGATTTATATCATACACAGAGGCTGTTCACATAATTTCATTTTCTAATATGGCAATCTGCATTTATTTGCTTCTTATTCATACATTTTGCAAGATACCTGCATTTCAAATTTACTTTGGCAAAGTGTGATGCATGCCAGCATTTTGTAAATGATGAAGAGCAAGATTGAAGAGGGATTGGATTCATCATGTAAAGGTTAAATAATTCTGATTTTGAGCAATGAATATCGATTGCTCTTTTAAGATGTGTTTGAAGAATTCTTGCCATTGAAGAAAGCTTTTTCAAGGGCCTCTTGAAACTCATTCAAGTGTAAAGAGAGGGGTAGCAAGATATGGTAAACAGGAAACTTTTGCATATTAAGTTGTTTTGAAGTGTACTGTTCTGGCCATAGGAATAATGAGTATCTCTGAAAAATATCACATGTATGTATTCTTGCAAAATTGTAACTTAGCTTTGTGTTAGCCTCTGATATCTGGAGGGAGAAATGGACAGTAGAAAAGGAAATGAAATTCTGGCAAAAAATAAACCTCTAGATCTTAAGTAATTTAAATTATTTGAGTAAGGTATTTCCCATGCTGTTAAAATATACTCAATTTTCTATGCTCTGTTAAAAAGTGAGTTCTGTCATTCAAAGATGAGTGGTATACCAAAAATAGTTAGTATATTTTAGTGTTTCCTAACCTAACTTTTTCATAAATACATGGGATTGTAAATAAATCACTTAATAGTCTACACATGTTTCCTCATTTGTGAACTGAAAGAATTAGATGCTATTTAGACTTCTGAGACTTTATATATAAATAGCTAAAACAAAAATAAATAAAACATTCCTAAGATGGTTTAGTTTGTTAATATTGGGTAGATGGAGATAAATAGATGCAAGCAGATAAAATAGCTGATAGTTAAATTTATAAAAACTATATATACATAAGTTATTGTATGTATTTATGTATATATATGAAAATTCATAGGTAATAAATACATATGCATATATACATTGGTTCATAGGAAACTGAACAGTCAAAAAGAACTCCGAAAAAGCACAGGGGAGATGGTAGGCATGGGATGGGACAATAAGTGACATACAGGATGGTGTGAAGATGGCCAGAAAAGGCAGTGTGACCATATCCCCAGACCCCATATTTGTGTGAGCGGTACTTTCTTCTTTCTTTTCCTTTCTTTCTAAAATATCACATGGCCGTCAAGTAATTAAAAAATAAAAACAAAAACAAGATGGCCAGATTATACAAATTGATGACATTACATACTTCCTTTCTATGTAAAAGAAATCAATGTTTATAAATCACATTTTATGTTTATACTTCTTACTGCTCTTATTATTATTATTACCAGTTATTATTAACACAGAGTGGCTTCAGTGTGGAGATGACGTTCCCCTGGAAAGGAAGAGAAGGCTGCTCCCACTAGAGCATGTATTTTAATTGCCAAGGGATTAATAATGTAGCCATTCTGGGCCTCCCAGTTGCACTCAACCCAAAAATCTAATTTACAGGACAAATGACCTTTCCTTGCCTATTCTTCACTTCTTGCACTGGATAATAAAACCAACAGTAGCAGCATTTCTGAGATTCTTAGCCTGGATCTCTCATTTTCAAATTTGCTGTTTTAATGTATATATTTTCTTTTTTTTTTTTTTTAGCATAATCTTTTTATATTGCTGCTTCCATTGGATCTTCTCCTCAGACAGCTCCCTGTTTGCCCTTTGAAATACAAGTTTCTTTAAGGTTAGAGGCAGTTTTTGTTCATGTCATTATCTTATTTCCAAACCTGATTCCTGGCATAGAAGAGGAGCTGAAGGAGACACAGTGCGCAGATACTGATCACATTCCTATACCGAGTGGTGTATACACCTGAATTCTGTCCACACTATAGTTTATTGTGGTGGTTTGTATACAGACATCAACATCTTTTGGAGTTCACTAAAAGAAAATCATAACCTTCATCCTATACTCTCAACATAATTTTAACAGTGCACCCAATGTTAGAATGTGAGTGTACTTAAGATCATTGTTGTGTTTAGGGACTTGGCAGTACATAATTCTGTACCAACAGGACATCATCTGGAACTGTATGGCCAGCAGATGGTGAAATGGTTACGTCGCTGGACTTCTAGGTAGTTGAACATGGTTCTAGTCCAGGACCCAGTGGCTTGAAACTCATGCTGGGCACATGTGTGCATGTGCCCAAAAATCCAGAGAGGAAAATTGGAGGAGAAGGGATTGTAGTGTGGCCATCTCCCCTGGGGGGTGATTTCTCACTTTTTGTCTGTCTCTCCAGGAGGACACACACCCTATAGCAAAAAAGTCTTTCTAGATAAAAAGAAAACAAAAAAGAACACCCCTCTCAAAAAAAAAGAAAAAACTGGAACTATGCTCAGATACATGGAAAAAGGATTTGTATTTGATAGAGAATAAGTACTAACTTATCTGACAAATATTTATGGAGCACCTACAATGTGTAGTCATTTTTCTAGGCACATGGGTATACGAACTTACCTTTCTAAAGTTTATCTTCCAGGTAAAGGAAAGAGACAACCAACACAGGAGTAATGAATAGGTCAGCTCTAAGGTATGTTAGAAGGTGGTGAGGGGGAGAAAATGAAGCTGAAAGTAGGATCTGGTATGTGGATAGAGGAAGATTTTGTAAGCAGAGTGTGATTTGAAGAGTTGTTAGTGTGAGAGGATGACACGTTAGCTAAGACCTCAAGTGGGGGAGGGAAAGCTAAGAGGATTTTTAGAGAAAAAGTCTTCCTTGCAAAAAGAATAAAATTAACGTGTCTGGAAATGTTTACGACAGCAAAAAGACTATTATCGCTGGAGAGAGGATGGAGTGGGAAAGAAGAGATGACATGAATGGGTATGCACAAGATCCATTGAGCATTGAGGAAATCTGTGAGTTTAGTTTTATCCTAAATCAAGTGGGTCACCATTGGAAGATTTTAAGCAGTGGAGTGGAAAACCTGACATATTTTCAAAAGATCACTTTGCTGTGTTAAATAGAGGCTAGAAACAGGGGCACCAGCTAAAGATCTGTTGTATATAAAGGCAAGAAATGATGGTGACTTTAGTTAATCATGGGATACAGTTTATCAGCCATAATGTAAAGAGCTGGGCCACAAGTTAACTCTCAGTAAATACGTGAGCCCTTGTGGATGAGACAGGAAAATCTCAACATCTTTTTCCTTCTCTCACACAATCATTCAGCCTGCCACTCTGTCACTGTGGTAGGCAGTTAGCGAGTAATGAGCAGGCAGCCTTAAGAGAATAGTAAAAAGACAAGTGTCGCATCAATTACAATGTATTAGGAATTACAACTAGACCCTGCGCTCAACACGCTCCCATCCTATGACAACACCAGTTGTGTGATTTTGCCCCCCCCACACCCTAAGGAATTCTCCTGTGGATACTAGCTAAGAGCCCTCTAATTCAATTTAGCTCTTATGCTATCTTACCTGGGTACCTGATCCCACAAGTGGAGGGCCTAGTCCCAGGAGATTGTCCTGTACCTTGGATGCCAGTTGTACGTAGTACCTGTAGATCTGACGCTCCAGCTCAAAACAATGAGTGCCTTTGACTTCCTTCTCCTCAGGTTTGATGAGTTTGATAGAGCAGCTTACAGAACTCAGGGAAACGCTTCATTCACATTTACTTATTTATTCTGAAGGTATATCAGAGGATACAGATGAACAGAAAAGATGCATAGGGCGAGTTACGGGAGTAGGGGCAGGCAGTTTCCATGTCCTCTCTGGGTGCCCCAGTCTCAAGGAACCTCCACAAATTCAGCATTCCTGACCCCAGTTCTCTGCATTTACTATGTAAGATTGATTCCGTCAGTGACCTTTGGTGATCAAGTCAATCTTCAGCCCCTCTTCACTCTCTAGAAGTTGATGAGCAGTGCTAAAATTTCAACCCTCTGATGATTCCTTGATCTTTAAGGTGACCAGTCTCCATTGTGAAATTGTGTAGGAATCCCAGTCACCAGTCAGCTCGTTAGCATACATTCAGATATTGCAAGGGCTTCAGAAGCTGTGTGTCAGGAAATGGGGACTAAGACTAAGTATGTATTTTGCAACATCACAGCGCCACTCACATATCAAAGACACATCGAATGCTCTGATGTTTGTGTGTGTGTGTTTGTATGTACACATATATACTGAGTGTGTTCGTGTGTGTGTGTGTGCGTGTGCAGAGAGAGAGAGAAAGATGAGAGAGCATGAGAGTGCTTTTTCCACACACATACATTGCTTTCCTTTATTAATCACAGTTCAGTCCACATTTGGAAATTTTTATTTATTTATTTTTTTGGAGAGGTTTGTGCTATAGAGTACATGCGCTCACCAGAAAGACAGAGAGAGACAGAGAGACAGAAAGCAAGAAATCACCCCCCCAGGGGGGATGGCCATGTCGCAATCCCTTCTCCTCCAGTCTCCTCTCGGGATCTTGGGCACGCATGCACACGTGCCCGGCGTGAATTTAACCCGCCGGGTCCGGGACTGGAACCGCGGTCGACTACGTGGGAGGCCAGTGACATAGTCATTACATTAACTGCTGGTCCCGATATTTGGAAATTTTTAATGTCAGTGTTAGAGAACCCTCCCCTGCTGTTCACAAGTCTGCGTGTATGCTCTATTACACTTAACATACTACATCACGTTTGCATACTTATTTGCATTCTGCCTCATCAGACTGTGAAATCCGTGAGAGGAAGAACTTCATTTTGTGTGCTGCTGTATTTCAAGCTTCTGTCACAATGCCTTGGACATGTGAGTTACACAGGACATTTGTGTCAAATTATCAAGAATAAAAAATAAATGAAATCATGAGTAAATAAATCAATGCTTGGTTTCTATGAATTTCTTCCATGCCAGTTCTGAAATTCAGTATTTTTAAAATTTTTTTAAATTAAATTGAGTATTTCTCAGTCTAATTAAGAGCAGCTGAAAAAAATTAATGAACGATAGCTTGGCTCCTTATAAACTCATGCTATTATATCATGACTACTTTTTCTATTATTTTTCTCCAGTTGACTTGCTATTTCTTAAAATTATTTTTTCCATTTTGAGAGTCTTATTGCCACCCCTACAATTTTGTACAGATACCTGTCTCCCCTATATTACGGAAAGCACAAAGCAAATGGAACTTTTAGTTAAATTCTTCCTTTCATTAAGGTTATCTTTTATTTTCATATCCATTAAACTATTTTTCAATGCAGAGAAACACACTTCTACTTTAGAATTTCTGTTCCCTATTATTCTTTCATTTTCCTTTTATCTGTGTTCTCTCTGGATCCCTCAGCTTATTAACATACCCAAATGTCAACGATCCTTAGCAAACAAATGAGCAGAAGACCCTCATCACTTAGGGGGGCTCACACTGGAGACTATGCCGTTATTTTCACTACTAACCACCTGGGAAGCATGTTGCCTCTAAGACCCTGGCTCACATTCAGGACTTCCGCTCTTCTCATTTATTACTGTAGATCACTACAATGGATTTTGAAGATCCGGTAATATGATGCGTTCCTATAAGTGTGAACTCCTTTAAACCACCATTGTCAGGTGATTGAAAATTACTGTTACACTTGTTCTTCCCAAGCACACAGTTCAATTCATCATTTTTTCCCATCTTCGTTACTTATTCCTTGTAATGGCTGTCAGTTGACTGTTCTGCACTTCTCAATTCTTAAATGTCTTGTCTTCTGTGACTTCGATGACTCCTCTTTGTGCTATTTCTTCTCCTATCCCTCTAATAGTTCTTTTTTTTAAATAGTTCTTTTTTCTTTCCTATTTATTCCTCTTATCCCTCCTGCCCAGACAACTGCAGGATATTTACCAAGAATACTCCTTTGTTTTCCTTCTTAAATTTTTTGCACTTTTTTTTGGAGACAGATTTTTTTTTTAAATAGAGTGCATGTGGTCACTGGAGAGATATAGAGTGAGAGAAAGTGAGAAATCCCGTCCTCCAAGGAATGATGGCCACACTGCAATCCCCTCTCCTCCATTCTCCTCTGAGGATTTTGGGCATGCACACACATGCACCTGGTGTAAGTTTCAAGCTGCTGGGCCCAGGACTCAAACTGCAATTGGCCATGTGGGAGTCCAGTGTCTTTATCATCACACCATCTGCTGGCCCCCATTTCTTACATGTTTAATGTTCTTATCTATGCCTATCTATTAATTGCATTAATTATTATTACATATGAACTACCTCATCTGATAATCACAATGTTCCACTCAACTTCTTAGACATTTTCACATGAAATTTCCAGATTTACTCTGTAAAATGGTAGCCACAGGCCACAAGTGGTAGTTGCCCATTTGAAATGTACCAAGTCCTAATTTAAATGTGTTATAATTGTATAGTGCATATTAGTTTTAAAGATAGTACAAAACCTGAGACCAACAGATGGTGTAATGGTTATGTCATTAGCCATTACATGAACTTCCATGTAGTTGACGGCAGTTCAAGTCCCAGACCTGGCATCTTAAAACTCACACCAGGCATTGTGGGTGTGTGCCCAAAATCCCTAGAGGAGAATGGAGGAGAAGGGATGTGGTGTGGCATCCCTGTGGGGTGATTTCTCGCTTTCTGTCTCTCTTCCTCGCTCTGTCACTCTGGTGAGCACACATACCCCATAGCAAAAGTCTCTCAACAAAAACAGATAGTACAAAACCTAACATAAAATATCTTACAGTTTTTTTATATTGGTTGTGTGTTAAAGTAATATTTTAGATATATTGGCCTACATAAAATACGTTCTTAAAAGTAATTTCAACTGCTGTCTTTTACATTTCTAAATGTGGCTCCTGGAAATATTTTTGATTTGTGCTCAATATATATTTGCACACACTGAAATGTTTAAAATGAATACAGCATGAACGATAATAGTAATACACACTTACCAATATTTTCCAATGTGCCTGACACTGCATCAAGGACTTGGCCATCATTCTCTTATTTAATGCACACAGCAATCTTGTAAATTTGGGTAGAAAATTCAAAATGAAGATAGGCTATCTTGGGACCAGCAGGTGGTGTAATGGTTATGTCACTGTATTCCCAGATACTCAACTATAGCTCAAATCCCAGACCCAGTGGCTTAAAACTCACTCCAGGTGTGTGCGCATGCGTGCTAAACTTCTGAGAGGAGAATGGAGGAGAAGGGACTGTGTAATGGCCATCATTCCTGGAAAGTGATTTCTTGCTTTCTCTCTCTCTGTCTCTCTGTTTCTCTCTGGTGAGTGCATGAGCCCTATAGCAACATTCTCTTTAAAAAAAAAAAAAAAGAAAGATAGTTTTACATTTTGATGGGACAGTACTATTTGAATTACACTAATGTATTGTCCACATTTTTTCTTAATCAAGCGTCTCCACTTGATTTTTTTCTTGTATTGAGAGAGAGATTTTTGGTATAGAGCACGTACACTTTCCCAGAAGACAGAGAGAGAAAGAGAGACAGAAATCAAGAAATAACCTCCCAGAGGATATGGCCTTGCTGCAATCTCTTCTCCTCCATTCTCCTCTTGGGATCTTGGGTACGCACACACACACACGCCCAGCATAAGTTTTAAATGGCTGGGTCCTGGGCTCAAACTGCCGTCAACTACATGAGAGTCCAGTGACATAACCATTACACCATCTGCTGGTTCCTTCCACTTTATTTTTGATGTTGGATGGAGGTAGCAGCTTTTTTTTTTCTGTCTCCTTTGCTTTATTTCAAGCTCTTTGATATTTCTGTCTCATAGCCCTGCCCCCACTGCATATTGTCATTCTGAACTCAGGTACATTTAGTCAGTCATTAAGCTTTGTCCTCCCTCCTTAAACTTTGACTCAACATTTATTTTAGTTTCTCTTCTCTATGTTCTTTGCTAGAGAATTTCAGAACCACATTTTTTAGCCTTAGAGTCCTTGTTCCTTTAAACTAGCCTCCATCCCTTTCCCAAGTAAACTTCATTAAACATACCCTGCTGCTATTCAAAAACTTTAGTTGTTCCCTATTGCTCTGTGGAGTGCAAATTCTTTCATCACTGCTCAAAACTATCCATCTTTTTCATTGTTATCTCTGACAGCTCTAGATAGTGGCCTTTCTTGGACTTGCTTTGTCTTCTCAGAGCTTCATAGGTTTCCCAGTACTGTCAGGTGTCCCTGCCTTTTCATCTCCATTTATTGAATACAATCTAGAGATTCCATCTTAAATGTTATTTCCCCCATAAATTCTGCCACAAGTAGTCAATCAAAGGTTTGGAGTATTTTATGTATTGTTCTGTTTCTACTTGAGAGGTTCTTTAAGAGCAGGAGTCATATTTTTCTTTTTTAAAAGGTTTTGGTTGTAAGACACATAGACTTGCCAGAGAGGGAAAGTGAGAAATCACTCCCCAGAATGGATGGCCACTCTGCAATCCCTTCTTCTCCATCCTCTTGGGATCTTGGGTACCCATGCACATGTGCCTGGCCTGATTTTCAAGCCACTGGGTCTGGACTTTAAACCATGGTCGACCATGTGGGAGTCCAGTGCCTTAATCACTACACCACCTGCTGGCCCCCCCAGGAATCATATTTTAATCATGTTTATACAGACCCTCAAGTAGCTAACATGATGTCTACTATGACTGGTGCTCAAAAAAATTTTTATTAGATAAATAAATGTGTGAATGAATTAAAGAGTAATAATGGAGTCAAATCCTTTCTAAAATTAATCATTTATTTTTTGGAAATTTTCCTCCTTGTAAGAGTAATAGCCAAAATTTTAGTTATTGACTTTTGTCTTATTCTCCCAATGTAATATGCAAATCATTTGCTTTAACAAAGGAAGTATTTAATTCACCTATGAAAATGCTTAAGATAGCAAAAAGGGGACATACTAAGAATCAATGAGAGCTGCTTCATTTGTATCTTTTTAACACCATCTGTCTGCCAAGGTACTAGATGAATTCAAATTCCATCCAAATATTGCTGGTCTGCAGCAGTAAGATGCTTCAATGGCAATTTTAGACAGATTGAACATATTCCACTTAGACAATTTCGTTGCAAGAGTGAATAACCCTCAAGGGATTATGAACACAGTTTGATTAGTTTATTAAATAAAATTTACAAGAACCAGGAGCTTTAGTTTGAAAACTATAACAGTGAGTTGTATGTTTTGCACGTAAAAAAATGGGATGAACTCAGGTCGTACACGTTAGATGACTACTCCAGCTGACTTACAAGGAGCATCTACACAGTAAATACAAGTGATTTTTGAAAACAGTTGAGACAAATTCATAAATACCTAGTACTAAAGCTGAAAATTAAGCCTCAGTGTGGCATCTTACTAAGACATCCTGGAGGCCAGCAGGTGGCATAGTGGTTAAGTCACTGGATTCCCATAAGGTCAACCACTGTTCAAGACCTAGACCTGGGGGCTTGAAAATCATACCAGGCTCCTGTGTATGCACACCCAAAGTCCCAGGAGGAGAGTGAAGGAGAGGAGACTGTGATGTGGCCATCCTCCCTCAGGGGCGATTTCTTACTTTACTCTCATTATCTCACTGTTGTGTGCATGTGCCCAGCAAAACTTAAAAAAAAAAAGGAAAATAAAACTCTGTCCTGAGAATCAGATTTTAAGATTCTAGGCCCAAGATCCCAAATTATAAAATATAATGAAATGTTTTTGGTCATTTGACAAAGCTATATTAATAAATATTACTATCATTAAACAGTCCTGAAAAAAAGTCTTGCTATTTGCATGTGCTGGTAGGTATACAAAATAATATCTGGAATTTGTGCCTTACATAATTATACCTGTATTCACATAATTGAAGATTCAAACTTAGTGGTAAAAATAAGTGTTCTTAAAGTATGTTTGTGCAAAATTGCACATGTAATGCTATGAAATGGCATAGGGGTGCCATAATGAACGAAACTCATTTTGAGCTGAAAAGAAGATTTTATATGATCTGTTTCTAAATCCTTCACGTAACAAAAGGGGAAAGAGAAGGATAGAAAGAGCAGGGCCATCCTCTGTAAAGATAATTTTTCAAAACTAGACATCTAGGTATTTGGCCAAGCTGGGATAGCAACCCGTGTAACTGCTTCCTGGTTGGCTGGTTAGGGAACTTTTACAAGTAAAAAACTGTTGTTTCCAAAGGTTGTGACACGATGAAGAATATCCATATAGCTTTAAAGGTGAAAAAGTGTCTTGGGAAGCTAAAGAAAAATGTAGAGAAATGCAATCAAACTTCCTGACTCCAATGATTCATACACAATTTAACAGGAAATTAATTATGAATTCCAGAAAAATCCCTTTCATTTCACCAAATAATTATAGTCATCACTAGGTCCAAATATCTTTAATGAAGAGATTTATTCTTTAGTGTTATTTAAAAAAATAATGTAGCTTATGTCACCATGGGGATAAAAGTTAATTAAATTCAAATCAATATGCATTATAATATCCTACTATATTTAAAGCAGTATTCTTAGTAAGTTTCAGGATATAAATACAAAAATAATATCTAATGTCTATGCTATCATTATTCTTCATTCTAAAATTTTTAACTATGGATTTCTTTCTACCTCCACAAAACGTATATCAAGGTTCTGCTCTGTAGTACCTGTGAATGTAACCTTATTAGGAATAAGATCTTTGTACATCCAATCACAATTAGATTAGGTCGTTAGGATTGGCCCTCATCCCAAAGGACTGTTATCCTTATAAGAAGATGAAAATGTCATGTGATAGCACAGGCTCACAGGGAGAATGTCACGTGATGACAGAGACTGGAGTAATGCAATAGCAGGCCAAGAAATGCCAAGGAATGCCCAGGAAAGGATCTATGGCTACTTCTAGAGGTTGGGAAGAAACAAGAAATGGTTTCATCCAGAATCTCAGAGGGATCATGGCCCTGATAACACAAGTCCTCTAGAGCTGCGAGAGAATAGATTTTCTGATGTGATACTTTGTTAGGGCAACCCGGAAAGCACAAACATTCTTGTTCATAATTTATCAAACTTTAAGTCATTCAGGGCCTGACCTGATTTGAGTTTACATATGTAGAAATCATGATAAACAAGATTTCAGGGATGGAAATAAGAGCCACACATGGTGGCTTGAAGTCCAGTAGAATTTGACACCATTCCTGGTGGTGGCTATGGAAAGTGGACAGAAGCACCAGAGGAGAGAAGGACAGTGCTTTCCGAAAGTGAGCCCTGAAGCTGAAATCAAATGAGCTACATTCTTTAACTTATTCATCTCCATAGCTCTAGGAAGGGAAATAGTAATAGAATTTGCCTGTTTTGTTACCACTATTCTAGAGAGAAAGATAAAAATCATACAATTTGGGTCACTCACATCAGTACAAATGTATTGTTTCCATGTCATTAGATATTAAGAATGTTGGACAATAGGTGAGAGAAATAAGGAGAGGAAATACATAATTACATTGAGAAGCCTATGATTTTTTTTTTTGAGAGGTTTTTTTTTTTTTTTTTTGAGAGGTTTTCGCTACAGCGCGCGTGCGCCAGACAGACAGAGGTAGACATAGAGACATAAAGTGAGAAATCACCCCCCAGGGGGTATGGTCATGCCGCAATCCCTTCTCCTCCATTCTCCTCTTGGGATCTTGGGCACGCACGCACATGTGCCCGGTGTGAGTTTTAAGCCACCCGGTCCGGGACATGAACCATGGTTGACTACATGGGAGTCCAGCGACATAGCCATTACGCTAACTGCTAGTTCCCAAGAAGCCTATAATCTTCTTATCACCCAAATGTTTGGACTGACAAAAGACTGTAGGCAACTCCTGTCAGCGGTGACTATAAGTTACAAAGCTCTGTGTACCTGAAGCTCATTTCTGATTCCTTCTTGGTAACTCAATGGAGTTAGGTAGAGAGTAATCAGTGAGCCAAGGAGAAAACCTGTTAGAGTCATGACAAATCCAGATGTTTGTGAATTACAAACTTTTAAGAAGATTCCATTTTCACAATTGTTTTCTGGTAAATATTTTAATGTTATCATTTAATCTTTTTTAAATAATAAAAACTCACACTATGTGGTTTTCATAGGCCAAGAACCAAGTACTTTATATGAATGAAATTTTAAAAAACTATCCTCTGATGTGCTTTGGCAGATGATGAAACAAGAATGGTAAAATAACTTGCCCAGAATCAAATACCTTAGAGCAGCAGCTGAAGAAGTTTCCTTTGTATTTTTTCTCTGGACCTTGTGTACTGAGCTGGATATTATATATTGCTAAATATCAAAATTCTAGGTAGTTACTTTCCCTAACATCTGTTTTTTCAGCCAAATACCCATCTTCATATATCTATATGTACATATATATGTCTATATGTGTGTGTTTATGTGTGTGTGGTGTGTGATTTTTTTGTTTGTTTGTTTTTTGGAGAGGTTTTTGCTATAGGGCACGTGCGCTCACCAGACAGAGAGAGACAGAGACAGAAAGCGAGAAATCATCCCCCAGGGGGAATGGCCATGCCACAATCCCTTCTCCTCCATTCTCGTCTCGGGATCTTGGGCATGCACGCACATGTGCCAGGCTTGAGTTTTAAGCCACCCGGTCTGGGACACAAACCACGGTCGACTACATGGGAGTCCAGCGACATAGCCATTACGCTAACTGCTGGTCCCTGTGTGTGTGATTTTTTAAATAAAAATTAAACAATCACACTCTCAATAAGCCAGAGCAATAGAAGTAGTTTATGATTCATTTACTCTCATCTGCCATCTTTTCTTGCCATAAATTGTAGGTGACATCATCTTCTTTGTTGCCTTCTCTGCAAGTCTCCTTTCACATTTAAATCATAAAATCCTCAAGTGTAACTCTTACTATCTTGACATGACATCGTCTGTACTGCTATGGAAACTCTTTTGTATCTGACAGAATCATGTCATGCTTGCTGTTAATGTTCCCATGGCGCTCGTTTTGTTTAATGTATAAGTGGTCATTAAAAAGTTCATGGGGGACCAGCAGTTGGCATAATGGCTGTGTTGCTGGATTCCCATGTAGTCGACCGTGGATCGAGTCCCAGACTAGGTGGCTTAAACTCACACCAGGCGCGTGTGCGTGTGTGCCCAAGATCTCGAGACGAGAGTGGAGGAGAAGGGATTGCAGCGTGGCCATCCCCCCGGGGGGTGATTTCTCACTTTTTATCTCTCTGTCTCTCTTTGTCTTTCTGGAGAGCGCACACGCCCTATAGTGAAAACCTCTCAAAAAAAAAAAAAAGAAAAGTTTGTGGAAAATGCATATTATAAAAATATGCATGGATTTCAAAATTTTTTGTGCCAAAATAAACTCCCACTTTCATTCTACTTTTTCTATGAGCCTTTTGAAGCCCCTTTATACATCTCATTAAGTTATATTATCTAAGTCCTAAGAATATCAAATGGATGCTATATTGTTCAAAATCTACGTTGAAATAAACGAATGATATATTACCATTGTTTTGCCACTAACTTCTATTATTTACTTAATGTTTCTGCATATTTGATGGTATTTCCCAAATTCATTCAATCTTCTAAGGAAAATCTTAAAAAGTCATTTCACTTGGTATCTAATAATAGATTCTAATGGATGAAAACTATGAAAGTAATCAAAATCATAAAGAAACGTTATTTTGATCTGAAAAATGGACAGCGTACCTCCGAGAATGTGTAGCTAACGCTTTCCCTAACTTTATTTACTGTCATAGTAGGATTCAAATGTGAATATGTGAATATAATGGACATTTTCCAGGTAATAGATTTTTTTATTGCCTCCTTAAAAAATGATCATTTGGAAATATATGTGTAAATATTTTTCCCTCTTTTTCATTCTCTGTAATAAAATATGCATTCTCTTGAACTATAGGAGGTGATAGCCTGGGGGAATAAGTTGTCCCAGCATAAGCAAAGGTTGTTTAGCTCAACAGGTCTGTCTGAGTGTCAGTAATTATCTAAGACATCTGTGAGCTAAGAGGGCTCCCATTTGTCTTCAAAACATTATCTTTATGCTGAGGACAGAGAATATCAGCAGCTGTCAATGTATTTATTAATTAAAATGAAGTTATCTCTACCTGTCTAAAACAATGCATTTTTTCCAAAATCCATAATGTCATGCTCATGAAGGAGAGGCATTTTAATAATGAAACAATCGCTCCATTTTTTTTTTCCAATCCTCTTAACTCAGCCAGTAAGTTCTTTGAAATCCTTTTCTTTCTTTCTTTCTTTTCATTCTTTTTGTTTTTGTTTTGTTATAGGGCATGCACACTCACCAGAAAGAAGACTGTAAGGGCAGGAAGGTGAGAAATCACAGACATTGGAAATAGTCTTGCTGCAATCCCTTCTCTTCCATTCTCCTCTCAGGATTTTGAGCATGCATGCACATGTGCCCAGAATGTTTTTCCAAGCCACTGGGTCTGGAACTCAAACTATGTAGCTGGCCATGCAAGATTCAGCTTAATCTCCATACCGCCATACCATCTGCCGGCCTCATTCACTCCTTTTCAAAAGATCTTGTGCTCTAAACGCTTAGACAGAAAAGAAATGCCAACAGAGGCACCATGATGATTGCTATGGAATCACTGCCTTGAGGGACATTTGGTGTTTTTATGATAGATGTCTGAGAAAAATGAGATTCGTCTGAAGGTCTTGTGAATACTGGTTAGACTTTCTCTCATTTACTTCTATGTACATTTTATATTTACTGGAGAACTTAAATTCCTTTTTCTCCCTACTCTGAAGAAATGCATTGTGGAGTTTCTGTCCTCTTGCCCTCCTAGAAACCCCCATATTAGAGTGTGCATGATGATTCTCAGTTTCTATATTTGCAAAGATTTTGAAATGGAGCAATAAGAGGGCACGGCTACAGGTGAACAGCAGAAGCTTTGGTAGAGCTCGTCTGCTTTGGTCAGGGAGTGTGACTAAGAGGATAGCAGATTTTTAATCTGTGCCTTGGCAATGTTGCTCAAGAGTTCAGCTTTACTCTTGTCATTTGAGAGACTGAAGCAGAACACTGAATACTTTTTGTAATTACCATAAATGAAGTTCTAAATCTCCTAAAGACTTGACACATCATGAAAGCCCTGCCTCTGTGAACTTTTCAGTATATAAAAAGGAGAGTCAGAAAAACATCCAATATAATGGGTAATAATTATTGTGTGAAGTCTAGATTGGCATTTTTTTTTTATTACAAAATGTCTGCTAATACTAGACTAGGTCAACACTTCAATAGCTCATATTTATATGAACAATTCCTAGGTCTTTAAAAATCTAACACTGTCAACCTAATACTTATTGGCCACTTACTTTGTGTGAAGCTCCATGCTAAGCAATTTGAGGGAATAAAGAGATAAATAAGAGGAGCCACGCTCTCAAGAAGGTATTATCTGTTTGAATTGTCAACCTCTCTGTCACAGTACGCTCCTCAGGACTTCTGAAAAGACTCCATGCTGTGACTTCTCAGTCACTTTAACATTAAAGTAAATTAAATATAATTCATCTTGTTTTTTTTTAAATCTTATTTAGACTTTCACAATGATCTTTAAAATAACTGGAATTACTAGTTATTATAACTGGGTATCATAAATCATGACTTAAATATGTCGTAAATAATATTTAATATGTAAATATGTTTTTGAAGTTAATTTTGCACATTTTCTGAACAATGACTAATGATTTGGCTATTGACGCTATGACACTGAGAAATCTAATAATGGATTCTAATGGATGAAAACTATGAAAGTAATCAAAATCATAAAGAAATGTTATTTTGATTTGAAAAATGGGCAGCCTACCTCTGAGCATGTGTAGTTACTCTCAAGTAATCAGAATCCTTTATTAGACTGAATATTTAATTCTTGGAATAGGCCTGAAGGAGGCTCAACATTTTTGTTATCTAATTATAAGTTTTCTTTTTTGCCCAAATAGTCCATTGTTGCTAATTTTCTCAGCATGAATTTTGTTTGAATTAACAAAATAAAGATTTTGGTTTTATTGTCCATTATTTCAGTGTCTAAAATCCACAATAAGCCAGAAAAAAAGAAATGTGACAATCACTTTACTTATAGATGCTGGTCATGTAGTCTTCATTTTTTTCTATGTTTGTCTTCTAGTCCTTTTCATAACCGGCAGATAGTCTTATAATTATTCAAAAAGTTCTGAATAAAGACTAGCGTAACCATGCTTCATAAAGCATCATAAAGACTAGCATATCATGCGTTAGCAATTTCACAGTCGTTTATTAATTTAATAATATCAAGATTAGAGATTCCCAAGAAATCAACCAACTAATTCTACTTGAAGGAGTCTGCAGGGAGGGTAGGACAAGAGAGAAACAAGGCAAATTACACTTTCAAAAAACTCTTGTGCTTTTCATTATTCAAGGAACAGTGAGAAAGATATGGTATAAGGAAAGAAGATTTTGTTTAAACGTTTTTAATGAAAACTTAGGTAATTAAATCTTAGATCTACTTATGGTAGAATATAAGGGCAGTAACTTTTCCTGCCTAAAATCTCCACGAGGCTATGGAAAAGGTGTTTATAAAAGAATAGAACAGAACATATTTACTGATATTAATATAACATAGTAAGTATGCTTCCATGAATCATTATGGATATCAATCATTATGGAATCATTATGGATATTAAATTTAACATTGTTCTGATAAGAATACAATGTTTTGGTTTTTCTATTCAGCCATGATGTCAGAGCACGAAATGAGTTTGCTCTCAGGAGATTTTTTTTTTAGAGAGTTTTTTTTTTTAAACTACAGGGTGTGTGCGCTCGCCAGATAGACAGAGACAGAGAGACAGAAAACAAGAAATCACCCCCCAGGGGGGATGGCCATGCCACAATCCCTTCTCCTCCATTCTCCTCTCAGGATCTTGGGCATGCATGCACACACGTCCGGCGTGAGTTTTAAGCCACTGGGGCCGGGTCGCAAACCATGGTCGACTACATGGGAGTCCAGAGACACAGCCATTATACTAACTGCTGGTTCCAGGAGATTTTAATTTAATTTCCTTTAGGATATCTTGAAAACTTAGTAAATGTCATTAAGTATCTGGATACTTCAGAATATAACTTCGTTGAGTTTTTTTAGAGCAAAGTTGTCTATGAGATGTTTTATAGCAGGAAGAACCCTAAAACTGGACACAAATGGCTTACGTCCAAGTTTTAGACCTCTTAATAACTGCAAAATTAAGAAAATATTAATTTCTTTAGGTATTCGACCCATTTTCCTGAACACAATGGTATTATTTGTTTCTTATAATATTAATCATAACATAATGCACCCAAATCATTTTGTGAACTGAAATGCATTGCATAGTTATACATTATTGTAGTGCAATCTGTGTTTACATTGCTAAAGAAAAATTGCACTGGACATTTGTTCAAACGACAAAGAAAGCTATTCAAACTAATGCAATAAGGGTCAAGACATTTGCAATGGGAGAGAGATTGAATTCACCTCTCCTGAAACAAAATGCAGGATGAGTTTTCAATGCTGGTCAACCTAACAGAAAGTACTGGAGGATGTCAGGAAGAAAGTTAATCAAGGTGATTAGCCCTTCTGTGTTTGGTAATAGTTACCTGTTGAAGTTAGTTTCTTTTAGTCCACTTTTCTGTCACTAATAACTTAATACCACACTGGGTAATTGATAAAGCACAATGATTTATTTAGCTTGTTGTTTTGGAGATTCCAGGACAAGTGGCTATATCCCGTGAGGGTTTTCTTGTTGGTGGGGACTGTCTGCAGAGTCCAGAGGTGTTGCAGGGCATAGCAATGCAAGGGACAGAGCCAAGAGCCAATGTGTCTGTGTCTTCCCCATTGCCTGTCCCTATCACCCCACTACGATTCATCATGGAGGTCCCACCCTGGTGGCCGTATGTAATCTTTCTCATTTCCCCAAAATTGCATCATTCAACATCATAGTCATGCTAAGTTATCACCTTCTGAATTCCATCACAATAAAATTTCAACACATGAATCTGGGGGACATGTTCGAATCATGCAATTTCTACATTCTCCACAGAGACTGAGAGACAGCAGTTCTATTTTTTTTTTTAGGTTACATTTTGAAGGCAAGAATATACAAGATTTGTATCTCAAAGAGGCAGAGAAATAATTGCAAGTTTTCTAAAACAAATGCTATAATAATAAAAAAAGGAAGGTTAGGGACCGCCAGTCAGGAAAAGTCTCTATAAAGTTTAGTCAAGCTAGGATGCTTTGATCCACGTGTGTAAAGATAGTAAAATTCTATGGGTAAAACCAAACATCTATATCAGTTGTCTCAAATTTATCTTTTCTTCCTTATTCCTGTTCACTGCAACATTTAGCCATCATTAGAACTATACTCTAAAACTCAGTTTTTGGCATTGGAGTTATAAATCATAGTTGATAATAGACAGATACATTTAAAAAAATGACAAGAACTTTTGCAGTAAATTTATTCCCCCTGAAATTCACTGATGTAAAATCCAGATGAACTTACATGGTGATCAACATATATATGCTCTGATCCTTGATTTAAGGAAATTACGTAGGGGGAAGCACATGACATGGATGACAAATTCCTTCAGACACTGCTGCCAGGACTGGACTGACTTATGCAGAGGCACATGCCTCTAGACAGCTTAATTTTTCCTGGGTCCTTGTTCTGTGGTTCTGTCTGGGGAAGTATTTGACCTTCCTGATCCTTTTTTCAATGGGCATGCATTTTGATTGCATGGCTGAACTCAGAGTTGCCTAATAGCACTTGTTTAATATGTCAGGCCTGTACTTTGATCATGTTAAAATGTTTAATCTTGACAGTATTTTCTAATATAGCCAGTGACCTGAGCACTCATTGATTTAGTGAATAATGAGAGTCAGAGTTTGAATTCCCATAATTCACAATAGTGGGAAAATGAATAATTTGCTTCATACCTCAGGGTTATAACACTACCACACACATGAAATTTGCTTTTTACAACAGCCTGGCACGTTTAGTAAATCTAAATTTTAATTAAAATTAAAGTTAACTTTAATTAAAATTAAACAGGGTGAGAGATTATATGAAGTGTAAAAATGTGCACAGAGGGTGAGATTTAGACAGGAGCCTGCAAGTCCGTTCTAGAGGGCAAAGAAACAGCCTGGTATATTGGTGACTATACACACTTTAGAAACATACAAGACTTTCCCTGCAAACTCCTTACTGCTTAACTAGCTCTACGTAAATTAATCCAAAAGCTAGCAATGTGTTTGTCATTTGTAAATGAGATGCTGTGAGAAATTAGTGAAAGAACTTAGATGGAAAATCTCATGAGTGTCTTATGTACTATATATGTACATATATGACAGGGACGTCATCCATAAATACTGCTATTCACTTTCTATCACATTCTTCTCTTCTCTCCACTGGTTGTGAACCCATTGTTCTTTCTATCACATCACACGTTCTTGCTAAAAATGAGATCATTTAAAATCATCTCTATTTACATATAATTTATACACAATTACATTGACCTATTTTAACAGTGTGATGAGCTTTGATAGACATACACAGTAAGTAGTTTAACGACCACTCTGATCGGGATGTGATGACAGCAATTCACTGTGTTCATGAATGTCCTCATTCCTCGTTTCCGATAATCTCCATCCCCAGCTTCAGTAGCTGGTAGTCTTATAGTTCTGCCTTTTCCAGATAACCACACGCATGGAATCACACAGTATGTAGATTTTTTTTAATATTCGATTTTTTCCATGATATAATATTCAAATTTACTTATTTTAGATTTACTCATGTTGGTGCATACATCAGAACTTGGTTTCTTGTTATTGCACAATGGAGATGTATTTCTTTATTTTCTTGATGAATATTAGATATTTTGTAGGATTTGACTGTTGCGAATAAAACTACCTTAAATATTTGAATACGAATCACTAGGAGAACACGTGACTTCATTTTTCTTGATTACATGCCCATGTATGGAAGGCTGGGTTATAGAGTAAGTGGATAATTAACTTTGTTAAAAATTTCCAAACTATTTTCGGAAGTGGCTATAAGCCCTAGCATTCCTCGCAGTACTGTTTCAGCCTTCCAGGTTCCGTACACCCTCCCTCACATTTGATGTTGTCAGTCACTTTCCTTCAGCCATTCGGGGCAATGTCTGCTATCGTACTGAGGTTTTGTTTTGTACTTCCGAAATGCCTGTCACTACTGAGCAGCATGTTATTGTGCCTCCAGGCCCTTGCTGAACAGATTTTGAGCCCATCTGTATATGAGCTCTTTATTGTACTTGATCTGTAAATTTATTTTTTTCTCCAGTATGGCACTGCCTTCATAACATTAACTTTGTGACAAGACTTGCAATAAAGCAGTGTAAGTCTCCCAACTTTTCATGATTATTTTGGCTACTTGAAAAACCTTACGTTTTCCCAAGAAATCTAGGAAGCAACTTAACAATGTCTATAAAAAAGCTTACTGAGATTTTCCACTGGATGGCATTCAATATATAGATAAATTGGGGTATAACTAGCTTAAAATGTTGAGATTTCAGATCCATTAATAAGGCATATTCTTTACTTATTTTGATCTTTAATGTCTTTGAGCAATATGTATAGTTTTAGCATCATGTCATACGTATTTTGTTAAATATATATTTATATATAAATGTATTTGTATTATTAAAGATGTCATGCTTTTGATAGTATTGCTTTCTTATTCATAAGTTTTTACTAGTATATAAAAATGAAGTTGAATTTTTGTTTATTGACATTATATACTATGCATTTACTAAAATCATTATGTGTTCTACAGGATTTTGGAGTGTATCTTTTGATATTCAACAAAGAAAACCATGACATGTTTTGACGAAGATTTCCCTTCCATTATGTTTGTCTCCTAGTTCTTTTTCTTGGTTTACTGATTTACGGCTTCTCTTTGAATATACGAGGTGAGAGTCATTCCTACCTAGTGTCTGATCTTAAGATGGAAGTATTCAATCTTGCCCACTAATAAGAAACGAGTCATCTGTGTGTGTTGTGGGGACCGGAGGGTGTTGGGAGAGTCTCTTTTTCAGGTTGAAGTAGTTCCATGCTATTTCTTTGGTGAGAGTAGTTTTTAATATGTTTATCATGGGGTGAGGCATTAAGTTTTGTCAGTGGTCTTTAAGCATTTATTGATATGGTCATATGACTTCCTATTTTTGTCACTTTAAAATTATGATTATTCATTTATTTACAATGGAATGTGGGCATGTGACAGAGAGACAAAGAAGTGCCATTGAATTGACAGGGTCTCATCATGCTGTGATCACCCTCCCCTGCTCTTCAGCTTCTCAGGATCCTGGCCACCTGTGCAAGCACCTGAATGTTTTCTAGCTGACTTGGGGATCCAAACCTGTGGTCTGCCCTCTGGCTTCTGGGCTCGCAGATCAGATGTGTTATCACTGCATCACACTGACTGGGTCAATTTCTGTTTGTTAATGAGCAAAAACACCCTAATCATTTTTCAAATAATAAACCATAGCCCAGCTGTGTACTAGTAGTAGTAGTACTATGAGAATGCAATGCTGCAGTCAGGTGAGAGGCCTGGGGCTCAGAACCTTGATCAGTCTGAAGGTATCAGGTATGACCATGGGCTAGCTGGAAGACTAGGAGTAGGAGGTGGGAAGATTGTAGCATAGTCAGATCCTGTTGAAGATCCATGTCTCTTTCTCATAAAAATAATTAGAAATAAACTCAAAAATAATTCAATAAATTTTGCATTCGCAAATGAAATTTACTTGATCATGAAGAACTAGCCTTTTATTTTCGGGAACCAGCAGTTAGCGTAATGACTATGTCGCTGAACTCCCATGTAGTCGACCGCAGTTCATGTCCCGGACCCGTGTGGCTTAAAACTCACGCCGGGCGCGTGTGCGTGCGTGCCCAAGATCCCGAGAGGAGAATGGAGGAGAAGGGATTGCGGCGTGACCATCCCCTCTGGGGGGGGGGTGATTTCTCGCTTTCTGTCTCTATGTCTCTCTCTGTCTGTCTGGCGAGCGCACGCGCCCTATAGCGAAAACCTCTCCAAAAAAAAATTAAAAAGAACTATCCTTTTATTTTCTTGCTGTCAAGTTGACTTCCTTATGATTTTTGAATAGTACCTTTTGTCGAATGCATAGTTTGGAAATATTTTCTCCCCTGCTGTAGATTGTTTCTTCACTCTTCTGATTCTTTCCTTAGCTGCTCAGACATGTTCTGTTTGATATAACTCCATTTGTCTAATTTAGATTTTGTTGCCTATATATTGCTTTATGCAGAGTTCAGTTTATTTATTCTATAATTTATGGAAAGAAGAGTGTTAAAATTTCCATGTTTAATTTGAATGTATCAATAACTTTTTTTAAGTATTTTTTGTGTGTTTAATTTTGCATCATTTCTATTTTTATGCATTATCTAATCTGTTGTTATTCTCATTCAATATGTCTCTTTTCAGACATTGTATTTTTAAATGATTTTTTTCTCAGTTGTACCATACTTTATCTTTCTCCTCTCATCATCTTCATATTTTCCCTTACAATCTTGAACACAGGGAGTATATTTCTAAGGGCATTTTAATGTACACTTTTGCAAATTCTTTCTTATCTGTTACTTTGGGGTCTCTTTCTATTAATGGACTTTCCTTCTAGTAATGAGTCACATCTTTATCATATGCTTATCATATCATATGTTTGAGGATATACATAATTAGTTTAAGATGTTTGCTTTTGGGGTTTTGTCATATTTCTTTAAAAAATATTAGTTTTTGTTTGATTGTTTGTTTGCTATAGGTAAAATGAGAAATCACCTCCCAGGGAGATGGCCATGTGGCAATGGAGGCATTCTCCTCTCAGGATTTTGGGCTGATATGCATGAGGGGCTGATGTAATTTTCAAGCTCTCATGTCCAGGACTCAAATCACTCCCTCTGCCATGTGGGAGGCAGTGCCTCAATGTCCATACCACCTGCTGGGCCCAAGATTAGATCTTTCTAGCAGTTATTTAAGGTACTTGTGTATTAATCTGATTATTTTGAGGTTTTCTTCTAGAGTGTTTTAGATTGATTCCAGAATAACCTTTAATCTAAGGTCTCTTTAATTCTACATATAAGGCATGGCAGGTCTAAGTCCATACTAAATTTTATATTCCTCAGGTATTTTCACTGTGGCTGGAGGGAACTTGAGCAATTTCCTGTTCTGTGTGAGCCCTTGGCATTGTTCATCTTCTAGCTCTTTCCTCATTGTTTTCTCTTCAAAAGTTGTTTTTATCCAATGACATCGAGCATAACTCTGTGGATGGATGAACAGATACTAAGTGAAAGATTCAAGCGATTCTTTATGCAAATTTCTGGGTCCTTTTCCTTCTATATATTTCCCTCCTCTCAGGCTTTCTGTCCTGAATATATTAGTCAGTTTTTCCTTACTGAATTCTGCACTTCAATCATTAATTATAGGCACAAAACTTAGTTAATTACACAGCTCACTTCATTTCTCTCTTTCTTTTAATTTTTTTAGGAGTTACATCCAAATGCTGACTGCTTTCCACTGTTTGAAAATAGTTATGCAGTCTAAAAAGGCATAATTGCCTCTTTTTTTTTTTTTTTGAGAGATTTTTCACTGTAGGGTGCGTGCGCTCGCCAGACAGAGAGAGACATAGAGACAGAAAGCGAGAAATCACCCCCCAGGGGGGATGGTCACGCCGCAATCCCTTCTCCTCCATTCTCCTCTCGGGATCTTGGGCACGCACGCACATGCGCCCGGCGTGAGTTTTAAGCCACCGAGCCCGGGACACGAACCGCGGTCGGCTACGTGGGAGTCCAGCGACATAGCCATTACACTAACTGTTGGTTCCCATAATTGCCTCTTAAACTACTCTCTGCTACTCAAAATAAATACTACAATCACTCCCTCTGCCATGTGGGAGGCAGTGCCTCAATGTCCATACCACCTGCTGGGCCCAAGATTAGATCTTTCTAGCAGTTATTTAAGGTACTTGTGTATTAATCTGATTATTTTGAGGTTTTCTTCTAGAGTGTTTTAGATTGATTCCAGAATAACCTTTAATCTAAGGTCTCTTTAATTCTACATATAAGGCATGGCAGGTCTAAGTCCATACTAAATTTTATATTCCTCAGGTATTTTCACTGTGGCTGGAGGGAACTTGAGCAATTTCCTGTTCTGTGTGAGCCCTTGGCATTGTTCATCTTCTAGCTCTTTCCTCATTGTTTTCTCTTCAAAAGTTGTTTTTATCCAATGACATCGAGCATAACTCTGTGGATGGATGAACAGATACTAAGTGAAAGATTCAAGCGATTCTTTATGCAAATTTCTGGGTCCTTTTCCTTCTATATATTTCCCTCCTCTCAGGCTTTCTGTCCTGAATATATTAGTCAGTTTTTCCTTACTGAATTCTGCACTTCAATCATTAATTATAGGCACAAAACTTAGTTAATTACACAGCTCACTTCATTTCTCTCTTTCTTTTAATTTTTTTAGGAGTTACATCCAAATGCTGACTGCTTTCCACTGTTTGAAAATAGTTATGCAGTCTAAAAAGGCATAATTGCCTCTTTTTTTTTTTTTTGAGAGATTTTTCACTGTAGGGTGCGTGCGCTCGCCAGACAGAGAGAGACATAGAGACAGAAAGCGAGAAATCACCCCCCAGGGGGGATGGTCACGCCGCAATCCCTTCTCCTCCATTCTCCTCTCGGGATCTTGGGCACGCACGCACATGCGCCCGGCGTGAGTTTTAAGCCACCGAGCCCGGGACACGAACCGCGGTCGGCTACGTGGGAGTCCAGCGACATAGCCATTACACTAACTGTTGGTTCCCATAATTGCCTCTTAAACTACTCTCTGCTACTCAAAATAAATACTACTTCTGATATCATAGAACAAGCCTTCTTTTCTTTTAGCATTTTTCTTGTCTACTATCAATACTTTCAGAAACCATACTAGGGTTCTCATGTGAACTTTTCCATGAGGTTTGCTCTCATAGAGTGAGATAAAAAGTAGTCATAACTGGTTCAATGCTCTCCTGAACTAACAACAATATTTTAAGAAATTCCTAAGTTATAGTGATATTTATTCTGATTTTAGAGGCACCGCATTTCTTTGAAATAATAAAGATCTGCCTTTCAATCTTACTTTCCATCCTCATGACCACAGAAAATAATTTTTATGAAGATCAAATTTCTATCCATAAATATATTAATAATATTTACTTTGAGGGGTATTTGTTAGGATTAAACCGTGTTACATTAAATGTTCGATAAATGTTAAATTTTGTCCATTACTCCTCAATAGCTTTCTTAAAATACTGATACAATACTCAGAATCTTACAGACAAATTCTCTTATTACAGAAAGAATACTGAATTCCAAAGGAAATAACTTGCCTATAGTTTTATAGACACAATGTTCAACTCAGAACTAGAATTCCAGGTGAGCACCTAATCTAGCACACTCTCCTCCAAATCATGGTGGTTCTCACTGGAGACAGTCAAGAAAAGTGATTTAGGGGAATACATTGGAGTAGAAAACATAAGGGGTCTTCAAAAAGTTCACAGAAAATGTACATTATAAAAAATTTCTTATGGATCTGAATTTTTTTGTGTCCCCAGATAAACTTGTACTAAGTTATTATAACACATCCTTGCATGATTATTTGAGACACTTAAGGAAGGTAAGTCATCACTCTGAAAGTTTGAAAAGAGCTCCTATCAGAGGATATGAATTCTAAAATCAAACTAAAACAAACATCAAATTTACAGTGAAGCTTAGATAGAAGAATGGTAAAATCATTGATACTTTACAAGACTTTTGTGGAAGTGTTGCCCTAAATAAATTCACAATTTAAAAATAGTTAATAGCAGATGGCATACTGGTTAAATTACTGGACTTCCAAGTAGTCAACCATGGTTTGAGTCCCAGATCCGGCAGCTTAAAACACATGCCAGGCACATGAGCGTGCATGTCCAAAATCCCAAGAGGAGAAAGGAGAAAAAGGGATTGTAGTGTGGCCACCCCCCCTAGGGGTTGATTTCTCTCTTTCTGTCTCTCTGTCTTTCTGGTGAGTGCATGTGATCTATAGCAAAAATCTCTCAAAAGAAAAAAAAAATGGTTCAATCAGGGCCAGGAGGTGGTGTGGTGGTTAAGGTGTTGAATTCCCACATGACTTACTGTGGTTTGAGTCCTGGACCCAGTGGCTTGGAAATCATGCCAAGTGCATGTGTGCATGTGCCCAAAATCCTGGGAAGAAAATGGAGGAAAAGAGATTGTGGCATGGCCATTCCCCGAGGAGTGATTTCTCACTTTCCCTCTCTCTTTCTCTCCCTGGCAAGTACGCACACCTTCTTGCAAAAACCTTAAAAAGAAAAAAAGAAAAGGAAAAAGAAGGGTAATTGAAGATCAAAGATTAATAGCTGAAACAATAGCCAACCCATAAATATCTCAATTCTGACTCAAAACATTATAGATGAGCAAACTTTCTGCTCAATGGTTACCAAAACAATTGTGCTCAGATCAGCCGCAAACAAGATCAGAGCTCTCAATGGAAATTTTAAACAAGTGAGTCAAGTTCCTGAAGCATTTCTTTGAAGAACTGTAACTGATGACATATGGTTTTACTAGTATGATCCTGAAGACAAAGCACAAGACATGGCTACCAAGAGGTGGTCCAGTCAGAGCAAAAATAGACCAACTGCAAAGTTTATGGCAATAGTTTTGGGAATGCTTGAGGTATTTTGCCTGTTGTCTTTCTAGAGGGCCAAAGTGCAGTAATATTTGCTTATTATGAGAGTATTTTGAGAAAGTTAGTTAAAAGTTTGTTAGAAAAATGTTTGTGAAAACTTAACCAGAATTGTTCTCACCACCACAATGTTTTTGTTTGTATCTCTCATCAACAAAGACAATTTTGGAAGAGTTTTGATGGAAAATCATTAGACATCCTTTTCTTTTCTTTTTATCTTTTCTTTTTTAAAGGTTTTTGCCATAGGGCATGTGTGCACACCAGGAGAGACAAAGAAAGATGAATGAAGGAAAGTGAGAAATCACCCCTTGGGGGGATGGCCATACTTCAATCCCTTTTCCTCCAGTCTCCTCTTGAGATTTTGGACATGCATGTACATGTTCCTAGCATGATTTTCAAGCCATCACGTCCAGGACTTGGTCTGTGGTCAGCCATGGGGGAGTCTAGTGCCTTAACCCTTACACCACTTGCTGGTCCCTAGGCATTCATTTTGTAGTACTGATTGGGCTCCTTCTGACTTCTTGTTTCCTAATTAAAAAACAAAACAAAAAACTTTGAAGTCACCCATTTTTCATTAGTTAATAATGTAAAGGAAAGAATTTTCTTATCTGAGAGTTTATATTATTTTTTAATTCAGAATTTTTCCAAAGTCAAATTTTCAGGGTGTAAACTTGATCTTGAAATATTTTTGTTGTTTACCATGATCAAGAACATATGTAATCACTACTGTGTTGTGCTGTTTAGTCTAGACTGGGGCAGGGTAGCAAGTGTAAGGCATCCTTAGCTAACTATGCTTAATTATGCCATTTTAATAAAATATTGTCATTTTAAAAAATGTAAAAAAAGACTACATTGACATGGTTAAATTCCCAAGACCCTCAGTTCTTTAGGGATGGACTAAATGGATGGCATCATCACCTACGGAGGTGTCTTGAGCATGATGGAGCTTACATTGGGCAAGAACTTTCATATTTTAAATTTTTATCCTTTAATTTTATTGATGTACTGTTTGAAGTATTGTACCTCATAGTAATCATGGAGAAATAGTCATATGAAGGCATGAAACAAACTAGAAGAGGTTAGTCATTTCAAACCTGTTACAATGAGAAATGGAACTGAGATCTGTAGCTATGTCAAAGGGTGCAAGTGTGTGTGCACCCATGCACCTGCTCCAACTTCTAGAAAGGAACAGTTTTCTGGATTTATATCAATGGAAATAGGTCAGTGAAAAAAAGAATGACAGTTTCTTGAAAAAGAAAACATTGCAAGTGAAGCTCTGAAAGAAGGACTTTGAAGAAGAACAATTGGTATAGTAAGAGGCTTATTTATCTGAGCTGAAGGACAATTCACATTGTCTAAGAAGCGATCAACTTTAACATGTGGCTTTTTAAGAGCATCTCATACATTTACTGGTCAGACCAGAAAAATATTCATTACAGACTCATGTTGTTAGCTCCCTTTCCAAGGAATTAAAAATTTAAGCAAGGGAAACTGTTGTGATTTGATCCAAAAAATGCCACAAAAAATTGATCAAGACTAACCTCACCTTCTTGCACACATAGTTAAAATTCAATCAATACATTGATCCAGTTTTCTCTTCTGATATGTAAATACAGGATCAAATGGCCTACTGTCTGGTAAAAATTCCATAGCTTCAGGCAAAAATTGAAGAAGTGCAAAACAAAGAATGGAACTTCCCTTCTGCCAGAAAAGTACATATCGAGGATGATCCATAAACAATATATTAAATAGAATATGTTTATTAATACATTAATGTTAATATATTAAAATTAAACTTATTGACTTTTGGTTTTAGCTCTGATCTATAAAAAGCTTAGAAGTGATCATTTACGTGCTTATAAGAAAAAACGAAAACCTGAAAGCAATGACTTTTCTAAGATTCAGGTTCTATGGACGCTCTTCCTAGGGAACACTTATTCTTAAGTTTTGTATCTAGTAACTCCACAAGTCTCTTCAGGTGAATTTCTCCGGCAAGGGAAGAGAAGAATAGGCATTGTGAAATTGCTACCAAGCATTTTCCATGACAAAGGTCTATCCTCCAGGGGTAAAGATTTCATCAGATATTATCCACTGAAAGATAAGGACCGTTCTCCCCATCCAGCCCTTTTAGGCTTTTTGTTTCACCTAAAGGGAAAACTATGTTATCCGATGTATACTTATGATCACAGCCTCAAGAACAGGCCAACTAACCTACTAAGATTTCATTCCAAAATATAACCTGCTTCCCTCCTTCACACCTTATCATCACCAATGAGGACTCCAACATAACAGGAACATATTACGGATGAAGGATTTTAAAAATGCAGACTCTAAGTAGCACATTGGAAAGCCAGAAGTCGGGAGGAGGCAAACATAAGAAAATAATGGAATTAAAGACCTCTAACCCTGAAGTTTCAAGCAAGCATAAAACAGAGCTCAGTTCCTAGCCAGATTTCTATAAACTTGCCTATCTGCTTATTATCCAACACCACACATCTGACTCTCCTAAGGCATACCAAAAGACAAGAGAAAACATAATCTGAAGAGACAAAGCAATCATTAAAACCAGACCCTGATATGAGAGCAATGCTGGAATGACCAAACAGGGAACAAAAAATAATCATGATTAATATGTTAAGTGCTTTAATGGAAGAAGTAGGTGACATGTAAGACCAGATGCAAATATTTAAGCCAACAGTTGAGATCTGTAAGAAATAATCAATGGAAAATGCTAGAAATGACAAACACTGAAGTACCAGCCCCACAGACCAGTGGGTCACTAAGCCAGATCCCATTTGGCTGATTGAGGTTGCTCCAGCAGTTTGGGAAAACATGCCAGGCACATGTGTATACATGCTCAAATCCCATCAGGATGGATAAATGGAACAATTTGCAATGTGACCATGTCTCATGATGGATGGGGGGAGTGCTCCCTGCTCTCAGCCCCATATCTTTAGGAAGTGCATGTTCTCTTTGGCAATTAAAAAAAAATTGAGGGACCAGCAGTTAGCGTAATGGCTATGTCGCTGGACTCCCATGTAGCTGACCGCGATTCGTGTCCCAGACCTGGTGGCTTAAAACTCATGCCAGGCACGTGTGCGTGCGTGCCCAAGATCCCAAGAGGAGAATGGAGGAGAAGGGATTGTGGCGTGGCCATCCCCGCTGAGGGGTGATTTCTCACTTTCTGTCTCTACGTCTGTCTCTGTCTGTCTGGCGAGAGCACGCGCCCTATAGCAAAAACCTCCACCAAAAAAAAAGAAAAGAAATGAAGAATGTCTTTGCCATCTTCATCACAGAAAGAGGCTTTGATACAGTGGAGGAAATTATAAATGAGCTAAAAAAATCAGTAAAAACTTCTCATCTGAATACAAACTGAAAAAAAAAAAAAGAGTAAAAAGGACCAGATCAGGGCCAGCAAGTGATATAGTGGTTAAAGCACTGGACTTCCACTTGATTAACCACGGTTCCAGACCTGGACATGGCAGCTTGAAAAATCACATCAGGCATGTGTGTGTGTGTGTGCCCAAAATCCCCAGAGGAGACTTGAAGAGAAAGGATTGCAATGTGGCTATCCCTGCTGGAGGGTGATTTCTCACTTTCTGTGTCTCTGTTTCTCTGGGGAGTGCACACACCCTATAGCAAAACTCTCTAAAAATAAAACAAAAAGACCAGATCCTCCAATAAGTATGGGAATATTTTAAAAGATAAGACATGTAATTAGAATAACAGGAAAAAAGTGAGACTGTTAAAAATCCATGTTTTAAGTAATAATGACCAAGAACTTTCCAAAATTAATAATAGAAACCAAAATACAGTCCAGGAAACTCAGAGGACACTAATCCAAAATAAATAATGGGCATACCTGGTGCCTTGACTTCAGTTTCTAATAATCCAATGAAAGTGTCCAAAATTCCTTAGAAAGATGATGGATTCCAGGACTGGGTAGGAAATATACAAAATGAACATAGAGCATCTTGGGGTGTCAGAAAGTAAGAAAATCTTCAAAAATAAAATAATAGGGCCAGCTGGCGGCATGGTGGTTAAGGTGGATAAATACCACATGACCAACTGTGTTTTTTGAATCTTGGTCCTGCAGGCTTGAAAAAATGCCAATAGTGAGTGCATGCATGCAGGCTCAAAATCCTGAAAGGAGAGAGGGAGAATGGGTTACAGCACAGCTAACACCTGTGGATGTACTTTCCCACTTTCCACCTCTCTCTCTGTCTCTCTCCACTGAGCGCATGTGCCCACTACCAGTTAAAAATGATAATAATAATAATAATATAAAAATGATAGTGGCATGACAACCAAGGACAAGGAACCAATTGAAAGTGCTTGCAATGACCAAAGTCAACAATCTGAGCACCAAAATATAGTATTAGTTTATAATGCAAGTATAAAATTAATGTCAACAGGTCAATACAACATAAATAATAAGGGGAAAATAGATAAATCTTCCAATATTCCCTATAAAACTTCAAATAACTTTTGTATTAAGGTGGTGGAGCATAACTGTTGAGGGGATAGAGCATAACTCTCCACACCCTGTGTATCCTGCGCATAGTGACATCTTTATTTCCTTTAAAGAGCATAGTAGGTAAAGGGTGGGAGGAGAGTGACCCCGAAAGGGAGAAAGCTGACCAATGCCACCTCATAGAGTTGGTCAGGCTTAACCATGACAGTAACAAATCATATAGACAGTATGTACCCTTGATGTGTTATGATGTAAATATGCTTTGTCTAAATGGTCTTCTCTCAATTGCTCATTACTTCAGTTTAAGAAAAATAAATAAATCCATCCCCAATTGAGGAATGTTCTACAGAACTCCTGTTAATACTATGACTGAACACTGACAGAGTTAGTCAAAGACAAGGAGAGACAAACTGCCACAGCCAAAGAGGAGCCTAAGGAAACTTGAGAACTAATTGCAATGTCATGTCTCAGATGAGGTCTTTGGACAGAAAAGGGACATGAGAATAAAACCCAAGGAAATCTGAATAAGGTATAAAATGTAGTTGATAGCAATGTATCAGTATTCAAATCAATAGACCATAGTAATGTCAGATGTGAATGAAAGAGAAACTGGGTGTGGGTGTACTGGAACTCTCTGTACTATCTTTGCAATGTTTCTGTAAGTTTAAAACTATTCTAAAACAAAAGATTGTTGTAAAAAGAAAAAGCATATTATTTCTTGCAAATGTCATACAACCAAGAATCTAACATAGAATTGAAGAGTCATTTTCCCTTTTTCTGTCTTTCTCAATGACACATGTATCATCAAGTTCTAATTCTACTTTAATTTCTTTCTTTTTTTTAAAAGGAGTTTTTGACTTAAAGTAGGTACACTCAGTGGAGAGAGAGAGAGACAGAGACAGTGAGAGGGAAAGTGAGAAATCACCCTCTGTGAGGGTATAGCCATGTCACAATCCCTTCTCCTCCATTCTCTTCCTGAGATCTTGGGCATACACGCCAACAGATCCAGGACTTGAACCATAGTTGGCCATGTGGGAGTCCAGGGATGTAACCACTACACCATTTGCTGGCCACTCTAATTTCTATCTAATCTATTTTTTTCTTCTTCTATCATGTTTGCTCCAACTCTCATGAACTCAGCGTCTTCCTGAGCTATCTAAAAAGCTGTTTACCTAGCTCCATTCTTTTTTTTTTTAAATATTTAATTCATTTTATTTATCATTATTATTTTTTAGTTTGCTACAGGGCTCGTGCATGTACCAGAGAGAGAGAGAAAGAGAGAGAGAGAGAGAAAGGAAGAGAAAGAGAGAAAGTGACGGGGCCATGAAGACAACACCAGCTGATAAAGAGGCTGTCTCCCATGTCTAAAGGCAAGGCTTGGGCTGGGAAGAAACTGCCAGACAAGGCTGGTGGTTTACTAACCCTCCTTGTGTCGGTTTACTGGCCTGTAGTTAATTTCTCTGCCGTGAGTTTTACTGTTATAAGGGTACCCTGCAAGGGTAAAATCTCACCCCCAACCATTACAATAAAGCCAATTAGTGATCTTGTAGGAATGTGGTTTCCTAAGATGAGGGTGGGAAATTTGAGACTCCCCCACCTGTCTGTTTTAGCCAAAATTAACATATGTTAAGATTAAGTTAGTATAAGCCAAATTAGCGTTAGTAACATATGTAGATTAAGTTAGTTTAAGGCTAGTTTTATGTAAATACCCTTTGTTAAAGCTACAGGCCAAAGTTAGCTGTGCTTGGCAAAGTCAGCACATCCACCCTATGAGAGGGACTTTAAGACATAGCACAAGAATTCACTGATTAACAGACAAAAATTCAGCAAATAAATACAGGGACCCGTGGGTTAATAGAGGAAGGACAGATCTGGCTAACAGTGACAGGATGAACAAACCTGAAGGCTCCAGGGAAAAGATTAACTATCTTAGCTGGGAGCTCTTATCTAAAGCAACAGGTAGTTTTCAACCTCAAAGAGTTTTTCGTTTATGTGCTGCTGACTATGAAAACCTGCTAATAAAACATCCTGTGTTGTCTCCTGAGCTACAAGATCATCTTCCTTTCCCATATAGATAATAGACTCACCCTTTATTGTAATATATAGATAGTCCATTTTTAACTGTGTCTTTACTTAACAAGACAAGATTTCTATCTAGGTCTTTTTAATCAGCAATGTTACCGCCCTGGCCCGGGACTGAAGTTATCAAACTGGCCCGGGACTGAGGCTATCAAACATCCTGCAAGCCCCCTCTTCAAAAGACCCTTCCCAGTAATCAAGATCTAAGAAGAAGATACAATAGACAAATGGACTTCCTCATCCTGAGAACTGTGATTGATTTTTTACCTAATCTGACAAGACAAACAGCATGTTTTATAATTATTGTTTCCATGCTTTGTATACCCTGTTCCTTAGAGTAAATCTTTACTACCCCTCACCCCCCCTTACTTCCTAAACATCCCTCAATAAATACGCATGTCTTAATAGCCACGGGGCTGCAGCCTGGAGTTTTGCTCTGACTGTAGCTGGCTAAAAACATGCTAAAAAGTATTGAGGTTTGGGAACCAGCAGTTAGCGTAATGGCTATGTCGCTGGACTCCCACGTAGTCAACCGCGGTTCGTGTCCCGGACCCGGTGGCTTAAAACTCACGCCAGGCGCGTGTGCGTGCGTGCCCAAGATCCCAAGAGGAGAATAGAGGAGAAGGGATTGCAGCGTGACCATCCCCCCTGAGGGGTGATTTCTCGCTTTCTGTCTCTATGTCTCTCTCTGTCTGTCTGGCGAGTGCACGCGCCCTACAGTGAAAATCTCTCCAAAAAAAAAAAGTATTGAGGTTTTAGCCTAATTCTGTTCACCTGCGCTGCCTCTGACAAGTCAACCCACCCCTGCTAAGGCTGGACCCCAGCAAGAAAGTGAGAAAGAAAGCTGCCGATTCTGGGAGTCCAGTGCCTAACAACTATGCCATCTGCTCACCCCCCTCAATTCTACTCTTATCCTTTTCATATTACCAAATGGAAGAATTAATGACTGAGAAATAAATTGAATTTAAAAGATATAACAATTCTTGTTTTAACAAAATGAAAGCTATTTACTTTATAGGTTTGGTGGTCCTAACATCATTAAGGAAAAAAAAAAAAGTCAAAGACTTGTGAGGTTTAAGAAAAAAAGACTGATGAAAGTGTTTGCTTCTTGCTTTGGTTCTCTAGCTACATTTAAGCTGCTCACCTTTGCATGTTTTCCTAGAAATATTATTTCCCAAATTTCTTTGCCAAGATATAATCTATGTGATTATCTTAAAATGCCTCACACTGAAATCAGGGCAGTTTGCTGTTATCATGGTGTTGGTGTCCTATGACTTTGATGCTGACAAATAAGTAATGTAGAATATTCATATTAAATATTCGATAGTCTATTGATCTTCCAGAAATTACTCTGTAAATTATTTTGGTTGCCATTGTTTCCTGAAGCTAGAATGAATTCTTGATGAAGTAGCAAGTAACAGAATGATTGATTTCATATGTATATTTTAATGACTGGCCAATGATAATGCAGATTGTCTATGATGGCTTTTTGTGGGTTTTAACATGCATGAAATAAATACACATTGATTGCAAATGAACAAAACCAGCCTTTTTTAAATTGCATGTGATGATATTTAAATTTAATCCATAATTCTCTTTCACCTTTGTGATAGTCTTTCACAGTTATAGTGCATCCCTATGATAAAATATTATCCACTCCATAAATACTTACATGTATTACTCTTTGGGGGAGCACACTTATTGTATAACATGAAATTACACTGCACTGGCTAGATTTGTTGGTTAAATCCACAAAACCACACCTCTTCTCCAGGTAAATGTTCATTGATCCTTCTGTGTTTAAGAGATTGTGTTTTAGGATGTAAAGCTTGGTGTTTTCAGTCAGTCAGAAGGTTTGACAAGGGAGCCTGAGGGAATAGTGAGGAAATATTTGATTTTGAGGCCTAGTTTTTTCATCTGGAAGGGAGTTTAAAATGACATCTACCAGGAACTGCACCAGCAGACTTCAAAACTACAAGGCTGAAAATGTAGCCTTTGATTTCTGTTATCTTCCTGGAAGGCATGCTTATCAGGAAAGATTAGGAGTGGAGTTATGCCACCAGCAGGACTGCCATCCCTGAAACTTTCATTAGGCGCCTAAGACAATCTGTTTTTTCACTGTTGTGAAACAACTGGTAATGTGTTTTGTGTTCCTCAGTGAACCCACGTTCCTGAACATTCTCTGCAAAGACAAAAGCAAAATGAAACTAGACAAAAGTAAATATTAGCTTCAGGGAAAAAAAAATTAAAGAAATTCTGAGAAAAATACAAGTGAAGAACTAAGATATCCATAAATGAGAAAATGGAAGTTGTATCCAGGAAGAAGGGACAAATTATTTTGGCAAACAGAAAGGAAAAATTAAAGAAATTAAAAATCAGTGCAAACACAGGGAACAATGGAGGTCAATTAAGACTGTATAGAAGCCAAACAGTGTGAGGGTGTGAAAAAGAGAACAAACAGGGGGCAGCAGACGGTGTAGTGGTGTAGGTGTTGGACTCCCACATGGCCAACTGTGGTTTGAGTCCTAGTCCTAGTGGTTTGAAAACTTCACCAGGTGTGTGTGCATGCATGCCCAAAATCCTGAGAGGAGAATAGAGAAGTAATTGTACCATGACCATTCCCCTTAGAGGATGATTTTAGATTTTTCCACGTTCCTTCTCTCTGTCTCTCTCTGGCAAGCACATGTGCCCTATTGCAAAAACCTACAAAAAAAAAAAAAAAAAGAGAGAGAGAGAGAGATTGAGAGAGAGAGAGAGTGCAAACAGTATGAGTGGCAATGGAAGGTAGGAAGAAGAGGCCATGCTATCTAGCAGTTGTGAGCACTCTCAAGAGGCGGTGGAGTTAAGCAGAACCTGAAAAGGAGCTTTTCCCCTTATTTGCTACAAGCTTCCAGCATTTACCCCTCAAAGTCTTTCTCCTGCCCCCAATGCTAATCTGGTAAATTGATGACAAGTTGGACCAGTGTGCTTTAATGTAGGTAGTCACTCTGTGTATTTGCTTCCAAGCCAACCAGCTGTGGAGGTGTTTTCCAAGTGAGTGGAAAGAAGAGAGGAGAGAAGATGCCAGGCTGCTGCTGATCCAGCTCCAATCAGCAGTACAGACTGCAGCAGTTAATGCTGTGGGGCAATCAGTTCTACCATTCCCTTCTTTTTCTTTTCCTTAAGAAGTGCACATGGGGGTTGGCTCCATGGCCTGGTGATTAAGGCAGCTGGAACCCACATGGCTGATCCAGTGGTTCACGTGTCCACCCAGAGTCTTGAGAAACTCACTGAGGCGCATGTGTGTGCATACCCAATATCCCAAAAAGAGGGTGAGATGGAAGAGAAGGGATTGCAGCTTGATGGTGTCCCACGGGGAAAGCTTTCTTCCTGTTTCTCTCAAGGGAAGAGAGCACATGTGCCCTCTGGAAAAAAAAAAAAAAAAAGAGGGGAGAAGAAAAAAAACAGTTCAGTTGGTATGAGAGTTGTTTTTAATATCATTACTTTAATTTACCAGGAACCAAGCACACCTCTTTCTCTTCCTTCTTGCCTTCAGCAGAGTAACACAGTTCTTTTCTATGTTCAAGGGTCCAATGACAGGTCTGAAGAAATTCCCTTTCCTTCCTTTATACTTTCAGTCTTGTTTCCAGCTACTAAACAGGAAGGTAATCAACAGGAGCATTCTGTACCAGGGGAACAGAGGCCAGAGGTTGGAACTGCCTTCCCTTTTCTCGGAAGGTACAGCTACTGAGTCATGATTCAGCGGGGGCTGTCATTAGTGACAGACCAAACAGCCAGGCGCCACAGTTTGCCACTGGCAGCCAGCCTCCTGTTCCAGCTGGCAGGAAGTAGAAGGGGTGGTGGAGAGGGTTGTCCCTGGAGCACGGCCAAGGGGAGCGAGCGGCTGACAGGCTCCTCTCTGCTGCAGCTGGGCCGATCAAAGGCTCCTCCCAGGGCCCTAGGTGTAGCAAGAGAAGGAACGGCTGGCCAGCCAGGCTCTTCATAAACGTAAATGCAGTTTTGAAGGTGACACAAACTGAGGCTCTGGAAGAATGACATGGCATGCCAAATATTCCAAATGCTTCATTTTATTTCCAACTTTTGAAAAAGAAACACCAGGCTACTAAACTGAACAGTAAGACAATGGCCAGAGACGAGATACTGTTGACTTATATAGCTCAGTACACTGCACAGGGAGGCAAGCAACGGGTTCCCTCTAGGCAACTCTGTTCCATTAAAACACAGCAAGGTTAATTTTCCTTTATTTCAACTTTATACACTTAAAACATTGACTTGTATCTCACCATACTCTGTAAAGTTCAAGGAGCAGGGATTAACCCTTTTACGCAGCTAAAGGGCCCATAATCTAGAAAGCCTGTGAAGCTGCAGCTGTGCTCTGGCCGCCAGTCATTCCTCGCTCTTTCTTCCTTGTCCCCCAGTCCTGTGGGTACTCTCCTGAATAAAATCGGATACAGAAGAGAAGAACCATTTTCAATTGCAAAATGTTCTTCAGACCTGGCTGAAGTTACCTGAGGTTTTGATGGGGAGCTCGTCACTATTTTCTCTATCTTCTCTGCTTCTGTAAGGTGTTGGTTTTGCCGGAGTCCCCTCATTTTCCAATGTGAACCCTTAATCTCTATATGACCTACCTTCAGAGTTCCCTTCCAGAAAATAAAGGGTACCTCCCTCTCTCCTTCCTGTGTGCTCCTAAAGTTCTAGGTTCTGTGGAGAAGTATTAGCCTCCTCGGGAGGAGCAGAGGCTGGGAAAAGAACATGAGCCATTGCGGTTTCTATCCAGTTGACTGTGGCTCGCGAATGTCCTATATTTGTCTATTTAACATGATGATCATCTGGGTAAAATTTAGTTTAAAGAAAAGGTATGCCTCTTCCAAACATAAAAGGTTTGGGAAAAATGAACCAGATGATTTCCAAATTCCTTCTAGCTTTACGACCCTGTGACTATAAGTTCCCTATCAATACTTCAGATTGAGGTTGGTGCTATGGTTTGTGTCCTTCCAAAAGTCATACATTGAAATCTGGCTATGAGGGCATTAAGAAGGAACTGAAGGGCTGACCCTGTAGCCTCATGGTTAAGGGAGCTGGGTCTCAAATAGACAACTGAGGTTTGAATCCTGGTCC
The DNA here is from genome assembly GCF_000334495.1 of Tupaia belangeri chinensis. Taxonomy (NCBI): domain Eukaryota; kingdom Metazoa; phylum Chordata; class Mammalia; order Scandentia; family Tupaiidae; genus Tupaia; species Tupaia belangeri. The sequence continues at coordinate 45,691 of NW_006201094.1, read as the reverse complement.
AGCACCTTTGAAAACTATATCAGGTGCATGTGTGTCCCAAATCCTGAAAGGAAGGAGGAATGGAAGAGAAGGCATTGTAGCATGACTGTGCTCCATGCAAGGGGGTGCATGCTTTCTCGCACCCCCACCCCCATCTATTTCTGGCAAGCACAGGTACCTTTAGACAATTAAAAAAGAGAGGAGGGAGCTTAATACTTTCATGGTCAAAAGGTGGGGCCTTTGGAGGTGATTAAGTGGTGAAGGTGGGGCCCCATGATTGAAAATCCTGATGGGTTTATAAGCAGAGAGAATGAGACCAGGAGACATAGATAAACACTCAGATATTCATGCCTGGTCTCTCATGACATGATGCCCTACATGGCTTAGAACCCCATACCACGTATGCCCTCTGGGCTTGGACTCTCTAACTATGAACTGAATAAACCTCTATTCTCTTAAATTACTTAGACATGATTATGTCTATTAACAGTGGAATAGACTGGACTAGTAGAAATGTGCTTATTCAGAATATAAGAGTCTTGCTGATACTCTGAAAAATACAATACATTTCAGATAAAATTATCCTAGCTCCTAATAAGGAGATGTTCTAGTATGTGGCTAGTGGATTCCCCATTGTCCTTCCATTGGCTGAGTTTGTGGCTTATGAAGCAGAGAATGAAGAGTTACCATCTTTACATCTGCTGAGGTGGGGCATGTGCTCTTTCCTGCTAAGATTTAGATTCTCATCTCTAAAGTGGGTTAATAATCCCTATGCATAATATCATCACAAACAGTAAATGGGATAAAATATTAACGTGCTTAGCACAATCCTTCACATATCTTGGCGCTCAAGGATTGTTAGCTTTCTTCTCAATCATTCCTCTGACCTAATCTGCCCTAAGATCTCTACTAAAATGTTGATTACTTTGCTCTTTCTTTCTTCATTGTTGAGATAATTCACCATTTTTGTCAGCGAAGGAATAGTCACTTCTGAAGATGTGATCAAGTGTTAGAAACTCATATAGTTATAGAGATCAAGCAAGTAAATTGACAAAATGTTCCTACTGCAAAGTAACAGGGAGTCCTTTGGGCTGTGACTAACTGTTATATCTGCCTGAGTGTAGCCATTGGATTCAGTGGGTTTAGAGGAACTGCATATCTAAATGCATGCATAAAATGCATGTCTGCATTTTCATCACAAATAACTCATTTTAAAATGTTGGCTCATTTCCTTTAAATAAAATTACCTTTGTGGTATGACCCTGACAAACTAAGAAATGATTATTATACTAATATGGAATGTGGGGAGGTAGGTGGTAGGAGCCTACATTTATCATTTATTTTATATGTTTTCAATTCACATTTCTTCTTTAAAATGAATCAACTAGTTAATTACTTTTACATTCATTCACTGAGCATCATCACAGCATACAAAATGTGATTTTCCATCCAGAATACACTGTATAGTGGTTTAATCATACACATTATGGTCAACAAATAATTTTCCATTTCTTGTTTTATGTGTATATATACATATATTTTTCACCCTATTTCTCACCTTCTGCCATTTTCCACCCTCCTCCACACACTGTCTTTGATGTCTACAGTTACTTTCCATTCCTTTTTGTCCCCCCACATTTTACTGATTCATAAAATATCTCAATCTAACTACTTTCAATAACAAATTAAGCTCTGGACCAGCAGTTGGAGTAATGGCTATGTCGCTGGACTCCCACGTAGTCGACTATGGTTTGCGTCCCGGACCCAGTGGCTTCAAACTCACGCCGGGCACGTGTGCATGCGTGCCCAAGATCCCGAGAGGAGAATGGAGGAGAAGGGATTGCGGCGTGGCCATCTCCCCTGGGGGTTGATTTCTCGCTTTCTGTCTCTATGTCTCCTTCTGTCTGTATGGAGAGCACATGTGCCCTAGAGTGAAAAGACCTCTCCAAAACAAAAAACAAAAAACAAAAAACAAATTAAGTTGATATAAACATATCTGTGAACAAATGTCTGACTTTAGGCATGAAACTCTGGGTGGTATGACTATACTATAAAGTAGCATCTAGCTGATGCTATATAACTTACTGTGGTCATTAAGTAGGTATTTTAAATTATTTTTTTTAATTTCAAGAAAAGTAGTTTTAGTTTTAATAAATAAATAAATAAATAAAAAATAACGCTAAGAGAAGTTTGCTTAAAACTTAGAGTCAGGAAAACAGGTTAGGATTCTGTTGGAATAGTAGATATATGAATCTATCAACGACTCAAGACAAGACAAAAATCCTTAAATCTGGAAAACAAAGCATAGAAGAAAATAGTAACGTTTTAGTCAAAAGTCATAAGATTTTATTTCACCAGTTCAGTCTCATGTACTTCATTTTCTGTTGTGGTCTGATCTTCCCATTTAAATTCTGGAACATAACATTCAACTCCAGACTTGTCCCTATCATTGAGTTGGCCATTTGCTTAGTTGTTTTTGAACTCTTATTTCTGTGTGTCTGTATTTAGTTTTCCTGGTATAGCACTCCCTTCAGAACTTCTTGGAGAGCAGGTTTGATGTTAGTAAACTCAGGTTTTGTTTATATGAGAAAGTTTTTTTCTTTTCTTCCCATATGAAGGATAATCTTGCTGGGTACAGTATTCTGGTTGATACTGTTTTTCCCATAACACTTTGAATATATTTTCCCATTCTTTCCTTGCTTGCATTGTTTCTAATGAGAGGTCTGCTGTTAGCCTGATGGGATATCCTTTGTAGGTAACTTGATGTTTCTCTCTTGCCAGTCTTAGTATATTGTCTTTGCCTGTGGTTTTGGTCAATTGGGCTATAATGTGTCTTGAAAATCTTGGGTTGATTCCATTTTGGGTCCTTTGTATTTCTTAGGACTGGATCTTTGAATGGCTTTTTAGGTTTGGAAAGTTTTCTTCCAGGATTTCATGGAATAGATGATCAATGCTCTTATTAGTCTCTTCACTTTCTAGGATACTAATTATCTGGATTTTTGGATGTTTAGTGGTATCTAGTATTTATCATATATTATTCTCTTGGACTATTTTCTCAGTCTTTGTGGCAGATTTTTATAGGCCAGTGATTCTGTCTTCTACATCTGAGATTCGATCTTCTGTATGATCTAGTCTGCTTTTAATACTTTTAAGGGAGGTTTTGATTTCCTCTATTAAAGCCTTCATCTCTAATAGTTTCATTTGATTCTTTTGTTATGGTGTGTATTTCCTCTTTCAGATCGTGCAAGAACTTCTTCACCTTCTGGAACTTTCAGCTGTTTTCTCCTGTGTCTTCTGGAGTTCATCGTCTCTCTTCTCTTGCATCTCTGTCACTATGAATATTCTAAATTCTTTATCTGACATTTTCATGAGTTCTATTGTACTATCTGTGAATGAAGAGGAGTTATTCTTTTCTCTTGGAGGAGAAGGTATTTTCTTGCTTTCTCATATTTCTTGTGCCCCTGAGGTGATTTCTGGTCATCTGATGGGTTGTGCATTTCTTCCTAATTCTTGAAGTTCAATCTGAGTGTTCAGAGGCATGTAGGTGGAGGTGATCACAATCTCTCTTCCGTTTCATTTTTCACCCTTTGTGCATCAGTTTCAGTGGGAATTGAGGAATTTCTGACCCTAATAGTATTCAGATGTTTGGATACTGTTCACTAAGACCTGTCTAGACATTCAGTGCATGGAGGATGAGCAGCTAAGGGATGAAGTTAAAAGAAAAAAGAAAAGAAAACAAAAGACGAGGAAAGAAGAAAAAGAAAGAAAAAGAATAAAATAATTTTATATTTTAATTTTTGAAAGCAAAGAATGAAAACTGTGGCAAGTTCAGTAGCCATCTCAGAAGGGCCTGGGTTTGTTGTTCTCCTAAATGGGAGGAAGAAAAGGCATGAATTAGCAAGATAAAGGAGGGGCTTGGGAGCCCCAGAAGTATTGTACCTTAAAATTTTCTTAAAAAATTAAGAAACACAGAAGGAAACAGAAAGAGATGGAGAGGATACAGACGTTTCCCTACCACTCTAGAAATAAATGCGGAGAGTGAAGTTTCCATAGAAAATCTTCATTTTCAGTTCCTGAAAGCAGTATTTCACAGTTTAGTTCAGTAGCCATCTCAGAAGGGATTCGATTTACATTTCTATATGATTAAATTTGAAGTTTTGTTCTGTTTTGTTTTGTTTTGTTTAGAAAAATTTTTGCTATAGAGTGCATTTGCTCACCAGAGAGAGAAAGTGAAAAATAATAACCCCCAGGGGAGATGGCCACACCACAATCTCTTTTCTTCCATTCTTCTCTGGGAATTTTGGGCACACACGTACACATGCACCTGGTGTGAATTTTAAGCTGCCAGGTCCAGGACTTGGACCATAGTTAACTACATAGGAGTTCAACAATGCAACCATTACTCCATCTGCTGGTCTCACAAATTTGAGGTTCTTTAGAGACCAAATCGATGGAAGAGGGATTGATCCTAAACTTCTTACCCACTTTTCTTTTGTTCTTCAAGTGAAAGCTAATTAAACACGTTATGTGTTTATTTATTTTTACTTCTAGTAGGTACATGCACTCATGAGAAAGAGAGAAGAAACACTCTTTGATGGGTAATGGTCATGTCACAATACTTCCTCTTCCATTTCTCTATCCTGTCTGGATTTGAAGCATGCATGCACATGCACCTGGCATGTTTTTCAAGCTACTTGGGCTGAGACTCAAACTGTGGTTGGCCACATAAAATATAGTTCCTTTAACCTCTACACTAGGAGAGGATCCTTTTTGTTTGTTTGTTAAGACATTTTAGACAGCTAATTTAAGTGAAGGTGTTTCAAGGACTAGATTCAGATGTCAGATAGAAAGGAAAAATAAGTCATGATATGGACTGTAGCTAGGCAGTTTTCAATAACCTATGTAGTTCAAAAGGGAAGTGTGTAGTTCAAAGAGGTCCACTTTCAGGGAGAGTTAAAGGAATTGTAGTTGTGCATATTTAAGTTTAGAGTCTAAGTAATCCAGAACCCAGAGGCTGAATTCTTTCTTTTTTGTTTGTTTGTTTTTATGGTAATGGACATGTGCACTTGACCAGAGAGAGTCAAGGAGAGAGATAGAGGGGAAAAGCACACCAAGTGAGGAGAACTATGCAATCCCTTATTCTCTGTGTCTTTATCCTTTGGGATTTGGGGCATGCATACGCCAGGTGAGTTTTTTAAGTCACCGCAACTGGGACTCAAACCATGTCATCGGCCATGTAGAATTAGTTGCTTAACCACCATGCCACGGGCTTGCCCAGGATTATTTCACTTCCTTGATCTATGGTCTCCATGATCTGTGTAGCAATAGACCCCTGCCATCCAGATGACTTGTGATGTAATTGCCCAGAGCTGAGGTTCTCAAAATTAAAGTGCATAAGAATCACTTAAAAGGCATTTTCTTTTCTTTATGACTTTAAATGTATTTATTTTTATTATGAGATCAGCAATTTAAAATCTTTTTTTAAAAGAGGCATAAGGTATAAGGAAACAAGTATTTAAACTGTATGCCATTTCTTTTTCTTTTCTTTTCTTTTTTTTGGGGGGAGAGATTTTCGCTATAGGGCATGTGTGCTCGCCAGACAGACAGAGAGAGACATTAGAGACAGAAAGCGAGAAATCACCCCCCCAGGAGGGATGGTCACGCCGCAATCCCTTCTCCTCCATTCTCCTCTTGGGATCTTGGGCACGCACGCACACGCGCCTGGCGTGAGTTTTAAGCCACCGGGTCCGGGACGCGAACCACAGTCGACTACGTGGGAGTCCAGCGACATAGACATTACGCTAACTGCTGGTTCCCTATGCCATTTCTTACAGCTATTATTTATCACATTCTTTCAACTTTTTTTTTATATTGATCATTGATCATTTCATTGGCTGATGGAACACACATATACTATGTATTTGGAGTTTCTATAAGCTTATTTTGTATTTGTAAAATATCTGTAATTCATAAACAAATTACTATTTATTCTGATGACGAAATCTTATCTTTTTTACCCCATTTTCTCTTGACTCTTTTTGTACTTTAGAGCAGTGTTCTTACCCCTCACTGACATTAGAAATGTCAAGGGAGCTTTGGAAAAATTTCAATATCCAGGTCTACCCCTTAATACTGTGACAGCAGGAGCTAAAAACAAACAAACAAACAAACAAACAAAAGACCTTTGAAATATATATATATATATATATATGTGTATATATATATATATATATATATAGAGATAGAGACAAAAAGCGAGAAATCACCCCCCAGAAGGGATGGCCACGCTGCAATCCCTTCTCCTCCATTCTCCTCTTAGGACCTTGGGCACGCACGCACATGCAACCGGCGTGAGTTTAAGCCACTGGGTCTGGGACGCAAACTGCGGTCAACTACATGGAAGTCCAGCGACATAGCCATTATGCTAACTGCTGGTCCCAACAGTATTTTTAATTTTGAATTGACTTTGGACATAAAGAAGAGTTAAACAACAGCACAGGAGTTCCTATTGCCCCTCGCCCAGTTTCTATTATTATCTTATACAATCATAGTACAGTTACCAAAACTAAGACTTTAGTATTAGCCTTACCTACACCATTGATAAAGTTACAAATGTTATTTAAGCGTCCACTGTTTTTCCACTAACAAGCCTTTTTCTATTTAAAAATTTGATCTATGACCCTAAATGGCAATTAGTAGTCCTATTTTATGTTCATCTTCTCCAGTATGATACTTCCTTAGTATTTCCTTGTCTTTTATGACCTTAACACTTTTGGAGAGTTTGGGTCATGTATTTTGGAGAATGTACCTCAATTTGGGATTTTTTTAACAAATGTATTTATTATTATAATAATCTTGTTTATATTACATTGAATCACATATAACTTTACAGTGTATTACATTTCTTTTTCCAGAAGGAGTACCATGTGTATCAGTCAATACAAAGATATTAAAATCCCCATCATCATCAGCCAATAGCTTTTGATTTTTTTCAGATTATTATTATTTGAATTATTTTTTTAAACATTCAATCTCTATTTATCATTTTACTTGTAAAAAGATTTTACCCAATATGAAATACTTCGCAGACCAGTCCAGTTGAAAATACTATATACAACATCATCAACAGGTAATAAATCTTATCTGTGTCTCACTAATGTCATGCCTCTCTATTTGTTCTCTTGCTAGCCTTCTCCACACTCTTCTCTTCTCCCACCCCTTCCACACTGTCTTATCATTGCTAACTATTTTCACTGCTTTTATGCCCTCTAATATTTCAATCTCTACCATAAAGTGCTGATAGTCGGTCTATACTGAGTGGATACATACAATATCTTTCTTTCATATCCTGGCTTACTTCACTCAGCAATAGATCCTCTATATCCAACCATCCAACCACTTTCTATCCAATGCCAGGGTCTTTTTTTTTATGGCTGAGTAGTATTCCATAGAGTATATATACCACACTTTTTCAATCCATTCATCAGTTTGTGGACATTTAGGTTGGTTCCATATCTTGGCAATTGTGAATAATGCTGCAATTAACATTGATGTGCAAGCACTTTTCTGACTGAGCATTCTCCTGTTCTTTGGGTAGATACCCAGAAGTGGGATTGCTGGATCAAATGGTAATTCTATTTGTAGATCTTTGAGGAACCTCCATATTTTTCTCCACAATGACTGAACCAGTTTACATTCCAATAACAGTGTAGAAGAGTTCCCTTTTCACCACATCCCCACCAACACTTACCACTTTTTGTATTTTTAATCTTTGCCATTCTGACAGGGGTTAGGTGGTATCTCATTGTGGTTTTAATCTGCATCTCCCTGATGATGAGGGATGTTGAGCATTTCCTTATATGCTTTTTGGTTGTTCATATATCTTCCTTAGAGAGATTTTTGTCCAGCTCATTTTCCCATCTTTTAATTGGATTAATCATTTTTTTTTTCACATAAGGTGCCTGAGTTCCCTGTGTATTCTGGTTATCAGTCCCTTGTCTGAGGCATATTTTACAAAAAATATTATCCCATTCTGAGGGTTGTCGATTCACACTTGTTACTGTGTCCTTTGCTGTGCAGAAATTTCTTAGTCTGATATAGTCCCACTTGTCTATTTCAGGGGTTATTGCCTGTGTTTGGGAGTTTTATTTAAGAAGTCTTTGTCTACTCCAATGTCTCCCAGAGTTTCCCCAGCATTTCCTGCCAGTAGTTTTATAGTTGGAGGTCTTAGGTTCAGATCTTTGATCCATTTTGAGTTGACTTTTGCTAATGGTGAAAAATGACGGTTTAGTTTCATCTTTCTGCAGGTGGATATCCAGTTTTTCCAGCACCATTTATTAAAGAGGTTTTCCTTTTCTCAATGGATTGACTGATATATTTTGTCAAAAATCAGTTGGCTGTAAGCTTTGGGAGTTATTTCTGGGGTCTATATTCTATTCCATTGGTTTACATGTCTGTTTTTGTGCCAGTACCATGCTGTTTTGATGATCACAGCTTTATAGTATAACTCGGGGTCAGGGAGTGATATGCCTCCCACTCCACTCTTTTTCACAGGATTGCTTTGGCAATACGACGTCTTTTATGATTCCAGACCAAATCTATGATTGTCTTTTCTAGATCTGTAAAGAATGTCTCTGGTATTTTGATTGGAATTGCACTAAATATATAGATTAATTTGGGTAGAATTGCCATTTTGATTGTTAATTCTTCCAATCCAGGAACATGGGATGTCCTTCCACTTTTTTTGGGGGGGGATGGGGTGGGGAGAGGTTTTTTGCTATAGGGCACATGTGCTTGCCAGAAAGACAGAGAGAGACAGAAAGATAGAAAGCAAGAAATCACCCCCAGGGGGGATAGCCACACTACAATCACTTCTCCATTCTCCTCTTGGGATCTTGGGCACACACACACATGCACCAAGCATGAGTTTAAGCCACTGAGTCTGGGGCTCGAACCATCGTCAACTACATGGGAGTCCAGCGACATAGCCATTATGCTGTCGGTCCCTGTCCTTCCACTTTTTATGGCACTTTCAATATATTTTTTAAGATTTTGATTTGGGATTATCCGATGTTTTCTAAAGATTAGATTGAGTGGGAAAAAATACCATAGGGTGAGTGTGTCCTTCTTAGTGTCAATATATTTTATTGCTGGTGATATAAACATTGACAAATTGGTAAAGGTGGTGTCTCAGATTTCTGTGCTGTCAATTGCTGTTTGTTCATGTATAAATCGTTACTATCTAAGGGGTACCATAATGAGTCTATACAAATAGTCTCCAACTTTGATCTACCAATTTTTGTAGTCCATGGATTTTTGCCTGCAGCATTGTAACTGTGCTTTAATGGCAATTTTTTATTTCCCTCTTTTATTCTTTATTTATAAGTGGGAATTCTGAAAGGAAGAGAGGCAATATTCCTTCTCCCTCTTACATTTATTTATTCATTTGTTTATATCAGTTTGGAATAATGGACATATATTTTACTCTTTGGGTTCTGATCTAGAACAATAGATATTTGTTGGGCTGCTCAAATTATTCCAGATTTGACTTTTGTGAATTCTTCTAGGCTGGCTACTACATACTTTCAACATCCTTGAGCCTTTATTTATTTTTTCTAGCACCACGAGATGCTCCAAGCTCATCTTGTATTTTTCCTGCTCTTCCTCTGGAATCACTTTTCCAAGGAGCTCTGGCTCCTTGGACAGTGATATTAAGAAACCAAAAAAAATGTATGCTAAGTGCTAACAGTGCTAATGGCATGTCATTGTTTCTTTTTTCTTATTGCAATAAAGGGCATGTGAGTTTGCTAGAGAGAAACAGAGAGAGGGAGTTGCAGGGTAAGGGGGGAAGAGCACCTTTCATTTTCCTTCATTTCTCCCTCCCATGTACATGCATGTTTCTCAGTCTACCAGGTCTGGTACTTGAACCACATAGTCGGCACAGTGGGATCTGGCTGCCTTAACCACCAGGTCACAGAGCTGACCTGGGATGTCACTATTACCAGGTCTCCTCAGAAGACAGAACTTGGAAATAAATGCATGTATAATAAACTATGTACGCACATGCATGTTTATTTGTGTACCTATTAAAGGACAGGTATAGTTAAAAACTGAAAAGCAAACATGAGTTTATACCGATATTGCCAGTTCAAATCCAGCCTCACAGGGCTCATTCTGGCAGGATCTCTTCAATCCTTTCTTCTACTTTTTCTCTTTGATGATGAGAATACTGTTTCTTATTATCTATCATATTTATGTGTTCAATTTATGATAAATGAAAAGCTGTTTTGGAATTGCTAATCGGTACATCTTTGAGAAATTAATTTATCCAACAAGAGTCCACTGCTTGCTTCCATGCAGTTCTTTTTGTCTTACCATATCTAGTTTAAATATTGTAGTCCAAAATTACTTAGACCAGATCCTTGCATTTTTATCTCGTTAATGTAGTAGGTATTCATTTGTATTAGAGTGAGTTTGTTGCAACTGGCATTCTATTTTCAGTTTCTTGGTTCCTATAAATACTAAGACAAAGGGAGGCTAAGTGAGAAATTATCTCCTGGGAAGGATGCATTCCACAATCCCTTCTCTGTTCTCTTGGGATTTGGGGCATGCAGACACGCCCTGTGTGTTTTTCAGGCCCTTGGGTCTAGGACTTGAACTGCCGAGTCATCCATGTAATATCCAGCACTGTAACCAACATGCCATGTGCTGGCTGTCAGAGTTAATGTATTTTTAATTTTATCTCCTCTGTTGATTTATTATTTACATCTCTTTTTTTCTTTCTTTTTTCTTTTTTAACAGGGTCTTATAATGTTGCCATTGCCAGCCTCAAACTTAAAATCCTCCTGGTTCAGCCCTTGGAATAGCTGGAATTATATGCACAACACTGTACCCAGCTTCTTGGTAGAACTAAGTCTCAGCAATGTGTACACAGCTGGGCTTTGTGTATATATTTTTAAAAATAAATAACTGCTAGTGTTTGCCCAAGAGTTACAGTGGGTATATTTAATTAGTCAGGGTCTATCTTAAGCTAACATTATACTACTTTATGTTTTAAGAGTAGATATTCTCGGGGTCAGCAGGTGGTGTGGTGGATAGGGGTGCTGGATTCCCCACATGGCCAACCCTGGTTCAAGTCCTGGACGTGGTGGCTTGCTTTCTCGCTTTCCCTTTCTCTCTCTCTCTCTGATAAAATTAAAAAATAACAATAACAAATAGAATTAAATAGATAAATAATTATTTTTTTTTAAAAAAAGAGTAGATATTCTCATTGCCTCTCTATCATCTTTTGTACTATCGTTTCGATGACTCACCTATGCTACAAGCACAAAATAAATTACTACAGTTTTGGCTTTCAACAGTCAATTATACTTTAAAATAATTTAAAAAAATTATATCATCTAAATTTATTTCATTCTCAGTTCTCCTTATCTCTCTGTGTAGACTCCAGTTTCGGTCTGCTATCATTTATTTTGCCTGAATAACTTCCTTTCACACAGCTTATAGATTATATCTACTGGTAATGAATTCCTAGAGCTTTTATATTTCTCAACGTAAGTATTTGTAAAATAATTTTGGTTGGTATGGAATTCTGATTTGATAGGGCTTCCCTCCCCCCATTTAGTGCTTTTAAGCTGTCATTGCATCGTTTTCTACTTTGCATGATGCCTGACCAATTCTATCATTCTAATCTTTGTGCCCTAGTTGTATATGTATCTTTTTCTTCCAGCTGCCTTTAAAATTTCTGTACATTGTTTGTTTTCAGCCAATCACACACAATATGTTAGAGTTGTAGTGTGTGGCATGTGGCATGTGGCGTGTGTGTGTGTGTGTGTGTGTGTGTGTGTAATTGGTGTTCCCATTCCCTATTTGGTGTGCCTAACAGAGGATCTGTCTTAAGCTAATTACTCGTTACCTCACATGCACAAACCTGGAGGGGAGTGGAGGGTTCACTGTCATAAGGTCCTCCTCAGGCAGCCACCGTGTCCCTGGACTTGGATGTGTGGCCTTCTCAGTATTCCTGCCCCTCTTCTTGCATAGCTCTGAGCCCAGCACGCATTTAATCCTCATTACAACCACACATGTTAATTATAATGATTGTGAGCAATTTCTTCTTGGCAGGAATCCCCGTTCTGTTTAGTATTAATGAGACACAGGGCTTTGCAATTATATCTGTACAGTGCCTGTAGTAGGTATTCAGCAAAGGATGATATTTTTCCTATCGCCTCTCTACCCTCTGCCCCCCTGTAAAGTGTTGGTAGCTTAAAGAATGTCAGGAAGAAATGTAGATGTGGGCAAGAACACATTTTCTTTTCTGTTAATATTGTTTTCAATCTAGGCAGACTGCGGAGTCTCTTTGCTTTGCAAATTCAATAATTACTTATTTACGAACTCAGCAATTGACAAGGTCACTCTGACCTTCCTTGAGACAAACCGTCCTGTGAGAAAGCCCACTGTGCTCTAGCTGTTTGGTTAATGTGGTTTCTGGGGTTTGTGGGAATCTTGCCATATTGGTAAGATTATTCATGTTCCCTTGCGTTCAGGTACAAATAAATACAGAACTAACATAAATCACGTGCATATCCATAAACATCAACCTCAAAGAGTGAGCCAAGATTTTCTCTGAATAAATAACATTTTTTAGTGAAAATGGATTGTTAAAAACAGATTTAATAAAATAACACTTCATATAATGACATCTTCAATGTCCATTTTTATAGTCCGTGAAATTCTGCTAAGTTATAGAACATATATAAAGTGATATTAGTTATACATACTTCAATGAGTTTTTTTTTCTCACTGCCTTGCCTATTGATCAAGTTGATTGCTCCAATCTGAGTAACGCTGAAAAATTAATGGAAATGACTGTAATTATTTAATTAGAAGACAGAGGCCTCCCATGCAGTCACTTAATTTTCATATAAAATTTTCAGAATAATTTTTGCATTTATTATATTGAAAAGTAGATACTTTATATAGAGATTTAGACTTCAGCGTTGAAGATTATAAAAAAAAAATCTGAGAGGGAAAGAAAATGAATCCCATGCATTTTTAGATGAATTTTAAGTGTGTGTTACATAAGAAATGATTCTTTTCACAATTATTTGTCTACTTCAAAAAACGGAGGCATGACGTGTGGCAATGTGCATCCTGCTGTCAGAGTACTCGATGTCCGCACCTTGATCACAGATGACCTGTTCCTTTCCCATCTGCATGGCTGCTTTAAGGCCTTTCTAGAACAAGACCTCCTTTTTTTTTCTCAGATTTTCATTTGACTTCTCTGCTTTTTATTTATTTTGTTTTCAGGAATATTCATTTCTCATATTCCACAAACATAAGCTGTTTTCTGTGCTTCGATGTCGCCAAGATTTTTCTCTATAATTGCCAGAGGCACATGCATTGATCAGAAGGAGAGGGGGAGAGAGGAGAGTACATGACGACCTGCAATGAGTTGTGGTAATGCCACAATCCTTCTTCCTCCATCCCTCCATCCTGTCAGGATTGGGGGCATGCATACACACATGTCCAGCTTATTTCCCAAGTCTTGGGCCAGGATTGGAAGACAGTGGGCCATGTGAGATCTGACTTCCTATGTGTATTGCTTAACTACCATGCTCTGGGGCTGGTCTCATTCAGACTTGGGCATCTCAGTCAGGCATCCCTCAGCTTGGATATAATGGAGAAATACATTTACCAGAATCTCCTTCCCTATACTAGTCCTGTTAGATTTGGACAAAAGGGAATTGTTAGTAAGATTTAGAACAAAGAAGTGAAGCATCATTCAACACACTCTGAAATTCCTTCTGTGGTCAAATAAATCGACTGCACATTAAGGGGCTGTCAGATTTCTACTTGTCTTCACTCTCATGAGCCCCACATGCCAGTTTTCTTCCTAAGAGTTGGCCATGCTGACCACAGGACGCCAGGCCCACCACCAGAGGCTTTGCCAAAGATCCACTGAGGTAGTAACTGCTTAGAGACAATAGCTCCCCTCAGTCTTTTCCATGAGCTCCCTCCTTGTGCTCCCACATCATGTTGGCTGGCTTTTCAGAATGACTCAAGATGATTTCTCTGCTTCTTCAGTGATTTCTGCTGTCATGT
>NW_006201094.1:7405-31602 GCF_000334495.1 Tupaia belangeri chinensis | reverse complement strand
CTGCTGTCAGGTAAAGCCAGATTCCTACAATAAATGTCTAATTGCGTACCTGAGTCACTCTGCTCTCCTGTCTGAACCTTTGCTGATAGACCCTGGGCTTTCATCTCTTCAGAGAGTATATCTACTGTCTCCTCCTCAGAAGTGTACTAAAATTGAAGAGCTGGATGTAAGCTCTTGGAACCAGCTGGATTCCTAAATGAAACTCATGTGGCTAGAGAGAGGATTACCACCACAAGCATAAGTTCCCGTGTGAACGTGTGCGCACACATACACACCAGAGTTCACCATCTCTCCCAGTTTTCTAGTGCCACCAGTAAGTTGATGTCTGGCTCTTTCACTGTGGTCTTATCGTAGCACTCAGCTCTCTTAGTGCTCAATTATTTCCACCAACCTCTTCTCTAGCATCAACAATTTTGCTACTGGTGTCTTTGCCTCTATTTTTTCCACTCTTATAGATTATGCCACAAAAGATACTATTTTGGCCCAGCCTTTGTGGTACCAGTGAGCGGGCACCACTACATGATGACTGAGGCCCCATGGGAGGCCCATGTCCAGTGTCCGGCCCATCCTGAATGGGCTGGGCTCGGTAGTGGTGCCTGTGGTTAACTGCGAGCTGGGCAGGAGGATCACAATGTGGGGAGAGCTTGTCAAAAATACCTCACTCTGTCCTTTCCGGGAATATACTCTTTCTCTTTCTCCCTCTAATTAAAAACAAAAAAACCCTGAATATGTCAGTGGGATTTCATTTTTAGTGGGATTTCAGGAGGGAGTGAAAATCAGAAACATATATAAAGCCACCGTATTTACTGAAACATTCTCATTTAGAATTTTAATTAAATTTTTTTTAAATTTTATTTATTATTAGTATTATTTTTTGACTTGGCATAGTCATCAGAGAGAGACAAAGAGAGAGAGAGAGAGAGAGAAGAAAAATGAGACAGCAAGTGCTAGTTCCAGGACTGGAACCAAGTTCAGCCATGTGGGAGTCCAGCGCCTTACCTACCACACCACCTGTTGGTCCCCCATTTACTTTTTTTTAAAATTAAATATCTTTTAACTTTAGTTATTTACTTATTTATTTTTAATTTGATCAGAGAGGGTTAGAGTGAGAAAGAGAGAGAGAGGAAAAGTGAGAAAGCAAGCCGCCAGGTCCAGGACTCAAACTGTGGTTGGCCATGTGGGAATCTAGCACCCTTAACCACCATGCCACCTGCTGGCCCCAACTCCTCCCCATTTACTTTTTAAACTTTGTGATCTGATGGCAATTGCCTCAACCCTGCCATTGCTCTTTCCTCGTGAATAACCTATTTATCAAATCACAAGTCCTCTTTCTTCAGTCCTCATTGCCTTATTTTTTTTTTTATTTTACTTCTTTAAGATTTTTGCTATAGGGTGTGTGTGCTACAGAGACAGAGACAGAGAGAGACAGAAAGTGAGAAACTACCCCCCAGAGTGAATGGCCACACTACAATCCCTTCTCTATTCTCCTCTCTGGATCTTGGGCATGCATGCACATGCAGTTGGCATGAGTTTTAAGTAACTGGGTTCAGGACTCGAACTGGGGTCAAGGATGTGGGAGTCCAGCGATGTAACCATTGTGCCATCTGCTAGTCGTGGCCTTAGTTTTATAGCAGGATTTGACAGTGCTGGCCCTCATACTCTTGTATTTCCTCTTTCCACCCTTCCTTCTTTTCTCCCTCCCTTCCTTCTTTACTGCTTTCACTGTTACTAACGTTTATAAAGCACCCATTCTACGCCAGCTTTCAGTTCAACATTATCCTTTTCCTTCAGAGGGTACAGGAAACTGAAGCCCAAGTCTGCACAGCAGTACTTTAAATGATACTGTGCCTTCATTGATAACAGGTGAAGGATTCCTCCCACTCAGTGAGGAAATGACAGGTTGTAAATTACCTCATGCTACTAGGGCTTACAGCAGACAGCACGTCAGTCTGCATCAACGCCTCCTTGGAAGGGGCCTGCCTGTCCACTGTCCAGGGTTTCTTTTTGCAGAGCATCTGGTTAATAGCATGTGGGCTTTGGTTCTGCTAGGCTACACACTGAGCAGGAAAATCCAGTGAGGACATGGGAAAAGGTTATGTTTTTAATACAGTGGAGACAAATGCTCAGTCTGAGGAAGGAACTGGTCATCTGTTTTCATCACAAATCCTGAAGGACAAAAAGAGCAACTGAGTGAGTAATTACCACCATTGTCACTATAGAACTCATAAATAGAAAGAAAGGGGTTTTTGCAAATAAAAATCTTGGTATGATTTTTTTTTTTCAACTTCATGTTACCTTTTTACAGGGAAATAAAGAGCACTTCTTTCAGATTCACATTAATGAAGCGGGGGAAAAACAACTGCTTGAGAAGCAAAGGGTATTTGTCAAACCGGCTTAGAGCAAATGAAAATGAATTGTTGGGGCATTAAAAGGGAAGACTTTTTATGTGAGGAAACGCAGGCAGCAGCAGCCACCATCTTAATTACGAATTTCAGTGCAGCAGAGGACTCTCCTACGTGGTAGGAGACTGAGACCAGAGACTGGTGAGAGACGGTCTCCTGGTTCATCTACACTGATGTTTCTTCTCCTCTTGTTCCTCTCTGCCCTGGCTTGCATAATATCCACATAAAACAGCTGAGCTTCCCAGAAATAAAAGGGAGTATGTTAAATAATGCTTTTTGTAGGCTGAAAACAGTGTTTGCTAAGAGAAGACAGGGCAATTCTTTCTTTTTCTCCTAGGTGTTCTGAAACTGGAGTTGAAAACAGTCAATCCTTGTTATTTATGGATTCCATTTTGTGAACTGGCCTATTCGCTCATAGGTATTTGTAACTCAAATATCCATACTTGTGTCACTTTCCGGGTCATTTCTGGACATGTACAGAATAGCCAAATACTTGAGTCACCCGAGGTAATGCACCTAGTCGAGGCTGCGCAAGGCGACATGCTACTTGCTTGTTTCGGTTCTCATACTCCAAATAGGTGTCCAGGGTGACTCCGTCCATATTTGTGTCCACTTCACTGGTGATGTCATTGTTTAAAATGACCCACAAGTAAAGTGCCCAAGTGCTAGCCAGAGTTCCGAAGCACAAGAAGGCTGTGATGTGCCCAAAGTACATACGCGTGTGAGGCAAGTTTCATTCAAGGGTGAGTTAGAGTGCTCTCGGTTGTTGAATCTAACTTTATTACACCAGCAATATAAGTTAAATAAGGTGTCCTTTAAAAGAAACAAATATAAAGCAAGGTCATGTATTTATTGGTTGACAAAAACGCTGTGACTAGAGGCTTGCAAAATCCTAGCTTTCTGTTCCTCTACGAGCAGTAGCTCAGTATGTTGTTAATTCACTGTCCACTGCAACTTTATAGAACATAACTCCTGAAAATAATGAGAACTGACTGTAGAAACATAAATAGAGGAAGGCCAGAAAGCTAATTCGAAGCCTTTAAAATGTGCACTACACCAAGCACTTTTTCCTCTAGCGTATGTGCGTGTTTATATTTTGTTCTAAATTTCTGAATTTCTTCCGTGGGTTACTTCAACGTTGGTCACCTCCTCTCTCATCTTCCTGTCAAGTCTCTTTAATAAATGAAAGTGACTTTACATGAAACTGGGAGGCTTTCTCCTTTCTTTTTCTTTTTTTTTAATGACATTTATTCATTTGTTGAATAAACAAGAGAGAGAGAGAGGGAGAGAAAATCCCTAACAGGGACCCAACACCACGATCCACCCCCAGCCTTAGTCAACTCCAGCTTACAGACACTCAACCTGGTACCCCTCCATTGGGCCTGTCTCTCAGGGCTGCACCACTGTCTATTTTTCTATTCTCCAAATTTGAAAGTATTGCTTGCTATTAAACTATAAAATTCATGATTTAATCCTTTAAGAAGACTGAGCATTGTGGAAAACATTTAAAAACTCTTTGTGACACCGAAAGCAACAAAAAAATGCTCCTTAAGATAGGCGCTATTTTAAAGATGAGTAGGAATTATGCAAGCAAAACATGAAGGCAGGGGTAAATTTCAAGCCGTAATCGGGGAAGAATACTGGAGCAGGGAGAGCGCATTTGGGATGAAAGTAGATGGTATGACGGATGTGGGACGTGAGTAGATGTGGCAGCAGACCCGTGGAGATGAACGCGGAGCTCACCTCAAGGAAGGGCCTGATGACTGGACAAGACTTGGGACATCACGTAGTACGTGTGTAAAGGGGGGACTTCGCACCTTCTTATTCCTTTCTTTGTTTACTTGTTTATTGATTTTTAGAATGGTCTCTCTAGTCATTTTATGAAGGCTGTATTAAGTAAATAGTGGTGTCATGAAGAACAATTAGTAGGCTATTTTAGTATTTTTAATGTAAAATATGAGAGCTTTACTGGAGCAGTGGCAATGAAGAGATGGGTACAAATGGTGAGACTGTGCAGGCCTAAGAATTTAAAGTGCCAGCCACTAACTGGATATTGGAGATCCCTTAGCAGGCAGAATCCAGGGACTAGCAGGTGGCATGGCAGTTAAGGTGCTGGACTCCCACATGGTCAACCATATTTCTAGTCCCGATCTGGCACCTTGAAACTCTCAGGAGGTGCATTTGTGTGTGTGCCTAAGATCTCAGGAGGAGAATGGAGGAGAAGGAATTGCAGTGTAGACAAGCTCCCTGGAGGGTGATTTCTCACTTTCCTTCTTACCTTCTGTTTCTCTCTCTCTGGCAAACACGTGCCCTAGGATAAAAACCTTAAATGAATAAAGAAAGAATCCTGGATGGCTCTCCAATTTTCATTTGTTCACTTAGTCATCCTGCCTCCCAGCTTTGCCTTTTTCTTTCTTTCTTTTTTTTTTTCCAAGCTTTTTGCTGTAGGATACATGCACTCACCAGTTAGAGGGAGAGACAGAGAAAGACAAAGTAAGAAATCACCGTCCTCCCACCCCCGTGGGGACTGGCCACACTGCAATCCCTTCTCCTCCTTCTCCTCTTGCGTGTTTTGGCATACGTGCCACCGGGTCCAGAGCTTGAACTGCAGCTGGCCATGTCAGAGTCCAGTGCCTTAACCACCATGCCACCTCCTCTCCTCACCTCCCAGCTTTTCTAAATTCCAGGAACAAATACTTTCTAGGAACTATTCACTAAAAAGTACTGAATAAAAATTGGGAATACATCTGAGGCCAGTAGGTGGCAAAGTGATTAAGGCATTGCATTCCCACATGGTCCACCACAGTTCGAGTCCCGAACCTGACAGCTTGAAAATGACATGTATGATTTTCAGGCACATGTGTGTATGTGCCCCAGATGGAGAAGGATAGAGAAGGGATTGCAGTGTGGCCATCCCCCCTGGGGGTGCATTCTCACATTCCCTCTCTCTGTCTCTCTCTGTCTCCTGAGTGAGTGCAAAAGCCCTATGGTTAAAAACCTTAAATTTTTTAAAAAATAATTGGGAATATATCAATGATTTGTACGGGATCCCTCCTCTCAGGAGAAAGCGAGAGAGAAAACTCTAAGCAAGTGAGTGATGTGCACTGAGTACCGTACATGTGCTCTGAGACTCTTTATCTGTCAATTGTACAATGTAGATGGTTGCCATGGAATGTTGTAAATATAACATTCTAGATTTCCATAAATTCTTGCAAAAGGATGAAGATAAATTTCATTATTGCTGGAGCTAGCAAGTGGTATAGTGGTTAAGACGTTGGACTCCCACAGGGCCAACCTCAGTTTGAGTCTTGGACCTGGCAGATTGAAAATCATGCCAGGCATGGTGCACACATGCCTTAAATCCCAGGAGAATGGAGGAGGGAAGATTGCAGCTTGTCAGTCCCCCCTGGGGAATGATTTCTCCTTTTCCCTCTCATTCTCTTTCTGTCTCTCCTTTCTCTCTCTGTCTGTCTCTGATGAGCACACATGCCCTATGGCAAAAACCTTTTTTTAACAATTCAGTTATTGCTAAACCCCAAATTGATGGTGTCAAAAGAAATAATTAAACTGTAAAACATTGAGAGGAGTCTATTATACGCTAAAATGAGTGGTTTTATCTAGCACACAGCCCAGGCATAATTCAGGCAGCCCCAAACATGTTCACAGAGTGAGTGTGTGTGTGTGTGTGTGTGTGTGTGTGTGTGTATGTATATATATATATATATTATATATATATTTGTCAGAAAAAAATGTATATTTGTCAGAAAAGCCATGACATATTTTTCTATGTTTTTCTACGCAAAAATGTGTCATGACTTTTCTGACAACCCAATATATGTACACATATACACAGACACACATACACACAACATTTAGAAATGTATATGTGTGTGTGTGTGTGTGTGTGTGTGTGTGTATGTGTGTAAAAGGAGGGATGATCTTTGTCTCAATCAATTACTGTGAACTGCAAAATTGTGTTTTTTTAATAATAATATTTTAATAATAATTTAATAATGGATATTTGCTAACATTCTTCTATAAAGTGCTTTTTACCAAATGACAAGGTATTGATTTCTTTATATAAAGACAATTACTTTAATTATCAAATTTTCAGAGTAAGTTATTAGTGAAATAGTTAACTCCCATGATGAAAAATCAGTACCTTTCTCCCATCACTTTTTTTAAAAGAGAATTACCTACTTGAATTTTATTTATTCATTCATTCATTTTATTTTAATTTAATTTGACCAGAGAGAGAGAGAGAGAAAGTGAAAAAGAAAACAACCAGGCCTGGGACTAGAACCATGGTTAGCCATGTGGGAGTGTCCAGCGCCTTAACCACCACGCCACCTGCTGGTGCCCCCCCCATCACTTTTTATCTCAATTAATTCTTACACTTTTAGTTACTATCTTACGATTCGTTTCAGTAATTTTTAAATATTTGACTTTCCCAAAATTGCACTAAAGAAGCTACTATAAGCTTGTTTCTCTATCCCTTTGATACATCCCGATTTGTTTTGGCTACTCTCTTTCTTTATACTAAAATAAGATGTCTTAGCATAACCTAAACATTGCCTGGAAAGATAAAATTTTTCAGTAATCCCTGACTCCTTTCATGGCTCCTTTTATTTAAAAACTAGGATCCGTCTCTAAGTAAGCTCATTGCTCCTGATGCCTTTGTTTGTAGGTCTCTTCAGGGGATAAAACAAAGTATATTTTAAGGAATAATACATTTCAAATTGATGTTTCCAATTCCAATTCAATTCTATAAACTTTTCTCTCTTTTTCTTTTTCTTTTTCCTTTTTCTTTTTTTTTGCCATAGGGTATGGAAACTTGCCAGAGAGAGATAATGAGAGGGAAAGTGTAAAAGTATTCCAGTGAGGATGACCATACCTCAATCCCTTCTCTTCCATTCTTCTCCTGAGACTTTAGGCATACCTGCACATGTGCCCTGTGTGATTTTTCAAGGTGCCAGATCTAGGACTTGAACTATGGTCAGCTATGTGGAAATCCAATGTTACCTGTTGGCATCCAAGACTTTTTTAACTGACTTAAGCCTGTTATTGAGTTTTCATAAAACTTGTTAGAACCGCCATTGTTTTCAGACAATAGAGCCTTATGCCAAGTGGTTCATATTCCCATAAAGAGCCCCATTTGCCATTCCTGTCTTATTTTAGGGGAGCTTGATGAACAGAGAGGAGTCTAAAATAGATTGTAATATATTAAGGTGTTGCTAGCTCAATGGCATTCTATTAGAATAAGTTTCTGCCAGGAAAATGGAATAAAAGCAGAGAATAATATAGCAGTAATTGTTTATCCATCTGCTGAAATTTTGGAAATTAGCATAATAAACCTTATATAATGTATTTACTTATATATTACATAAGGTGATAAACATCTTTTAAAACTTTTCAAAATTCTGTAATTATTAATCATGATCTGATTTCTTTTCCTTCTTCTTTTTGAGAGAGTTTTGCTATAGGGCACATGCACTCACAAGAGGGACAGAGAGACAGAAAGTGAGAAATCACCCCCAAGGGAAGATGGCCATGTTGTAGTCACTTCTCCTCCATTCTCCTCTTGGGACCTTGGGCATGCACGCACATGTGCCTGGCGTGAGTTTTAAGTCACCGACTGTGCTGGAACTCAACTAAATGGGAGTCCAGCAATATAATCATTATGTCATCTGCCGGACCCTCTGACTTCTTTTTCATTTTCAACAAAAATTACTCAGTAAGTTCACCATAGACCTCTAAATGTCTGTATTTAATAGGCCCTTTTTATTCTTTATCTTATTTGATATCTTTATCACATTTGACTCAAAGTTTTACTGTTGTGGTTCTTGGCCTTCTGTGACAGACATCGCTCTCTCCAAGGGCTTCTCTCTGTTTCTTTTTTCTTCATTTCTTGTAATGTATCCCTCTTTTCCTTCTATCCCTTGAAAACCATGATGCCTCCAATTCCATTCATTGACCTTCTGTCCTCAAGGTCTGAGCTCATTTCATTTTATCAACCTACTTTAATTTGTTACCATTCATTGGACCGAATAGAAGATAGTTATAATGTATTGCTTGCTGACCTAGAAGCAAACTCTCCGATGATAAAATAGTCTTTTGGTCTACAGATCAAGCTTGCCCTATAGTAGATTACCAGTGGCTAGAATAGAGGAAAGCCAGAGTATTTAAGAACTTCAATAAAGATAAAAGTCATTCTGACTGGGGTTAGGTGGTTTCTCATTGTAGTTTTGTTCTGTATCTCTCTTGTAATGAGGGATGTTGAGCATTTATTCATATGCCTTTTGGCTATTTGTATATCTTCATTAGAGAGTGGTTTTTCCAACTCTTTCTCCCATCTTTTAATAGCATTGATCATCTTTTTTTCGGGACAGCTGCTTGAGTTCCCTGTGTATTCTGGTTATTAGTCCCTTATTTGACGAATAGTTTACAAAAATATTTTCCCATCCTGAGGGCTGTTGATTCACACTGATTATTGTGTCCTTGGCAGTGCAGAAACATCTTAATCTGATGTAATCCCACTTGTTTGATTTTGGGATTATTGATTGTGCTTTGGGGTTCTCAAGAAATCTTTGCCTACCCTAATATCTCTCAGAGTTTCCTCAGTGTTTTCCAGCAGCAATTTTATAGTTCGAGGTCTTAGGTTTGATCTTTGATCCACTTTGAGTTGACTAAGATTAAAAGAACAAAAATGGTAAGTGCTGGCGGGGATGTGGTGAAAGGGGAACTCTCCTACACTGTTGGTGGGAATATAAATTGGTACAGCCACTATGGAGAACAATATGGAAATTCATTAAAGATCTACAAATAGAACTATCATATGATCCAGCAATCCCACTCCTTGGTATCTACCAAAAGGACAGAAGAATCCTTAGTTGGAAAAGTGCTTTATTGTGGCATTATTCACAATTGCTAAGATACGGAACCAACCCAAATGCCCATGAACAGATGAATGGATTGGAAAAATATGGCACATATACTCTATGGAATAATACTTAGCCATGAAAAAAAAAACAAGACACTGGCTTTTGACAGAAAGTGGATGAATATGGAAGACTTACTGCTGAGTGAAGCAAGCCAGGTTATAAAGGAGAGACATTGTATGTCTCCACTTAATATATACTGAATGTTCTCACTCTATAGCTGAAACGGAATGACTAGAGGATATAGAAACATAGAAAATGGTTATAAATACCAGAAACGGTGTGGGAAGACGGTGGATGAAGGAGGAGAGACTGAGGAGGGACACTGGGGAGAGAAATGAAGGGGCGGGGCATTTGTGGGACAGAGAGATGGGTTATTGTCCGTTGAGGATGATGTGTATAGTATTCCCAACAGGATTGGTGAGAAATGTCTACATGTTGGAATATGCACTTTGCAAGCTAAGTGACATATGTGATTGAATGTATAAAAGAAATTAAAATAAAATATATTAAAAAAAGATAAAAGTGATTTTTTTCTATTTCTAAGGACAAAATTTTATAATAATTTCAATGAAGACTTAGACATTTTAAATATGTTGCAATCATCTTTGTGAACCTATTTTGTGGACAAAAGATATTTGAATTCTTATCTGGTTTTCCAAATGAAGTTAAAACTTAAATGCTGGTTTTAAGTTATCTTTTAAGAATGATTGCCCTTTAAGTGCATTTGGAATAAATGCAGAGAGAAGACAGACATGGCACTTAGAATGAAGTCCCATATATTACATGAATAATGATCATTGTGGCTCCACATTTTCACGAAGAGATAAATTTAATCGACAAATGGGCTGCCATGGAAATGACTTTCAAACCCACCTCTCATTTATTCAAGGTTATAACTATGATTTGATTGCAGTCGTAATTTATTGTTTCACCTCTCATATCATTTTATTTCTTCTTTATGAGTCACACTAAAATATTATGTCGCTATACAACATTATTAGAAAAATACAGTGGTTTTTTGTTGAGAAGGTACTTACACCTTACCTACCTGTGAAAAATGGAATTTACTAAGTAGCAAGAATATCTTTGACTGATTTTAATAAGCTTTTAGATAATTGTGAAATATACCTTTAGGAATATTCTAATTGATTGAGGTTCACAAGCTTGGAATTTTGAGACTTCTTAAAATCTTTATCTGTTAATATTTCTAGTATTCAATTAACAGAATAATTTCATTGATTTACATTAGTATCTGATTTAGTCTCGTTCCATGTGTGTGACAGAGAGCATTATTAAATCAATGCAAAGTATTTGCCAAGATAAACAAAACCGTTCTTTATTCTCTCGGACACAGTATTTTAATGCAATGGAGATTTGTTTAGCTTGGAAAAGGGAAAAATAATGCCATATCCAGAGAAGCATAATAAAATATGAGTTTGAAAAGCTGTGATTTATAACAAAATTTCAAAGAACAGTAGACTCCAAAATTGACACTGACAGAAACATCACAGAAGAGAAGGTGACTTTGGTTATTTTAATACGAGGGACATAATCCACGGTAGACCCTGAGTTAGCACATACTTAAATATATATACACGAGCTCATTCTTTTTAACAGCATTCACTAAATATGTACAACCTCTCATTTCGAGACTGATTCTGAGTTTATGGGATTTCTAGATGTGTGGATATGTCTGAATTATAATTATGGATTATTGTGGAAATGTCTATATTAGCACTGTACAGTAGAAAAATAATACCAGCCACATATGGCATTTTAAATGTTCTGGTAGCCTTGTTACAAAAGTAAAAAGAAACTGATGAAACCGACCGCGGTTGGACTACGTGGGAGTCCAGCGACATAGTCCCAGACCGGTGGCTTAAAACTCATGCCAGGTAAAATCTCAATTCTAAGTTAACATTTCAAATCCATCATAAAAGCAAGACTTAAGAAGTTGAAGATGGGTGGGAACCAGCAGTTAGCATAATGGCTATGTCGCTGGACTCCCACGTAGTCGACCACAATTCGCGTCCCTGACCCGGTGGCTTAAAACTCACTCTGGGCGCGTGTGCGTGTGTGCCCAAGATCCCGAGAGGAGAATGGGGGAGAAGGGATTGCAGCGTGACCATCCGCCCTGGGGGGGGGGGATTTCTCGCTTTCTGTCTCTCAAAAGAAAAGAAAAGAAAAGAAAAGAAAAGAAAAGAAAAGAAAAGAAAAGAAAAGAAAAGAAAAGAAAAGAAAAGAAAAGAAAAGAAAAGAAAAGAAAAGAAAAGAAAAGAAAAGAAAAGAAAAGAAAAGAAAAGAAAAGAAACTAATGAAACCTATTTCAACTACATATTTTATTTCATTCTATCTGTCCAAAGTATTACCACATAGCATAAAACTGCTCTAATTCACTAATGAGCTATTTAACCTTTTCTACACTAAAATTCCTAAATCAGTATGTATTGCATGCACATTGTCAGTCCATCTCGATTAGAGTTAACTGCGTTTTAAGTATTTGATAGTCACACGTTGCTAGTGGACAGTGCGATTCTATATTATTGGCTGCAGTTGTGAACTTGCATGTTTTTATCAATATTATCCATTAAGCGACAACAAAAAATCTTCATAATTACCTTGCCCTTATCCCTACATTCAGCTGGGCTAAGTACCTGTATTAGTTTCTATTGATTGTTGTAACAAATCACTACAAACTGAGTGGTTTAAAACAACACAAATTTATGGGACCAGCAAATGGCATGGTGGTTACGTCGCAGGACTTTCATGTAGTAGACTGCAGTTCAAGTCCCGGACCCGGTGACTTGAAACTCAAGCTGGGCATGGGTGAGTGCACGCTCAAGATCCTGAGAGGAGAATGGAGGAAAAGGGATTGCAGCGTGGCCATCTCCTCTGGGGAATGATTTCTCGCTTTCTGTTTCTCTGTCTCTCTCTGTCCGGCTAGTGCATGTGTCCTATAGTGAAAATCTCTCTCAAAAAACAAACAAACAAAACAACAGAAACTTATTACCTTACGGTTGTGAAAGTCAGAAGTGTAAGAAGGGTCAGCAGTGCTGTTCTCTGGGAGGATTTGGGGAGAAGCAGTTCTCTGCTTCTCCTAGCTCCTGGAGGCTGTTTGCCCTCTTCTGTGGCAGCACCACTCTGATCTCTGCTTCTGTTGTAGTGTCTTCTCCTCTGGATCTGGCTTTCTTGCTCCCCTCTTATGAAGACTTCTGTGATTACAGGGGACCCACCTGGGCAATCCAGGCTAGTTTCCCCATCTCAAAATTCCCACTTTATTCACTTCTGAAAAGACTCTTTTCTTCCCTGTAAGGAAACATACTCACAGGTTTGGGAGATTAAGAAACTCACATATCATTTATCAAGGGGAAAACAAAAGCAAAGCATTTAAGGGACACAGAAATGGAAAATTATCTTTTGATGGTAACATGTATGATCATATCTTTAGCCGGACTAATACACGATGTTTGCATGCTAGGAAAATTCATTGTACAAGCTTTAATGATAGACAGTGGTGAATGTATAAACAATAAAGAAAAAGGAACAAATATACATATTTAGGGAACCCATCCTACCTGCCATAATACTCAAACTGTTCAAGACCAAATGAAGTCTTGAAATTGTCCCAAAACAATGGTGCACAGTATTAGCCCTACCTCAAAGACCTAGGATTTAAGTTGAAATAAAGATAATGGTATGAATGTATTCTCTTCCCACGATGTCTCTAAAATGATAGTGAGATGATCATGGACTTTGTGAATACAGAAACATATGAAAAGGCCTTTAGTGGGCCAGCAGTTAGTGTGGTGGTTATGATCCCAAGAGGAGAATGGAGAAGAAGGGATTGTGGTGTGACTATCCCCCCTGGGGGGTGATTTCTCGCTTTCTGTCTCTCTGTCTCTCTCTGTCTGGCGAGCGCACGTGCCCTATAGCAAAAACCTCTTCAAAAAAAAAAAAAGTACTCTTTACTTCTTTCTTTAATACTGATTTTAAGAAAATTTAATAGGTACATAAGCAAGTGAAACTCTCACATGTTTTTCCTTTTCTTTTGTTGTTGAGGTAATCACTAGCCTGAACTTCACATTGCTGTGTGTGTGTGCGTGTGTGCGTGTGTGCATGTGTGCATGTGTGTGTATGTGTGTGTGTATATTAGTTAAACAAGAATGAGACATAGACCTCTTTCTGGTTAAAAAAATCTTAAGACATGTTTCCTCATTCCAAGGTCAGGCAGAAATAGGCAACTGTCCCTGGATTACTATCCTACAAAATTGTCAGTCAAGGATGAATCGAGACGTTATGTAGGGATCTTCATTTTAATTCTTCACTTTGTGAGGGGTGAAGGCCTCCTTTGTTCTCCACACACAGATAGCAGAGAAAGCACTCCCAGCGCAGGGCAGCCACACTACTTCAAAACACACGGCTGCTCTTAGAAGGGTCACGTCGGCTCGTCACGTTGGTATTTACTTGTTCCCACATTGCTTTCCTTCTGAGATTTCTTTTATTTCTTGCAAACTCACTATACCTGTACAAGAAAGTCCGCTGTATGAAGGGGGTCTTTAAAACGTTCATGGAAAATGTGTTCTAAAAATATGTGCAGATTTCAAAAGTGTTTGGCATTAAAATAAATTTGTACTTTAATTCCATTTTCCCTAAAATTTTTGGAGTCCCTTCATACTTTATAGCCTATAGCTAGATTATTTGTGGAACGGTTGTTTTTTCCCCTCACATTTGTAGAAGCAGAAGTCCTCTGTACTCACTCGTTTTCATCCATGTTATGAGGCTCTGTTCTAAAAACTGCATTGTCATCTACATCCCACAGTGGGGGGCAAATCATATTCTGGAGGAAAACAACCAAAAACAAGTCAAAGAAGAAACTATAACACACAAACAAGGAACATAAAGAGATGTCCATGGAAAGGTTTACCTTCTTTTCCTTCTAGGAAGGTATCTGAAGGAGATTTTAGGTCACTGCCATTAATATGCGTTTTGTGCTCTAACTGTAAACATTTTCAATGTACGGCTGTTCCTTGGGCTGGTAGCCTCCCAGGGCTAGAAAGTGAGAAGGAGAAAGGAGATACTATTTTAACTGAGGAAGGACAGAAAGATAATTCATGTCGGTTTCTAGGATTTAGTGCATGCAGAGGAATCCAGGGACATACCAGGAAACTGGCAAGCTTGCAGCTTCTGTATCCACACCTAAAAGATCATTTCAGTGTGTGGCATGCACGTTCAGTACTGAGGTTGCCTGGAATTTTTTCCCTCTAACATAGCAGAGACATGACAAACACGTATGTTATAGAATACTGAGCTCCTCAAATACTTTGCAACAATTGCACATGTCTTTTATCTGGAGTATTTGCTGGAGTGCTCAGAAAGAGGAATACGCAGAAATTATTTTTAAAATGCACAGAATACGCACATTAACTAAACAAATTCAATTTTAGAAGGATACCAGGAAAAGAAATATGCAATTTAACTTCAGATTTGCACATGTATTTAAATGTAAAAATCAGGTTGTAAGTTCTTTTATTCTTACTCCTCCTCCCTACCACTTCTCTTCTCTGTCTTTCTCTCTTCTTTATCTCCCAACCAAGATCTCTCTGGAGGTAAGGTGGTTAATTGGCCAGTGGTAAAACTCCAAAGTGGGGTGTACCTCATCTGGATAATGGGGGACTAATGAATCATCTTCATCATTAGCTAACTTTACTCTTCATGTGTGATTTAGATGCTAAAGAGAATTTAGAATTCCAGCATGATGCATTTCAGGAATTTTATTGATTTTAAATCTTCTAAATAAATGTTGAAAATATTTTCTTTGGGACTAGCAGGTGACGTGGTGGTTAAGGTGCTGGACACTTCCACATGGTCAACCACGGTTCAAGTACCAGACCTGGTGGCTTCCTTTCTCACATTCCTTCTCTCGCTCTCTGCGTCTCTCTCTCCGGTCAAATTAAAAGTAAATGAATGAATAATTAACATTAAATAGAATAATTCCTTAAAAAGTATTTTCTTAATTTCCTTAAATTTAACTCCTCTACAACGTTTTCTTCATCTTGAAATGTCCGCTCTGTGTATTGCTTGATCAACATTTTGTACAGATTAGCACTTGAAACGGCACATGTGACGTAATCGTGAATGCCTTGGCAACACACCAACATTCTGACATTGTTAGCTTTTCTTTCTTTTTCTTTTTTCTTCCTTCCTTCCTTTCTTTCTTTTTTTTTTTTTAAATAAAAGTTATCCCAGGGCCTGGGACAATTCTTCTGGTAACCCAGACCTCTGATTGCCTAAAAATGTGCTCACTGAAATAGCTGTCCAAAAGATCCTTTTATATATTAAAAAAGAAGGGCCAGAAAACTTAGTGCATGTTATAATCTTTTTTGTTTGTTTGTTTGTTTATTTGGAGAGGTTTTTGCTATAGTGTGCATGTGATTGCCAGAAAGACAGAGGGAGACAGAGACAGAAAGTAAGAAATCATCCTTCAGCGGGGATGGCCATGCTACAATCCTTTCTCCTCCACTGTCCTCTTGGGATCTTGGGCACGCACACACACGCACCAGGTGTGAATTTAAGCCACCAGTCCGGGACTCGAATCATGATCAACATGGGAGTTCAACGACATAGCCATTAATAAGCCAACTGCTGGTCCCTGTTACAGTCTTCCTAAAGGTTACAAGTTGTAGAGTTATTTTCACGTTGTCTATTTATAATAATGTAGGCAACTGATTCTCCACACCTTATTTTTTACCTTGTGAACTGGATGGACAACACTGAGTTGAAAAAAATGTGGGAGTCACATTGTAAATCTATAACCATTTGCACGTTTGTTTAGTTTCAGACATAGCAAAGTCTCCTGATCATGTCTCACTCAGCCGCTAGTTTTTAAAAATTTGCCAGAGAATGTGGGTGCTGGACTGAAACAGAGGGACAGAGAAAGAGGGAGAAGGGGAGAGCACCCTCACCATAGGGCATGGCCATGCTACAATCCCTTCTCTCCATTCCCCCTCCATTCGGGATTCTGGCACACGTGCACATGCACCAAGCATGTCTTGCAAGACTTGGGTCAGGACTCAAACAGTGTGTTTGGCCATGTGGGATTCATCCTCTTTAGCCACCAGGTTTTGGCTGATCCATGCTCTTACCTTTTAAATAGTGATTTCTTACTGTGGGACAAGTCTCCCTCTCTTAGCATGGTGCAGTGTTAGTTGCCTGGAGAGTTTGTGGTTTGCCTCTGACTTAGCAGTGCTGAACTATTCATTGCCCACCTTTGAAAAAAAAGAATCCATGTCCACACTCTCCAGTGCTTTCCCACCTTGAAAAGGGCTTTCCTCCCTGTCTCCCTAACCTACTGCCCACAACCGCTGCTTACTTACTGAGCTCGTCTGTCCTCAGAGCTGAACAAACACGTTAGATGACTGGCAGAGAAGACGAGCGGACAGGCCAGAGAGAGGTTCTAGGGTGAGGAACAATTCTAGTCCAGACGACAGTTTGCCCCAATGACTGTATTCATTGAGAAAACAAATAATTGTACATATTTTTTGTGAGGAAAAAATTACACTGCTCTTCATTTTGGTATGAAATCTTTGTAAACATAATTGAAACATCACTTATTTTCAGACGAGTCTGGTTTGCCTTCCACTGGGACTGGAAACAAGACATGGACGCTTGCATTTGAGCCCTACAATTAAGCAGTGGTGTGACCTTGGGCTTGTAACTCCACTTTCTGAGCCCTTAGATTCTTAATCTATGAAAAGAAGGATTAATTATAAGACAGTTTCAAAGATTCCCTCCAGATCCAAAATCATTTCATGCTGTAGGATAAAAAGTTGTTCATTTCTCTAGGGCCCTAGCAAGATAAAACCTTAATTTAAAAGTATTTTTCAAGCCAATTAAAAAGAGACAGTTTCCTTAATAACCTAAGTCAATGCTTTTAAAACGTTACTGTTGATTTCACTCTTTTGAAGTTTTATTAAAATGCAGATTCTGGTTCAGGGAGTCTGGGCGGGGCCTGAGAGCCCACATTTCCAGAGCTGAGTCCACCTTTGTAAGGGCTCTCAGGAGCACTGTTCTCCAAGTCCACGCGCCACTCTGGTTAGTAGGGACCGAGAACTGGGTTCCAGTCAGCAGAGACAGTCACACACACGGTCTCCCTTAAACACACAAACAGAATAACGACAGAATCACTTTTATTTTATTTTATTTTATTTTATTTTTTTTTGAGAGAGAGAGGTTTTTGCTGTCGGGTGCGTGTGTACGCCAGAAAGACAGAGAAAGACAGAGAAACAGAAAGCAAGAAATCTTCCCCCAAAGTGGGATGGCCACGCCGCAATCCCTTCTCCTCCATTCTCCTCTCAGGATCTTGGGCACGCACGCACATGCACCTGACGTGAGTTTTAAGTCACTGAGTCTGGGACTCGAACCATGGTCAACTATGTGGGAGTCCAGCGATGTATTCATTATGCCCCAAATCAATGTTTTAAACATCAAATTTATATGATTTTCCTCAGTTGGCATTCAGTGTTCTCAGTTATCATCAAATAAAACTAAATAAACATTTAAAATAATTTCAATGAACTATCGAAATATTTTATGTGCTTTCAGAATCAAATAAATTTAATTGTATTACTTCTTATATAATTTAGTAATTTTTTTAAACTGCCTGATTTGGTCTCCTGTCAATGATAGGAAACCATGATGCACTGTCTCAACCTGCCTCTTTTTATAACCTGCCTCTTTTTTTTTTTTTAGAGGTTTTTGCTATAGGGCACATGCGCTCGCCAGACAGACAGAGAGACAGAGAGACAGAAAGCAAGAAATCACCCCCCAGGGGGGATGGCCATGCCGCAATCCCTTCTCCATTCTCCTCTCGGAATCTTGGACATGCACACACATGTGCCTAGCGTGAGTTCCAAGCCACCGTGTCTGGGACTCGAACTGCGGTCGACTACGTGGGAGTCCAGCAACATAGCCATTACGCTAACTGCTGGTCCCTCAACCTGGCTTTTTGAAAGGTCCTCAGATTGCCAAGGTCAGGCTAGCCGCAGGGTGCAGCGGCAACACGTGCTCCAGATATCCAGGCCACTTGGGCAGGGGCTGGATTTGCATCCCTAAGTCTCTGTATGTGCATGTGTCTGTGATCCGGGCCGGCGGACGTTGGGGGTGGATGTAGCATGAAGACAATTGGAGGTGATTCTCTCTCTCTCTGTCTCTGGAGAAATAAATAGATAAGCTTTTTAAAAATGCCACATTAACTCTTTAGAGAGTCACCATAAAAACAGAGCTGGGAACAGTCACTGTGTGGAAAAGCCCAGTGCAGTTGCTCTGAGATTCATTTTCAATTTCCATGAACATCTCTCCTTCTTCTCAGTCTAATTTATGTCAGGTCCTGAACCTATGAATCTCATATTAA
This sequence comes from Tupaia belangeri chinensis, assembly GCF_000334495.1. Lineage (NCBI taxonomy): Eukaryota > Metazoa > Chordata > Mammalia > Scandentia > Tupaiidae > Tupaia > Tupaia belangeri. The sequence continues at coordinate 12,850 of NW_006201094.1, read as the reverse complement.
TTTGGACAGCTGGTCTCTGCCTCAAAGCCAAAGAGCTGGAAGGTGTTTTATTCAGTCCCACCCCCTCTGACACCAGCTTAACTCAGAAAAAATCAAAGTCAAAATGTAAAGGCCACAAGCTGCTAAGTGAGTGCATTAACGTATTGCTTCTGGGAGGAGCTTTCACATTTTCAATTTGGTAATTATGTTTTATTCTTGAAGATTTTTTTTCCTGCGCACTAGCAGCTAACATTATAAACCTTTCTTGTCGTTTTGTCCTAACTACATAAGCACGCCTAGACTCAGACCCTTGTTTGTAGGGATCTGGATCCCTACAAATACTGACACAAGTTCACAAGGTAGATATTTTTTTTTTTTTTAATGAAGAACTACGAACTTATACCAATTCAGGTTCTACCATTATTTTATTACTATACTTTTTGCTACTATTGTTGTTATTTTGATGGTAGAATATATCCAAGTGGCTCTGATAGAGCTAAAGAGGAAAACTGGGCCCTTGTAATACATGAGTGTTGCAAAGCAGAGTATCAGCTGGAAACTTATCTGAAGTGCAGTTCTCAGTTCTCATATTCTTCCACATCAAGACCCTCTCCCCTAATGTTCTGATTCACTATGTCTGAGTATATTTTCCAAAACTCAAAAAGTAACAAGTATCTTTTTTTTTTTTTTTTTTTTTTTTTTTTGTAGTTTTTTCTTCAGGACACCTTGTCAGAAAGACAGAGAGAGAGATAGGGAGACAGAAAGAGAAATCACCCCCCAGGGGGAATGGCCACACCACAATCCCTTCTCCTCCATTCTCCTCTCGGGATCTTGGGCATGCATGCACACACGCTCAGGGTGAGTTTAAGCCACTGGGTCCAGGGCTTGAACCACAGTCGACTATATGGGAGTTCAGCGACATAGCCATTATGTCAACTGCTGGTCCCAGTAACAAGAATCTGTTGTGATTCCAATGCAAGTGTGCATAGCTCATACTTGGACAATTATTTCACTAATATTCACTACTTTTGCTCTTTAATCACATAATATAAAACTCAACATTTGAAAATGTGTCTGTTTATAGTAGCAGAGACTCTTAGTTATGTAGACTGCTGGTATTTATAGTCAAATTTCAAGTGTAAGTAAATTTAATGTAAGTCTGCATTTAGCATGTAGCCAGACACATACCTACCATTCTCTGAAGTGACGTTGGTGGCAAAGGATGAGGGACATTTAAAGAAATTATTTTGAAGTTGAAAACTTCATCTGAATCCCAAATAGATTTTTGGCCCCATTTATTCTAGATTCTTGATGACAATGCCCAGAATATTGCCCAGAAACCTTTCTTCCCAACACACACACACACACACACACACACACACACACACACGCCAAATAAGTACTCAGACTAATAACAAGAAGGAATATTAATGACATATTTTCCATGAACATTAGAACGAAAAGTAATGACATAGAGTACCCTACAGAAATCAGAAAAAAATCATGATGACTTGTTGACAATTTATGACCTGGAAGTTAGGCTAGGTCCTTTTGCTAATGTCACAAATCACAGAACTCAAATTGAAAAATGAGTAACAAAACATGCTGCTTTGGTGAAAAGCTGAGAACCATTCATCTAGTTCAACTCCTTCATTTTGTAAATGTTATAAATGAAGAAGATGAGCTTTATTTATAAGTGACTTGCTAGTTGATAGCAGAGCCACAACCAGAACTAAGTCTCTTGAATTTCAGTACAGAGTTTTTTTGTTTTGTTTTGTTTTTGTTTTTTCTGAGTTCAACTGGTATCTCTTGTGGTGGAGTGGTAAATATACCATGTAACACTATTCTTTTCGATGTGTGTTTGAAAAATATACCTAAAAGCTTGAAAGGAAATGATAGGAAATACATGGTACCAAATTCGTTATAATGAATCTTCTGATGGGAAAGAGAGTGACGTAGTCGTGTGAAATGACAAGGTGGTGATGGCTTTCAACTACAAGAGTAATATTTTATTTCTTAACCTGGATAATTAGTACACAAATTTTCCTGTGCACTATATTTTTCCTTAGGGTTTTGCCATAGGGCATACACTCACCAGAGCAAGAGAAAGTGAGAAATTGCCCCCTACCTCGCAGGGGGTTGGCCGTGCTACAATCCCTTCTCCATTCTTTTCTCAGGATTGTGGGCGCAAATGCACATACACGTGGTGTGATTTCAAGCCACCAGGTACAGGACTTGAACAATGATCATCCATGTGGGAACCTAGCACCTTAACCAACATACCACCTGCTGGTCTCCCATATCCTTTAAAAAAAGTATCATAAATAATTGTTAAATAGGTTTTAAAAGATATCTGGTGTTCTGTAAATCTAAAATTACAATAACATTGATTTTTATCTATATAATTCATAGGATAATACTTACTCTGATTACTTTTAGACACGTATGCCCTGTCTCTTTCCCCAGTATGTACTTGTTTGTAATCAGAAAGGAACAACAAATACATATTATATGAAAGATGTTACGTTTCTCTAATTACAAAAACATGTTATAGCATTTTTTCTTTATAAAACTTATAGTTATATTGGGGATTTATAATGTTACGTTACCTTTCAAAACAGAGTGACTTACTCCAAAATAATAGAGAGCAAACAGTGTTTTTTCATAAAAAGAAGACAACTAGAAAAAACTAACGATTCTAACTACAATGGTCAAATTCTATACTAATGTATTAAATGAAAATGTTGCTGTCAGTTTTCTAGGAAAAATGTGTAGAAAACAGTAAAACACTATAGTTTCTTCAATTCTAAATCCAATAAATAAATAAAGTATTTGTTCAGTCTTCCTTAATAACAAAATTTCATCCAATACATTGCAATTCTGTAGTTCCTGATTGTTTGTTTTATTTGGGAAGGGAAAAAATGGCATCATAGTAAAGAGGCAATCTGGTTTTTTTGGGGGATATTAGGTGCAATGCTGCCCATTGAAATTTTTGACAAAATTATAAAATTTTAAGTAAAGATTTTCATTGAGAATAATTTATGTAAAGTCTTTCATTAAAAATCATTTCACTGAAAATAATTTATTCAGTTATTCTAAATACAGTAATAATTATGTAGAAAATTCTTATTTATATACCTTCAAGTATTGAAAGAAACATAAAACATTGTTAAACATGACCTTCATTCTGTTTTACTGCTCTTCCTCATATGGAATTGAAATATTTCTCTTGTAATTTTCTGCTGGAGATGTAATTCTGAATCTTGAGAACATAAAAACATCCAATCCCCATTTTCATGAAGACTTTCTTTTTACAGGATAGATAGAATATTATTGGATCATTCTGGTATTCAGATCAAGTAAACTTTGGCTGAAATGATCTGTCCTTCTCCAGAGTATACTACATTATTTATATTTCTTTTCTTTCTTTCATTTTTTTTGAGAGAGATTTTTGTTACAGGGTGTGTGCACTTGCTGGAGAGACAGGGACAGACAGAAACCAAGAAATCACACTGCCCTTGACCCTGGGGAGGGAGGTGGCCATGCTGCAATCTCTTCTCCATGATCTTTTTGGGATTTTTGTTTGGGCACACACACACACACACACACACACACACACACATCCCTGGTATGAGTTCCAAGCCTCTGGGTCCAGGACTCTAACAGCAGTGGGCCACATGGGAATCCAGCACCTCAACCACTGCCACCTGCTGGCCTCCAATATTTATATTTCTTTGTTTCCTTTTTTTTTGGAGAGGTTTTCGCTATAGGGCTCGTGCGCTCGCCAGACAGAGAGAGAGAGATGGAGAGACAGAAAGCAAGAAATCACCCCCCAGGGGGGATGGTCACACCACAATCCCTTCTCCTCCATTCTCCTCTTGGGATCTTGGACACGCACGCACACACGCCCGGCGTGAGTTTTAAGCCACCTGGTCCAGGACGTGAACCACGGTTGACTACGTGGGAGTCCAGCGACATAGCCATTACGCTAACTGCTGGTTCCCATACCAGCAATAAATAACATTTTCCTTGATAACACCACAACCAGAGAACTAGCATAGACATAATTCATACACTGTATTACTAGTTTTATATGCACACATTTGTGTGTTTGTGTGTACTACCATCCAGGTGACTTTAATGCACGCTACTTTTTGAAATACATGGGTTTAGGTTTAAGTGGACTGCAACTTATAGGGAAAAACTCCATCAGGACTTACAGTTAACTTTAGTTTTAGCAATTATTCACAATACCCACCCCTAAGAGCCCATAGTTGTATGGAAGTCTAACCAATGTGCTCCTTGCCACAAGAGAAAACCTGTTCTTTTCCCTTTTTTTTCTGATTAGCAGTATTATGGCACATCTTTAGTTTGGTTTGTAAAAGGAAACCATAAAGCTTTGACACCAGGTAAGATTAAATTTGTGGGAAAACCCTTGTTCTCATCTAGAAAGGGTTAAATCCACCTTGATGAAAAGCAAGGCTAAGCAGTCAAGTGACTTGTCACCTTACCTCTACTAGACCCAAGTCTGATATTTGGAGAGGCGGAAGATCTATGGAGGAGCAAATTGTTGTTCTTGTTCCTGTGGGGACAGCAGGATTGTCTTAGCTGCCCCTGGGGCGAGGGTCGTGTCACAGGGAAGTTACATGGCCTAGTGAAAGAGGCTGGAGGGAGAAAGAAGATTCCTCATGGCTCCTGCGAACTAGTTATTTCAGGGGACAAGAGAAATGAAGATTTTCTACTGATAATTCAGCCTCCAGCAAACAAGCTAGCATGGTAGGAGCCCTTCTGGCCTTCTATCCCTGTCTCTGTGTCTCTGTCTCTGTGTCTCTCTGCTTCTGTCTTCTCTTTTTTTTGTAATTTTTCCTTTTTACGATTTTTTTAAAGGTAAAATTTTTCTCTTGCTCTCAGCTCCACCTTTTGTTTTGTTAATAATCCCCTCTGGTCCTCCCACCCAGGCAGGAGAGGTGAGGCCTTCCTTCAGAAGAAGATTCCTCATGGTTCCTGTGAACTAGTTATTTCGTGCGGCGCGCTTGCGTGCCTCACAGTTTTCTTTTTTGTTTTTTGCTTTTTAAAGAAAAACAATAATTATAATTTTTTTCCATTTTTTGTCTTTTTTTCTCTTTCTTTGTTGTTGTTTCTCTCTCTTTTTCATTTTCTTTTTTCTTGTCTCTCCACTCTTCAATACACATTTAATGTGTTTCTAGATGGACCTAGGGGCACTGTAGCTAAATAGCTAAACATTCAAATACTACTAGGATTAACACATTCCTCAATATCTACTGAATCTGCTGCACCAGCGATCACAACAGAACGGCAAAGAGATTCTAGATCACCTCTGTCTGCTTGCTCCTGAACATTCAGATTGAACTAATAGGATTTGAAAGAAACACACCATCCATCAGATGACAAGAAATCACCGCAAGACCATAAGAAATATGGGAAAGCAAGAAAATACCTCTCCTC
>NW_006201094.1:6121-6388 GCF_000334495.1 Tupaia belangeri chinensis | reverse complement strand
GTACCATGTGAACTTACCACTGAAAGTAGTTAGATTATTTAAGAAATTGTGTGATCAATGCAATGTGGGTGGGAAAGGAATGGAAGACAATTGTAGACACCAGAGGTAGTGTGAGAAGTTGGTGGGAAAGAACAGAGGGTCAGAAAGAGGGGTAAAAATATTCTAGGAACTAGAAATGGAAAAATTTTGATAATAATATGCATGATTAAGTCTCTATGCAGTATATTCTGGATGGGAAATCACATTTTGTATGCTGTGATGATGCTT
>NW_006201094.1:0-5944 GCF_000334495.1 Tupaia belangeri chinensis | reverse complement strand
AGAATGTAAATTAAGTTACAAAAAAAAAGTTTCAGAAAAAAAACTTTGATGACCGCAGTAAGATATATAGCCCCAGCTAGGCGCTACTTTATAGGATGCCTAAAGTTAGACTTGTGTTCATGGAAATGTATATATCAGCTGTGTTTGCTATGTAAATATTTAGATTAATTAAGATCTTTAGTAATTCAATAAAATGTGGGGGAAAACAGTATAGAAAGTAAACATAGATACCAGAGACAGTGTGGGAGGAGAGTCGGAGATGGCAGAAGGTAAGAGATAGGGAACCAAGGGTGGGGGGAAAAAAGCAAAACATACAGAAAACAAGAAATGGAAAATTATTTGTTGACAATAACATGTATGTTGATGTGCTTGATTGAGACAGTATACAGTGTACTCTGGATGGAAAATCTCATTTTGTATGCTGTAATGATGTACAGTGAATGAATGTAAATAAATAAATTTAAATTAAAAAAAAAAAAGAAAGAGACTGGAGAAAATGAGTCCCTACTAAGCCAGAGATGCTTGTGGTCAGCATGCGGCATTCTGATTCTCCTCAGAGTTTAAGGAACACGTGGGTTCTAATCTTCGGCATTGGGTTCCTGACTGAAAACGATGAGCTGCCTGATAGCTATTGAGAGCTTATCATACAACAGTAAAGTCCTTTTTTTGAGTTCTTTCACTTATTTCTCCCAAAAACCTTATAATATTGATTGTTTTATTGTTTCTATATTTTTAGGTGAGAAAATTGAGGCTCATACAGGATAAGAAACTCAAAATTCTAAGTTTGTCTTATTCTAGCACCCGTAAACATAATTATCATTCCTTATTTGTCGGGTGAGAAAATAAACAACAAAGGCAACACATTCACATTTTAAAGAATGGCTGGTGGGTTCAATTGATTTAACCTGTGTCTTCACTACTAACAAGATGGTCTTACGTGTATGACAATATTTTTAAAATTTTCCCTAAGAGCTACATGTTAACTGCTGTTCCCTGTGGTCTAATAAAATTTGACAATGTCCTGAATATTCCCTATTTGGATGACCGTTTACAATGCCTGGATTTTCTCTTGATGTGGGAAATGGCACAAAATTGAGAAACTTGCTCATGTCCTTTTACAGGGAATGTAAGTCTATGTAGATACTAAATATTTTGCAGGAGGGTCTGATTAGTGATTTCCAGTGGTCTGTAGAGTTAACGTCTCAAAGGTGACCAACTGTGGTCGCTAGTTACTGATTCGCACAATTTCTGTCCAAAGTAGACCTCAGTAAGTTGTTGGCATTTTTGCAATCTTAAGAATGTTGATTATGGTGTTCAGTAAGTATTTTGAATTAAAGAATGCAATGTGGAGAGCATAAATGCAGTAGACAAGAGCAGGAGAGAGCTTGACACTGCACATGTCCTCTGGACCATGGTGGGGCCCATGGTGTGACAAATACAGGGACCAATTTAAAACTGGAGAGCAGCTGAACAGTGGGTTCAGTGGCCATGACTGGGGCAACAGAGAGGCAGCACGGTGCCAAAAAAATAGGTGTAGGCTCCAGACCACTTCTTCAGTGGTAGGTGGATAGAATGAGTGCTTCTTCAACAATAAGCTTAAGTGCGGGATCAGAGCATTTTTCAAGACTCAGGACAAGTCAATATTCACTCAAGCTATTTTCTCACCACTCTTTTATGACTGAACATACAAACACACTTGTTTTGTTTAGTGCCATAGGCTGCCTGCGCTCTCCGGAGAGAGACAGAGACACAAAGAGTGGGAAAATGAAGAAGCACTCCTGGGGAAATGGCCACGTCATGATCCCTTCTCCTTCACTCTCCCCTCAGGAGTTTGGACACACATGTACACTCTGGTGTGTTTTTCAAGCTGCCGGTCTAGGACCTGAACTATGGTGTTGGCCATGTGGGATCCAGCACCTTAATCACCATGTTATCTGCTGATCCCAAACATACTTTTAATATATCCTCATATCAGCAAAGTGAGGTGGATAGGAGGTGATCCAACCTCATATGCCATTAAGATTACCAAGCCTTCTTTATAAATGCCGATTAGCTCAAATGTAGATAGTGTTATCCTTGCCCATAGGCCTGATCAACCAACCAATTCCTGGTGGAGGTGTAGTAAAGCCTCCAACGATAACAGGGAGTATTACATTGCTCCTTGCAGTTCTGTTAGTGTTATTCTCACGTATTTTGATTCTCTATTATTAGGTACATATATGTCAAGAGTTGTTACTTATTTTGGGAACCAGCAGTTAGCGTAATGGCTATGTCACTGGACTCCCACGTAGTCAACCGCGGTTCGTGTCCCGGACCCGGTGGCTTAAATCTCACGTCGGGCGCGTGTGCGTGCATGCCCAAGATCCCGAGAGGAGAATGGAGGAGAAGGGATTGCGGCGTGACCATCCCCCCTGGGGGGTGATTTCTCGCTTTCTGTCTCTCTGTCTCTCCCTGTCTGTCTGGCGAGCGCAAGTGCCCTATAGCAAAAACCTCTCCAAAAAAAAAAAAAAAGAGTTGTTACATATTTTTAGAGAACTGACAACTTTATGTAATGCCCAACTTTATCTCTGATAAATTTCCTTGCTCTGAAGTCAGATTTGTCTGGATAAAGTTACCCCAGCTTCCTTTCCATTGACGTAAGCAACACACACACACACACACACACACACACTTTTTAAAATGTCTTTACTTTTTAACAGTATTTTTATATTTAAGATGGGTTTCTTGCAGAAAACATTTAGTTGGGACTATTTTTCTTTTCCATTTTCTTTTTCTTTTTCTCTCTGACAATCTTTGTCTTTTAATTGGTGCATTAAGGCTATTCACAAGTAAAGCCTTTATCAATATAGTTGGATTAATATTTAAGTTTATAACTGTTTTCTAGTTGTCATTTTGACTTTTATTGTGCATTTTCATAGCTCCATCTTCTCTATTCTTTTAGCATGACAATGATAACTTTAAAAGAAAATTGCAGTAGGGTACATGCACTCTCTCTCTCTCTCAATCATCCCCCACAGGGAATTGACTCCTCTTCCTTTATTCTTCTCCTGGGGTTTTGGGCATACACATGCACATGCCCTGTGTGATTTTTCAAGCCTCCAGGTCTGGGAATCAAGCTGTAGTTAGTTGTTGGGGTCCAGCCACCTTAGCCACCATGCCACCTGGCTGGTCCAACTATGCTAAATTAATAAAACCGGTTTTTAGTGGTTGCTATTGAGTTTGCAATATATGAGAGGACTTTAAAAGTTTGTGGACTTTAAAAGTACAAATTTATTTTGGTGCAAAAAATTCTGAATCCATACATAATTTTCCATAATATACATTTTTGTGAGCTTTTTAAAATCTTCTCCAATATTTACAGATAATCTAAGGCCAGTTTCAAATAACTCTATATTCTTTTAAAAGTAGGACAGAGAATAGAATAGCCCGAATACCTTTTTAATCATTATTTCTTCAATTATTTCTTCTGGTAAATATCTTTCTTCTTATCCTAATATTTCACTTATCCATCTGCTACATCTTTTGAAATTGTCCCATAATTCTTAAATATTCTTGTTTTTAGCAGTTATTTTTCACTCTGCATTTCAGTTCGGGAAGTTTCTTTTGACATATCTTCAGTTTCATCAACTCTTTCCTTGCTGTGTCTAGTCTCCTATTAAGTCTAGCAAAGGTATTTTTCACTTATGTTCCAGTATTTTTTTATTTCTGTATTTTCTTTTGATTCTTTCTTGTCATTTCCCATCTGTTCATATCTGAAGGTCGTTCCAATGCCTAGTTTACCTTTTTATACAGTGTTTTGCTTTTCTTTTAGCATGCTTTATGATTTTCTGTTGAACATTGGATATGGTGGATTAGGTAATAGAAGTTGTGGTAAATATACCCATGGGAGAAGGTTGTAAGTTTACCTGGCTAGGAGCTGGGGTGTACTTAATATTTGCTACAGTAATGTGTACCAGAAGTTTCCATTTTCTCTACAGTCCTGATGGGTTTGGGTTTCCCTCTAAAAGCTTTCCTAAATAGAGTCTGTGTCTTACAGCTCTTATAATCTACTGTTATTATATTGGAGCCCTGCTGATGTGGTGTTAAAGCAGTTTCAGTTTTTTCGAGGCCTGTGTATCTGACTTGTAACCTTTACGAGTGTTTCTTGGCTTTGTTTTCTCTCTTTCAGATGTTACAGGAAGGCCAAGGGGGCTGAACCTGTATAATTGCCTACCCTAGGTCAGATCAGGCTCTGGTGAAGTCTCTTCTCTCTAATAGTCTTTGCTGTGGAGAACTCCAGGTATAATTGAAAATGTTTACATTCCCTCTTCCTCTGTCAGACTTGCCAGAGGATTTATCTTGGCTCATTTTGAGAAACTTTCAGGGTTCCTAGAAGCAAAAATCCATGAATATATGACATCACACTAATAATTTGGTCCCCAAGCGTTTCTCACTCTCAAATTAATCTACATCTAGTATCCAGAAACCCATTACAATGACGATGTAAGTGTTTGTACCAGTTCATGGCTCCAGTGACTTCTGCTCCAGGTAAAATGCTGGCCCTGATTCTCTGGATGTGCCTGTGTCTCCAGACATTTTGGTGATGCCCTTTGACCTCGAGGCTCTGCTGTGTCCAAGAAAAGTCATTGAGTTTTATTTTGTTCAGTTTTGTCCTATTGTAAGAGTAAAAGAAGTGACGTCCAAACTCTTTGTATGTCAGAGTTGAAACCAGAAGGCCAGGCTTCTTTTTCTTTTATGAAAACCAAACCCTAACTTTGTACTCCAGTTGCAGTGGTAGCATTAAGGTATGGGGGGGTATGCATAAGGCATAGAGTTAGGGACCTAATTTCAAAGCACGTGCTAGGCACTATCCATGTGGTCTATTAATAAGCAACACTTCTTTTCTTTAAGGATTTTATTTTAACTTTACTTATTATTATTATTATCTAAGTTGATCAGAGAGCGAGAAAGACAGGGAAAGTGAGAAAGCAAGTCACCAGGTCCAGGCCTTGAACCATGGTCGGCCATGTGCGAGTCTAGTGCCTTTAATCACCACGCCCCTTCTGACCCCAATAAGTAGCATAACTTCTAAGCTTCAGGTTTCTTATATAGGAACTCACTTTGTCTCTGTCCTGATTGGTCATTAACTTAGAAAAATCATAAGAAGAGATGAATTCACTTGGTTTTAAAAATAAAATCTCTAGAAAAGTATAAAATAGTATCAATCTAATATTTATTCAATGTTAACATTCTGTAATAATTTAAAAAATTATTTATTTATTTACTTCTATTTGTTATTATTATTATTATTTTCATTTGACCAGAGAGAGACAGAGAAAGAGAGAAAAGGGAGAAAGCAAGCCACCAGGTCCAGAATTCGAACTGCGGTCAACCATGTGGGAATTCAGTGCCTTTAACTGCTAGGCCACCCACCGACCCCATTCTGTAATCATTTTAATGCACAAAAATTAAAATAAGTCATTCTTAGTTCTTTATATGTATAAAAAACATTCTGGACTCTGGAGTTCTAACATCCAATAAAAAGAGCATGATATGAATGGTGTTTTTTAAAGTTGAGTCTCATTGTGTCATGGTCCTCCTGCCTCAGCCTCCCAGCTGGAATGGCAGAGGAATATCATCCTGACCATTTTAGACAATGCATTTTTATATTGTCTAGGCCAGGCTTGAGTTTAAGGGGCTCCCACCTTGGCCTCCATGAGTTGCTGGGATTACAGGTGTATGCCACTGCAACCAGCCTCTAGGGTGAACTGGGAATCAAACTTAGACCTCCCATGTGACTCCTGCAGCACACATCTGAGTGCACTGACACCATGGCTGGGCCTTAAATGACGTTCTTAAACTGATGCTTATAGAAGACATTCCTTTGCACATCTAATTCTTAGTCATCTTGAAGCTAGGATAAAATATAAATAATATTTAATATATTCAATATAAATATATATAT
>NW_006201093.1:1272-1656 GCF_000334495.1 Tupaia belangeri chinensis | reverse complement strand
CTTCCTCTTCTGGAATACCAGTTATCCAGATATTGGGGGTACTCGATGGTATCCAGTATTCCTCGTATATTATCCTCATTTTTCATGGTTGTTTTTTCAGTCTTCTTGATGCTTTTTTCTAGGTCAGATGTTTTGTCTTCTACGTGAGAGATTTTATCTTCTACCTGATCTAACTTACTTTTAATACATTCAAGGGAGATTTTGATTTCCTGTATCATATTCTTCAACCCTAGAAGTTCCATCTGGTTCTTCTTTAAGGTATCTATTTCTTCTTTCAAGTCATAAAAGGACTTCCTCATCTCCTGGAGCTCCTTTTCTCTTTTCTCTTCTATCTCAGTTAGTTTGGTCACTACAAATATTCTGAATTCCTTACCTCAGACCTGT
>NW_006201093.1:0-867 GCF_000334495.1 Tupaia belangeri chinensis | reverse complement strand
TGGGAAAAGGCCAGAGGAGGAGTGACAGGACCAGGTTGGTTGGGCCTGCAGCCTCAGTCCACCTGGTGTCTGGAACTACTGGCCAGCTCGATCCTGTTTGCGGGTGGGTGGGGTGGGAGTTCGCCTTAAAGTCCCAGACAACCAACCTGTAGTCTAAGGAGGAGGAATGGTGGGATGTGCGAAGGTTTGGAGGGGTTGGGCCTGCAGCCTCATCTGCCTGGTGTCCGGAACTACTGGCCGACTCGATCCGGTTTTCCCCTTCAGAATTTCTTGAAGAGTTGGTAAATTCTCTCACGTTTTGTTTGTCTGAGATTTTAATCCCCCCCCATTTGAAGGATAATCTTGCTGGATATAATATCCTTGGTTGAAATCGTTTCTCTCATAACAATTTCAAGATGTCTTTCCATTCTTTCTTTGCTTGCATTGTTTCCATTGAAAGGTCTGGTGTTAGTCTTATGGGGTGACCTTTGCAAGTCATTTGTTGTTTCTTGCCAATTTTAGTATCTTGGCTTTATCTGTGGTTTTGGCCAGTCTGGCTAAGATGTGCCTTGTGGGGGATTTTCTTTTGTTGATTCTATTTGTTGTCCTTTGTATTTCTTGGGTCTGGATATTTGAGTGCTTCTTTAGACTTGGAAATTTTTTTTCAGGATTTCATGGAATAGATTTTCCATGCCCTTATTAGTTTCTTCTGGGATACCAAGTATTCAGATGTTTGGACGGTTAATGAAATCTAGTATTTCTCATATATTATCCTCATTTTTTTGTTGTTATTTTCTCTATATTTTTTATTTATTTTCTAGGTCAGAGATTTTATGTTCTACATAGGAGATTCAATATTTAGCATGGTCTAATTGGCTTTTAATACTT
>NW_006201092.1:0-1210 GCF_000334495.1 Tupaia belangeri chinensis | reverse complement strand
TATTATTATTATTAATTTGACCAGAGATACAGTAGATTTGAGAGAAAGATTTATGAATGGATCTATTGAAGTAGATATGAAGAGTTGAGATCATTTAATTACATACCATGCTCACAGAGAGTATCTAAAATGGAAAAGGAATTAAAAAAACGAGGGGCATAGAGTGATTCATCCATTTAGGATCATTCAACTTTGTTTATCTGGCACCTTAGTGTTGGCACAGTTGTCCATCAAAGTGAGTACTGTTGTGGCATAGAGGCATGTGTGTGATTTCCAGCATGGACTCTAACTTTCATATGTTCTAGATACATTTTTCCCAAGTGTACAAGTTACCAGTAACAGACACTATTGCTGAGTCCCCAGTATGGCAATATCTCTCTGGGAAATCAGTCAGCCTAACAGGATGGCATATTGTCTACCATAAACTCCCTCTACTCTGAAGGGAGCAGAAATTCATCTTGGATAGAACTTGACATAATCCATAACTCATAATGGATTATCTTTCCAATCTTCAAGGCCACAGATAGTGACTGACAGAGTGATGTATTATGTTGCATCAACCCAAGAAACCTAGGTTACAGAAAAGGAAATAGGGTACTGGCAATGACTAGTACACTGGTTCTATCATATTTCAGATCACTTAGAAGCCATCATTTTAATAAATTGATGAAATTCCTTTTAAAATGAACAGTTGAGATATCTAGATGATATTGTTCAGTTTTCATGGAATATTAGAGGAACACTTATATAAAACTGTATTTATGTCTACTTATTCTACATTTTCTATGTGAACCTTATGAATTATATCTTTTCTATACTCTCAAGTTTATATTTATTCCTTGAAAATAAAGCTGTAAATTTATTTTAGGCTTCTTTATTTTATCTCTTGAATAATATATAGAGAGAAACAGGCATCATCAACAGTGTCTCCTCACTCTGCAATCTATCCTTCAACCAAAATTGTATCTTCCTGTGTGAAAGTGCCCACATATTTCAGGTCAACCAGAATTTGACCACAGTCTTCTATGGGGTTGTATCATTGTGGAGTCCAACAGCCTATGCCACTGTGGCTTGGCCAAGGTGCAAATGGTGTGTGTGTGTGCACATATGTATGTATGTGAAAAAGAGAGAAGCACGGACAACAGGGCATCACTTCATGATTTTCACCAATCCTTCCCAGCCTCTTGAGAAAGAGATTTATGAATGGATC
>NW_006201091.1:0-1279 GCF_000334495.1 Tupaia belangeri chinensis | reverse complement strand
TTCCCATGAATTAACAGCTATAATTTTATTATTCTTCAAAATGTCATTTTCATTAGCATTTATTCTTTGCACCATAGTGTTTAGTAAATCTGTCTTTATCATTTTTATTATATATGAAGTATATAGGTTGATTTTTAAAAAACTATTATTTTTTTCATATAGAGAACACTTACATGCACAGAAGAGAATAAGACGGGGGAGAGGGAGACAGAGAGAGAGAGAATAGGGTCTTAATCTCTGTTTCCTGGCCCTTTAGGTCTTCAGAATCTCAGCCAAGTGCTCATGCTTTGGTGTATTTTTGAGGCAACTCTGGGATCTGAATATGTAGGTGGCCACGTGGCTTCCATTACAGCAGTTTTCTTGCTACCAATTGCAACACCAGGCTGGACCTGTATAGGTTTATGTGATATAATTAAGAAAAAGGACAAGAATTATCCAATTCAAGCTCACGTTAATGCCTATTTAAAGTCTTTTCTTAAAAATAGCAAATCATAGCTAACTCTACTATCAAAACACACTATCGACTTTATCCAACTATTTCCTATGAGCTATGACCTTAGTAGACCCTTAGTCTGCCTTCCAAATAGGCAACTATCTTAAAAAATATTTTCCCACTGTTTTAAATGAATTTTTATGACTCCGGTCTTTTATGAGTTTCCTCTCTGCTTGCAAATACAACATAGATTGAGTTTTTGTTATAATAGCTGACTACTCTAAGGTGGATTCAATAGACAATAGTTCAAAGAGAGCCAAATTTGTTTCTTGTTTACATCAATGATTGGTGGACATTTCAGTTCATTGATGATTGAGGAGGTCTTATAATTTTTTAAGAACACAGGTTTTCACAAGTTCATCCATCATAAACAAAGCTTACAAACCTTTTAAGCATGGGCATCTGGAAGAAAGGTGGATGGATGGTATAGAGGGTCACTTGTTAGGCATTTTTATTAGCCATGTCTAGAAATGGTGCACATTGCTTCCACATCCATTCTGTTAGCTTTCAGTAAAAGTATCCAGCCACACCTAGCAGTGTAGAAAAGATGGAAAGTGTGGTTTACCATGTTTCCAGGGATGACAGTCATCGTGTTTACCAAACAACTATGTCAGCTAGATTGTAAAAGTAGGTTTTCTCAAAAAGTTGGTTTCCATGAAGACACATAATAGAATAATCAAGGATCACAGAAGGCAAATTTTAATGAGAATGTGACTATAGATATGTCTGAGGCATAAATTAAAGAAACAGTGTTAAAAACTTTACATTTTATGCCTTGTTATTTGT
>NW_006201090.1:1045-1383 GCF_000334495.1 Tupaia belangeri chinensis | reverse complement strand
TACAGTAACTGCTGGTCCTGCAATCCCTTTTTTGTATTCTCTTGGGATTTTCAGCATGCATGCACATGGAGGCAGCATGCTTTTCAAGAAACCAGGTGAGTTGGTCATGTGGTACCCATCACCTTAATCACCACACCACCTGCTGGCCCTAGGCCTGAAAGTTTTAATCATAAAAGAACAGCTAAAATAAAAAAGTGTAGCCCCACCTACAAAAATTTGTGCTGGATGCTGTTACTCAGCAGGTGGAGCCATATGGGAGGCTTGGGTTTCATTTCCAGCTAAGCTAAAAAGCCAGGCAGGTTGGTGAGTGCCTGTAGTCCCATCCTGTGGGTGGGTGA
>NW_006201090.1:0-663 GCF_000334495.1 Tupaia belangeri chinensis | reverse complement strand
GCTGGACTCCCACATGGCCAACTGCCATTCACATCCCAGATCTGGTGGCTTGCTTTCTCACTTCCTGTCTCACTCACTCACACTCTTGCTCTCTCTTGCTCTGTCCCTCTCTGGTCAAATTAAAACAAAGAAAGTTAAATATTAAAAATTTCTTTCTTAATAGTCTGGAATTCATACTTAAGAAATTAATCATAGGTAATTTATACTATGAAACAGTATGGTTTGGAACAAATTTACTTATTTAATTATGGACTAAGAGATCCTTTATAATATCTGTATAGATAAATACTTTAAAAATGTTCTTTCATAAAACAGAAGTCAAGACACGAGTGCATGCTCAGGTTCCTGTTAGGCCAGAGAACTGCAGGAATGGGACTGTGGCATGACCAAGTCCTATGGAGGGTACTTGTCTTTCTAATCACACTCTCACACATACATGCATACTCTGTCATGAATTTTAAAAGTAATTCTTTCTAAAACTGGGACCTAAATAATCCTTTTTAGTGCCGTAAACAGAACACATCACAACACGATAGATCTGGCACACCCATATGTATTTATTCTGACTACTATAGCAATGCACAATAAAATACAAACTTATAAGTGAAATATGTGGTCATGTATAAGTTCTCTGTGTAGTTTCTGACCATGGGAACAAGACAA
>NW_006201089.1:0-1006 GCF_000334495.1 Tupaia belangeri chinensis | reverse complement strand
CCATTCTCCTCTCGGGATCTTGGGCACGCACGCACACGCGCCAGGCATGAGTTTTAAGCCACCAGGTCCGGTATGCGAACCACGGTCGACTACATGGGAGTCCAGCGACATAGCCATTACGCTAACTGCTGGTTCCCAAAGCTGCTTATTTTAATTATTCTGTTAAGGGTAGAGGTCACTGGTGTTTTCCACTATATCTCTTTCATTTAAAGTGTCAGAGAAATAACTGATTACGGTACACATTGTAAAACTGATAGACCTTGGGTTACACAGTACAACTCCTTGGGTGTCCGAGTCCATTGCACCTTATTTACAAATACCAGTGGGTCCAGTGTAAACCTTTTAGTACTAAATGTCAAGTCTAACTGTGAATTTTGTTCTGTATCTTAAGTAAATTTATGATAATATTCAACCAAATATATGTACTTTTGTGAACTATGAATATTCTAATTAAATTTTACATACTATAACATGATTTTTACACGAATGATACCTGGTTTAACTATCAAATGTCCATATTTTACTACAATTTTATTATAAAAGGTACAGTATCACTAATGAATTTTGATTTTAAAAATCAAATTAACTTTAGTGGTATACTATTTTTTACAAATACACATAGAATTGTATTACTTTTTTAAAATAAAGAAATAAAACATAACAAAGAGGGGCCAGCAGACGGCACAGCATTTATGTCACTGCACTCCCACATGGATGACCATGGTTGGAGTCCCACACCCAGTAGTTTCAAACTCATGCTGGGCGTGTGTGTTAGTACTTGTGAAACCAGGAGGAGAACGAAGGAGCAGGGATTGCACTGTAGCCATCTCCCCAGGGGGGATTTCTCACTTTCCCTCTCACTGTCTCTGTCTCTCTCTCTCTGCCAAGTCACCTGCTCTAGGGCAAAAAGAATCTCTAAAAATAAAATAAAAATAAAAAAGAAAGGTGTTGCTCCTTGAGTTCTGGCAGTCATACACGCCTAAGTTACCACTACCACAATGAAGAT
>NW_006201088.1:0-3301 GCF_000334495.1 Tupaia belangeri chinensis | reverse complement strand
TTTCTGTTTCCAATTCTTCTTTCTTTGCCTCCAAGACTTCTCTACCTTTTCCTGTAGTCTCTTCAATTTGTTTACATAAAGAGATTTTCTCTTTTTCTGGGAAACTGCTGCTCATTACAGTTTCTCTTTAGTGTGGTTATACCTTTCTTCTGTCTGTGATACACTCACAAAGCTTATGCTCTTCCTCCAACCACTGTACCTGTCTGTCTTCCAGAGCCTTGTCAACTTCTAGTTGTGCTTTTTCAGCTTGGCTTTTGAAATTTCAGCATTCCTGTTTTAACCTCTCCACAATTTCCTTCACCATTTGGTTTGAATTCAGCAAGTCATTCTCTGTGTAAGTGAGGTCAACTGGATCTGCAAATTACTGATTTGCTGTTTCAGGTCAGAATTCTCATTTTTTACTTTCTCTGCATTTTCAATATTCACAATGTGTTGTTGAAATTTTAACCTAAATCTGAAGTACCCCTCTGGCCCTCTTTGAGGTCCGCAATTTCTCTTCACACTGATCCTTTTCAGATTGCCTCCAGACATCATGTTCCACTTTCATTTTCTCTAAATCTACTAATCTGTTCTCAAGTTCTAGCTTTACATCTTGTAATGCTACACGTTTTTGATAACATTCTTCCTTGGCTACTTGTATTTTACATATTAATTCATGATCCTTTTCTAGTAAGAGCACTTTCTGGTGTTGAACAGCTGATTTAAGAATTTCATTGCCTGACTGTAATTCATCCAGTTCACTTTGAATTTTATTCCTTTATCTTTCTAGTTCACTCTTAGCTCTTGCTGCCTCCAATTTGATGTCTGTTATTTCTAGTTTGTTTGAATGTTTAAGTTCTTTTACTTTACTGAGCAATATATTTATTTCTCATTCAGCTTTATGTAATTTACTGATTAAAACTTTTGTTCCCTGATTGACTGTAGTTCTTTTTCCAAGCATTAAGCCTATAGTTTGACTGCTTTTTGGCCTCCAGGGATCTCACTGTAGCCTGCACCTCAGCCAACTGCCATACCTGTATTCTTTACACATTTTCTATCTGAGCATCAGAATTCTCTTCTTCAGCCCTTAATCCTGCTACTTCAGTCTCTAAACCTTTCCATTTCTAACACAAATGGACTTTTTCTCAAATAAGTTGCTCCAGTCATTTGCTGTCTCTTGTGGGATCAATACTAAGTATCTGGTTATGTAGTTCTTTATCTTTCTTTAGTCTTGCAACCTCTGATTCATATTTTATTTTTTCTTCTAAAATCCATGCAAACTATTTTTTCTGGTGTGAAAAAAATGTATGCTTATAGTGAAGATTATATTCAGCTCTACATTTTTCCACTTCTTTACCCATATTTTGAAAACCCTCTTTCATGGGAGTTTCTAAATCTTGTTGTATCTGGGCTCTTAACAATTCCAACTTTTGTGGAGTTAATACCTGAACTTTATTTCTTCTAACATTTTCTTTTTCTCTAACAATTTCCCTTTTAGCTCTTTAAGTGGCAGTTGAAATTTTTTCTAGTGACTTTTCATTTTAACAGGCACTTGAGTTCATTTTGTGACTTTATGTACTCATCTGCAATCTTGTGTGTTCAGCTTTTAGAGTCTGATAATTGGTTTTATGATGTTCACATCATAACCTCTCAGCAATTAACATTTTCTGGAACTCAGACTGACAACTTGTCAGGCAACTATCTCCACCCAGAGGAAAATGTTGACAAAAGTGTTCATATTGGTAAGTGAGCTGACAACTATGTAAAAATAAGTTCTGACTTTCTTCTTGCTTTACTTTTCCTTCCAAGAGTATTTCTCACTTCTTTCTTGCTTAGGCAGTATCTCAGGAAGCCAAGTTACACCAGACACACATCTGGTCCTTGCAACATGTGCAAGTACTGCTGAACAGTGACTGGTGTTGTGGCTGCACTCACTACCAGGGACACCTCCACAACTCAAAACACCAGCTCCCATTCAACTCTGCTCACAGAGGCATTGGAGTATAGGGACAGGGTCCTACAGTGAGAATGTCAGCCCAACTCGCCATGCTTGCCAAGGTCCCAGAGGCCACTGGTGCAGACTGAAAAGGAGATGGAGGAGGGTCGAACTGGCCCTGCAGCCTTCCAACCCTGGGAAAGTCTAAGGTAATCCAGGTCGGCTCCAAGGGCACCCGAGGCAGAGAAAGTCCCACTTTCTCTGAATGAACTGGCCTCATCAGCTTGCAGGGCCAGCCTAGGGCACACATACCACCAAGATGTCCTCTCAGGTGTGGCCAGGCAACGTTCAATATCTGAAAACTTTTAGAATCAGAGGAATCTTCAATTTCAATTCCAACTAAATATGTTGCACAAGGGAAGAAAAAATGGAACTGGAGATAGATTTCACATCACCTCCTCCTGTACACCTCTGAGCATACAATTTAATTCCAAAAATTAGGAAAAATGTACAATCCATCAGATGACCAGAAACCAGCACAAGAGACAGGATAGATAAGGAACCAAGAGAATAGCTCTTCCCAAGGGAAAATTGTAACTCTTCATCAGCCATAGGCAGTACAATGGAACACATGGAAATGTCAAATAAAGAATTTAAAATATTCATAGTGACAAAGCTAACTGAGATGAAAGAGAAGAGAGCCAATGAGTACAATCCATCA
Source organism: Tupaia belangeri chinensis (assembly GCF_000334495.1). Classification (NCBI taxonomy): domain Eukaryota; kingdom Metazoa; phylum Chordata; class Mammalia; order Scandentia; family Tupaiidae; genus Tupaia; species Tupaia belangeri. The sequence continues at coordinate 665 of NW_006201088.1, read as the reverse complement.
GATGACCAGAAACCAGCACAAGAGACAGGATAGATAAGGAACCAAGAGAATAGCTCTTCCCAAGGGAAAATTGTAACTCTTCATCAGCCATAGGCAGTACAATGGAACACATGGAAATGTCAAATAAAGAATTTAAAATATTCATAGTGACAAAGCTAACTGAGATGAAAGAGAAGAGAGCCAATGAACTCCTGAAGGTACAGAAGAAAAGAGACAATGAGTTCTAGGAGGTGAGGAAGTTCTTGTACAATCTGAAAGAGGAAATATACATCATAAAATAGTATCAAACAAAATTGTTAGAGGTGAAAGCTGTAAAACAGGAAATCAAAACCTCCCTTGAAATTCTAAAAGCATATTAGATTAGGCAGAAGATTGAATCTCAGATGTAGAAGACAGAACCTCTGACCTAGAAAAATTTACCAAAAAGACTAAGAAAATAACTTCAAAAACTAATAATAATATACAAGTAATAGTAGAAACCATTGAATGCCCAAACATCTGGGTTATCAATATCCCAGAAGGTGAAAAAACTAACAAGGGCATTGATAATAGAGTCCATGAACTCCTGGAAGAAAACTTTCCAAACAGAGAGGCATTCAAATATCCAGACCCAATAAATACAAAGAACTCTATGTAGAATCAACCCAAGAAGATCTTCCTTAAGG
>NW_006201087.1:0-477 GCF_000334495.1 Tupaia belangeri chinensis | reverse complement strand
TAATTGCACACAAACAGCTATTACTCAATAGATGAAATGCCATAATTAATATTTTGTAGTCACACAATGTAGGAAGAGAGTGGGAGTAGGGGAAGAGTGTAAGAAAGAAAAATAGAGAGGTTAAGACATTTATGGGACACACAAATGGATTATTGTTTGTTGATGATAACATGCCTTGTATCTTGAACTGGACTGGTATGAAGTGCGAAATGCATTCATGTTAGATAAATTCAACTTACAAGCTAAGTGATGTGTAGTGATTAAACTATAAAATAAATATTAAAAGAAAAAATATTTTATAGTCACAATTTGCTGTATTTCTGTGTGGATAGGGTTTGTAATGCCATCTCTGCTTAGGAATTCTTATCCTGCTTCTTCATGTCCACATTCATGTGTTCTATAAGATTTTTAGCTTATTTATTTATTGACACAAATGATAATAGTACATAATTATAGAATACAATGTGATGTTTCACT
>NW_006201086.1:0-519 GCF_000334495.1 Tupaia belangeri chinensis | reverse complement strand
AAAAGAGAAAGCACCCCGTGGGGGACAGTCACACTACAATCCCTTCTAGTCTTTCCAGATTCTGTACACACACGCACACACACGACGCACATACACACACACGTGCATGCACACACACACCCAGCATGTTTTTTAAATCCTCAAGTCTGGGACTTAAGTGACAGTCGACCATGTGGGATCCAGCTGCCTTAACCACCTCACCACTAGGTGGCACAGGCTGTAGAATTTCTAAACAGTATTAATTAATTTTCCTTCTGAACATTTAAACAACACTGTCTTCAGAATACATACTCTGATCAACTTTCTTAAAAAATTACTTTATTTAACTTTACTTATTTATTTATTTTAATTTGACCAGAGAGAGGGAGAGAGGGCAAGATCCCAGGTGGGCCATGTGGGAGTCCAGCACCCTTGACTGCCATCCACTGGCTGGCTCCGTGACCTATTCTTAAAAAGTCCATATGGAAAGCTCATGGAAGTGGTCAGAAGGTGGCCATGAAATGATTCTCAGTGTAGTTC
>NW_006201085.1:974-1178 GCF_000334495.1 Tupaia belangeri chinensis | reverse complement strand
ACTAGATCTCAGCTCTCATAGTGGACTCAGTATTCTTCTGGACTGCCCTTCTCTCCTAGATTAGATGGGAGGGGGAGAGAGGAGGGAATTATTACCAAGATAAAGGAGGATTTCAGAGCCAAGAAAATACTTTACCTTAAAAGAAACTATTTAAGGAAAGTTTTTTAAAAGACAGAGATAGAGAAATACAGAGAGAAAAGAACA
>NW_006201085.1:0-948 GCF_000334495.1 Tupaia belangeri chinensis | reverse complement strand
TCAGCAGGACATTTTCATTGTTCTTATCCCTGAAAGCACTAGATCTCAGCTCTCATGGCAGACTCAGTCTTCTTCTGGCTTACCCTTTTTACCTCTCCAGGTTGACTTCTCAGCAGAACATCTTCATTGCTCTTATCGCTGAAAGCACTACATCTCAGCTCTCATGGCCAATTTAGAAATAATTTTTAAAAGATGTTCAATATATCCACCGAGAAAACAAAGTATGAATTATAGATTTGTAGTTGATGTGGCTATGAATAATGAGCTATAAATACAACTACCCGAGTTAAGGGAAAGGAGAGGATAGTAAGTCAAGAAACTAGAAGTCATGGCTTAAATGAGTCATCTAATGGACATTCCACTTCTAGGATAATAATGAAAAAATCCACAATCTTCTTGTTAACAATAATTAGCACTGGATAAGAAGGCTAGTGGTGAAGTCTTCACTGGATCTGCTTGTCCATGAAGAAAATAGGTAAGCATGGATAAAAGATCACAAAACTATAACAGTTTCAGGAAGCTATCTGTCAGAATAATAAGAGGTAATGCGAGCTCTAATTCTCCAATGGCAAGGGAACAGTGAAAGAAAAACAGTTCATATTGGTTATAAAGATGAAGCTGTGTTATATAGTAATGCTTCTCAAACTTTAAAGTACATCAGAATTGCATGGGGATCTAATTAGAATGCAAATGGGAATTCATTCTGACGTGATCACCATTAATGACATCCCAGATGAAGCCAGTGTGTCTGCCCACAGTTGAATAACAAGTTTATGAAGAACATTACTGTTAACCAAGGGCAATTCCTGCTTAGAACAGGGCCTGGCCCCTTCTCCAAACAAACAACCTACAGAGGACTAGCTTGTTCACACATGAGTGGTAATCTCCAACATCAGAGGAATACACAGAAAATAAAGAAAGGAACAGAAAAAGCAAACAAAATAGAAA
>NW_006201084.1:0-525 GCF_000334495.1 Tupaia belangeri chinensis | reverse complement strand
CTTTCGACCCTCCTATCCAAGAACCCTTCTGTTAAAACCCCCCATGGTGCAGGAGCCACTGGCAGCAAAACAGTACACATGAGTGAGCAGAAGTATTGCATGTCTCAGACTTCTTGCTGCTGTCTTTTGCTGGTGCACGTGCACTTTGGTACTTTTCCTCCCATCACCCCCAGCACTGGAGCCCTTCCACCATGAGCCAACCTCTGGGCAGGAACCAGGAGTAAGGGATAGAGTAAATAGGAGGACATCTTGATGCTGACTTTGATAGCACAGTTATGCTCTGAACTTCTCTCACGCCCCTGCACACCTCCACAGTATGCCCCACACTGCAGGAGGCAGCAGAAGCGAAAGTGAGCTCGGAAGTGCACATCTTATAGTTCTTGCTGTTGACTTTTGGCTGGAGACTGCAGGGGGCGTCTTTGGATCCCCCCCTGCTCCCCTTTGCCTTTAGTTCCTATAGTGCAGAAGCCATTTAGAGAGAGAGATAGCAGGATTGAGTATCTCAGACTTCTTGCCGCTGCCTGT
>NW_006201083.1:0-457 GCF_000334495.1 Tupaia belangeri chinensis | reverse complement strand
AAGTCATTTAGGAATTGGTTGTTTAGTTTGCGTATACTTAGATGTTATTGATGATTTTTTTTCTGAAGTTAATTGCAAGTTTAATTTCATCATGGTTGGTGAAGATGCTGGATATAGTTCTATACCTTTGAATGTGTAAAGGTTTGTTTTGTGCCCTATCATGCGGTCTATTTTTGAAAAATTCCATGTAGAACTGAGAAAAATGTATATTTTTTGGTTGTTGGTTGGAAGTTTCTATAGATGTCTGCCAAGTCCATTTGAATTGCGATATTATTTTGATTCTGTATCTCTTTGATTTTTTTCTCTAGATGATCTGTTCAAAGGTGATAGTGGGGTGTTGAGATCCCACATTTAGTGTGTGTCAGTCTATATCCCCTTGTAACTTTAGGAGTTTTTTCTTCAGATATCTCAGTTTTCCTGATTTGAGTGCATAGTGTTATATGTGTTTGATGTATTT
>NW_006201082.1:0-541 GCF_000334495.1 Tupaia belangeri chinensis | reverse complement strand
GGGTCATCAAGGGAGACCTTGCTAAGAAGGTGCCATTTGACCAAGTGCTGAGACTCTGGTGCACCTGAGGCTCAGCATATATCTTTGAAGTTGTCATGAAGGAGTTGGGGAAGATGGGAGTAGAGGCCAGAGAGGCAAAGGGAGAGGAAGGGATCCGACTTTGGAGGTGAACGGAGGTCCTGTGTTCCTGAGTTAGGTTGGAATCACTGGAGGAGTCAAGCAAGTGGCCTAGCCCTGCAGTTCCTTCAGCAGGCTGCAGCTGGTTGGAGGAAGCAGGGGGGAGAGAAAGCTGAGGCAGGGGATGTCGAGAAGGCTGTTGTGTAGGGCAGGCAGAGCAGAAGGGCGGTATCGGGTTCTGAACATACCTCAAAGGTGTGTCTACCAGGATCTGCTCATGGATTGGCCAGGGCTTGTCAGAGAAAAAAATGGAGTCGCATGCCCCTATCCCCCACTCCCCGCCAAGATATGTTGGAGAAACCAGAGGATGAGGTGGGGGAACTGCAGAAGAAGAGGCTCCATGAGGGACATTTTACCTTGTCCA
>NW_006201081.1:0-806 GCF_000334495.1 Tupaia belangeri chinensis | reverse complement strand
AAACACAACATATCAAAACTTATGAGGTGCAACCAAAGCAGTTCTAACAGGAAAGTTTATTGCAAAAACTGTCCATAGTAAAAAATAAAGAAGAATCTCAGATAAACAACTTTTCTACCTCAAAGAACTGGGAAAACAAACAAACAAAAAAAAACCTAAGCCCAATGTGTACAGAAGAATGAAATAATAATAAACAGGACATCAGTACGTGAAATAAAGGCCCAGCCACAGGGAGGCACACTGGTAAGATGATGGTGCTCTGCAATCCGAGACCACATGAAAGGGTCTGGTTTGATTCCTGGCCCACTCTAAAACCCAGGCATGGTGGTGCACACCTGTGCTGCTGGCTACATCAGAGGTTGAGGCAGAAGGATTGCCTGTTTTAAATAATTAATTATTAATTAAAGACAAGAAAACCAATAGAAAAGTTCAACAAAACTTAGAGTTGATTTTGAAAAGAAGAACAAAGTCAACAAACCTATAATTAGAGTAACTAAGAAAAAAGGAAAGACTGACAAAAACAAAATTAAAATTAAAGAGAAAACATAACTAATTGCACAGAAATTCAAATGATCTTAACAAACAACTACTACGAACAAACATGCATCAACAATGAGCGAACACGCATTAACAACTGAATAATCGAGAAGACAGATAAATTCTTAGAAACATACATAACTGATGAAACAAAAAAAAATAGAAAATCTGAGCAGACCAGCAACAAGGGAAAAGATTCAATCAGTAATTAAAAATCTCACAGCTAATAGGGCCAGCCAGTGGCATGGTGGTTGAAGGTGCTGGACTCC
>NW_006201080.1:8717-9301 GCF_000334495.1 Tupaia belangeri chinensis | reverse complement strand
ATTGAAATGATCACGTTGTAAGCTAAATAATAATGTACATATTGTTTCACTTGATAGTGTCTCATATTTCTTGTAGGCTTTTTTTTTTTTTTTCACTTTCTTTTGTGCATGTGTTGCTCCTCTGTCTGGGTAATTTCAGATGACTTGTTTTCAAACTCACAAGTTCTTCTGCCCGCTTGAGTCTACCTACTGCTGAAATTTGCTATTGAATTTTTCAGTTTGGTCACTTTATTATTTAGCTCCAAAAATTCCATTTTTTTTTCTTTATGGTCTATCTCATTTTTTAACTTCTCTCTTGGTCATGTATTATTTTTGAATGTTTAAAGTTCTTTTTGTTGTGAAGATCACTGAGATTCAAGATAATTATTCTGAATTATTTATCAGGTAGTTCATAGATCTTCTTTTATTTAAGGTCAGTTACAGATTATTTATTTTATTCCTTTGGTGGTTTCATGTTTCCCTGAATGTTCATGATCCTTATTGCCATGCATTAGTGTCTGTGCATTTGAAGTAGGCACTTTTTCCAGTCTTTGTAGAGTGGCTTCATTTGGAAAAGCACTTCATCAGTTCAGAAGTCCACCGAA
>NW_006201080.1:0-8519 GCF_000334495.1 Tupaia belangeri chinensis | reverse complement strand
TTGTTGGGGGGGAACCACACCCATAAAAAAAAAAAAAAAAAAAAAAAAAAAAAAAAAAAAAAAAACTCTCTAAAAAAAAAGTTCACAGAGTCTGGAGAGACTATCTGGTCTGACCCATGGACAGGCTTGCTGCTGGAGTCCCTATACAGGCTGGCCTGGTAACTATGTCAGCAGGTAAGTTGGCCTGGTGCCTGGGGCCTACTGGGATGGGCCTATACCCTGCATTAGCTAAAGAGTGGGGTCACAGAAACTGGGCTGGACCTTGAAGCCACAAGGACTGGTCTGGAACTTGCAGGTCTAGAGCCTGTGTCTATGGGGGCCAACCTGTAGGTTAGGTCTATGGGTGCCAGCTTGGTGCCTGAGGCCCTGGATGCTAATCTGATACTGGGGTAGGGCTGGAGGCTGGCCTATAGATGCTTATCTGAAGTCTGTGCTTTTGAGGGCTGACCCAGTATGGATCCGTGTCTGAAGCCTGTGGCTACATAGGCCAGCCTTGCATTGGCTCAGTCTGGAGCCTGGGCTGGGCCTGAAGCTATAGCCAGGGTCCACATAGGTCAATCTGCTGTTTGAGGTTAGCTTAAAATCTAGGGCACTGGAGGACAGCTTGACACTGAGTTCAGTCAGGAACTTGAGACCACTGGGCCCCTTGGGAATGGGGAAGGCTTGGGCAAAGAGCCTACAGAGCTGACTGAGAGCCCCTGGAGTTATGTGTTATGGGGGCTGGCCTACAGCCTGAGTCTTTGGGAGATGGCCTGGTGCTGGGGCAGGTCCAGAGATGGAGTGCATGGAGTCAGTGTGGAGGTTCAGTTCAAGAATGACTGCCTAGAGTCTGGGGCAACAAGGGCCTGCCCAGTGCTGGGTTTTATTATGGTAGGCCTGGTGGTGTAGTCCAAGGCAAAACTCAGTGCCATTTTCCTTTCCTTTCCACTTTACAGTCTATGTCTCTGCACTGTGTTGCCTGGGTTAGGGTAAGGGTGACACAAGTAACATGAAACTGTCCTTCCTACACTCTTACGTATGTCTTTTCTTATTTCTTTGCTTCACCCAGGTTCTTTAATTGCTCATCTTGTTTCCTTAGCTCTTGTGAAGGTGCTTTCATGCATGGATAGTTTTTCAAATCTATATTGCTGTGAAGAAATAAGCACTGGAAAATCCTTTCTGCCTTCTTGCTGACATCACTCTTGTTATACTTTTTATTTGCTTGTTTTAGAGATAGGATTTTGCTATGTTGCCCAGTCAAGCCTTGAACTTATGATCCTCCAGCCTCAGGCTCCTGAGTAGCTAGTATTACAGACATACACCACTACGCTGGCTCCTGGAAGTTTTAGATGAAAACTTCTTATCTAGCTAAGGAAGTTAATAAGTTAATGTATTTATTCAACAAATTTTGTTTTTTTAATTTTTACATTTTTAATTTCATTTTCTTTTATACATGCAATCACATTATTTAGCTTACAAAGTGAATATTTCAACAGGTGAACATTTTTCCTTAGTCCAATTGATAAAACTATAAAATATCTTCAACAGATAATACCATATTTCTTTGTCCCATTAATGCTTTGCCTCCCTATTTTTCTTCTAAATGTCCTTCAACAAATATTTTATGTGTCATGTATTATTCTAGGCACTTGGGAAACAGTGAATTTAACAGGCAAAATCTCTCTGCCTAGTAGAGTTTACATTCTAGTTGAGGTACAGTAAATAAATAATATAAAAAGCAAAATATAAACTATTATAGATGATAAATGTTGAGAAAAATAAAGCAAAGGAGGCAAGAGTGGTTGTTAGCGACAGGAAAGGGATTACAATATTACATAAAAAAAATGTCCAGAGAGGGGCCAGCAGGTGGCATAGTGGTTAAGTGCTGGAGTCTCACATGAATGACTGTGGCTTGGGTCCCAGGCCTGGCAGCTTGAAACTCATGCCAGACGTGTGTGTGTGCATGCCCAAAATACCAAGAGGATAACAGAGGAGAAGGAAAGGGGATTGTGATGTGATCATCTCCCCCGGGGTTGATTTCTCACTTTCTCTCTCTCTCCCCTGTGAGTACATATGCCCTATAGCAAAAATCTCTCTTTAAAAAAAGAAACAGTGCCCAGAGAAAGCCTTTATTTTGAAGAAATAAGGTAAAAAGAGCAAAAAGAAGAGTAGGGGTAAAGCATGAGTATCTATGGGGCAAAACATTCCATTCAAGGGCAGACCAAGTTAAAAGTCTTTGTGTCTGAGTGAGATGAGGCCATTGCAGGGTGTCGAAGTGTTGAATAGGGGAAAGCCATCATCCTGCCTTGTGAGTGGTGATTAGAGAGGGAGTGGGAGAGAGTGCTTCAGATCATGTGGGTCCTAGTAAACTACTGCGAGGACCTGAGTTTGATTCTGAGTTAGAGGAGGGCACTGCAGGGTAATGAGCAGGTGAGAGACATGATGTGACTTACATTTTAACATGATTTCTGTAGCCACGAGTGAAGAATATTTCAGGGGTTGGGGAAGAAAAGTGTCAGGAGGCTGTTACAGTAATACAGGCTTTGGAGTAGGCAGAGGCAGTAGAAGTGATGAGAAGTGAACAGATTATGGTTACATTTTGAAAGGGAAACTGACGTGAGGTACTGATAAGTCAATTTTGTGGTTGAGGGGAAAGAAAGAAATCAAAGTAGAGAATCAAGGAAGTTGCTAGTGAGGTTTTTTTATGAATAGGAGTCAAATTTTTAGCTTTTTTATTATACATATTTAAGATATACAATATGTTTTGATATACAGATATGTCTTGAAATTATTACTACACCAAACTATTGGTAATATATCCATCACCTCACATAGTTACCCTTTTGGTGTGATAAGAGCACCTAAAATCTACTATTGACTTGTCAGGAAAGTCATGAAGCATTTTTCTATGTAAAAATGTATCCTGACTTTTCTAGTAATCTGATTGGTAAATCTTCAGTATTCTATTCTACTAATGATAGTCCTTGTGCTGTACATTATATCTGCAAGTTGGTACCATTTTACTGACATCTCCCCATTCTTCCCAGTTCCCCAACCCATAACTTCTGTTCTAATCTCTGCTTCTGTGTATTCATCCTTTTCAGATTCCACATATGTGAGATAATGCAGAATATTTCTTTCTGTGCCTGACTTATTTCACTTACATATTGTCTTCCAGGTTCATCTGTTGTGGCAAATGGTAGAATTTACTTCTTCTCTAAGGCTGAATAACATTCCATTGTGTGTGTGCATGTGTGTGTGTGTGTATAAAATCATATTTTCTTAATTCATCAATAGATACTCAAGTGGTTTCCATGTCTTGGTTTTTGTGAATAATGCTGCAATAAACATTCAGAGGGCAGATATCTCTTTGATGTACTGATTTTTTATTGATTTTTCTTCTGCATGGATTCATGATCACCTGGGTTTTCTCATTTAATTTGTTAATGTGGGAAGCTGCATTATTAAATTATTTTATCTAATTATGCTAAATGAACTTTTTGTTACTGAGGGGAGGGAATCTTGGCCACTTTTTTTCATCTCCCCCACCCTCTTTATTCTTCCATTTGTGTTATAAATCACAATATTTGAAACCATGTTTTTCTACTGCTTATCTCCAAAAATTATTACTGTATCTTCTTCCAAATAGGCCTTTAGGAGCAAGTATGGAGACTTAACTACTGTTAGAAACAGTGTTACTACAGGAGAATGAGCTTTGAATCCAGACAATTGATTTCTCAGTGAACTTTAGAAACTAAAATATTCTGTGATCAGGAAAACACATATTTCTACTTAGAGATTTCTTAAGTCCTTCAATTTCCAGCAAAACTTTTCAAAAACTTCCATTCTTATTGTAACGCAAGCAAGGACAACTGGTTTCTGTCTTGTTGAGTGCAAATGATAGTTTACTCAAGTTTCTCTTTAAGGTATCCTCCTCTGAGTCCCAAGTACAAGGAATCCTTTGATGTGGGCTGTAACCTCTTTGCCAAGTTTTCTGCATACATTAAGAATACACAAAAGGATGCAAATAAAAGTAAGATACCTTTCTTTAAATCTACTTTTCTCACTTTCACACTCTCACATTCTCACCCAGCTGAAATAAGATTTTCCTGAATTTCCTCTGAAATTCTCTTGCATGAAGTTGTATTAAATTTAGAACCCAAGGTTCACTGTAGCAATTACCAATTTAGCTCACTTGTGTATTGACATGCCAGTTAGGAACTATAGGACTGTATACATTTAAGGTTCTTTAAACAGTAGTACCAACTATCTCCCCCAAACATTCTTGAATAGTTTTCCTATCCACTCAGTAACAAGAGCTATGTTTCTTCTTCCACTGTCTCTTTTGTGTTGGATAACATATCACTTTCCTTTTTTTAATGTAAAAACTAAAAATAAATAAAAATTCTACCAAGAAAAAAATGTCATTTTTCTTTCTTTGACACTCCTAACAATGTATCTCTCTAAGTCCAAACTATTTCCAACTCACCACTTGATCTGACTCTGTTCCATCAGTGAATAGTTAATCATTTTAAATAGTTAACTAACTACTGAAGACCCAGTGTAATCAATGTATATAGAGTGTCTAAATGTATGAAAAGTATATTGAGAATGTATGTAACCATTAAATAATACATTAATAATTAATCCCATGGTTTCATTGCTTCAGATTTTGAAAAATCTCTACTCAGAGAATTTAAGCGTCTGGATGAATACTTAAACACCCCACTTTTGGACGAAATTGATTCAGACAATGCTGAGGAACTCACAGTTTCCAGGAGATTGTTCTTGGATGGGAATCAGCTGACACTGGCTGACTGCAGCTTGTTACCCAAACTGAATATTATTAAAGTAAGTCTTTATAAGGCTGGCTGAACAGTATGGGATGGATTGCTGAGTTGCCAGAAGTGCAGGGATCTTCCAGAGTTAGGTTGGTTACATGGTAGCTTTGTCATTATCACCATACATATTGTATATGTCCATTTTCTCCTCAGAGGCAAGATCCACAATGAACTCCTATTGGAAGCATTAAAACTTTTCTTTCTTTCTAAATCAAAAGGTGTTTTTCACTTTCTTGTCTTTAAATCATTTCACAGAATTATTGAGAGAATTAAATAAAGCACATAAAACATTTAGAATAGTGCCTTGATAATAGCAAGTGATTAACAATGTAGACTGTTAATATTATTATGATTATTTACTCATTATTTTACCAAATTTTACTTAACAGAATTTATACAGAACTTACTCTCTGTGTCCTATGCCAGACACAGAGAATACATAAAGAAATAAGACATAGCTAAGACTCCAAATAAACTCTTAATCTAATGAAGAAGGATACGTGCTCCTTTATGTGCTCTCTTATTCTAAACATGTTCATAATAAAGAACAACATCAATGTAAACATGACTGCAAGCACTGTCTACATTTGTAGGAAATAATATTAAAATAAGAAGTCCAAGAATCTTTACATTTATTTTGTAGTTCATTTTGTAATAATTATTTTGTCAATAAGATTTCTTCAATTGACTTTTGCAATGTGTTTTTACACAGGAGCTATATTCCTGATGTCTACATTATTAACCTCTTTTTCCACTTTTTTTCTCCCAAATTATAGGTTGCTGCCAAGAAATACCGTGACTTTGACATTCCAGTAGAATTCTCAGGAGTCTGGCGCTATCTCCAAAATGCCTATGCCCGTGAAGAATTTATTCACACATGTCCTAAAGACAAAGAAATTGAAAATGCTTATGCAAATGTGGCTAAACAGAAGAGTTAAAATAGTTCTTTTCAGGAGAAAAATCTATATTTTTCTTTTATTATTTTTTTTTACACATTTAATCACTGTATATTATTACAGCATGCAAAATGAATTTTCCTAGCATGAATACACTGTATATTAGTCCAGATAAAGGTATTACCAGTGACCAGCAAATGGAGTAGCAGTTATATTGCCAGACTCCCACATGGCCAACCATTGTTGGAGTCTCAGACCCAATCTCGAAACTCACACTGGGCATCTGTACATGCATGTCCAAGATCTTGGGAAGAGAGTGGAGAAGAAGGGATTGTGGTGTGGCCAATCCCTCTAGAAGGTAATTTCTCACTTTCCCTCTCACTATCTCTGTTTCTGTCTTTCTCCAGCAAGCACGTGAGTCCTAAGGCAAAAACCTTTTTTAAAAAAAGATATTATGCGTGTTATCATCAATGGATAGTTTTTCATTTTTGTGGCCCTTAAATGTTTTGCTTCTTTCTTTTTCCCCTTGATGCCCTTTTTCTCACCTCCTCCATTTCCCACCCTCCTCCCACATTATCAGATTTCACTTGTTGCCATATTAGAACAGTTTTTGGAAATAAGAATATGAAAAATACTGTTTTCTCTCTACAACCCTTATCAAAATAATTCTGTATTTTCTAGATAAGCATTCATTTCTAGTTAACTCGGTATGAACTAGTTAACCATAAATAATCAGTGCATTGCATATTTTGTAGGTTTTTATGTTTTCACCTTATTTTATTTATTCCTGTAGCCAATCATTGCCATCTTGAATGACATGGAAAGCATCAAGATCTTTTTGTCTTTTGTTCAAATTCCTAGAATGCATAAACAAACGTATCAAGTTACAATTGACACAAGTAGAGCCAGGATCTCATGTTGCTTCCTAAAAACATTTCCATCTAAGTCATTTAAACAATTTTACATTTTTTTAGTTTAATACATGAAATCAGAGTGAGCATACCTAAGAGGCAAATACTAAAAGACTGATTTTTAAAAATCAGCTAGCAGAAGACATCAAGACCAACCAATCTTGGAATAGCATTCAATACCTAGAAATATGACCACCTCCTAGTCAGAGATGATAATATGGCCTTTGTGACCAGATTATATTAGTGCTAGATGAGAAAACATTCATTAGATAAAACATAATTTTAAAAAAGATCAGAAACAAATAAATGGCCAAGTTGGCAAGTCAATTGAATCTTTTATTCATAGAAATAAAAAGAAAACCAAGAAAATGGGTGACTAAAAGTCTTATTGATGTCCATAAAAAGGATATAGTCCTTAGAGGATAACCACAAAGCTTTTGACAGAATTTAAATGTTACATTACTATGGTCGACCTGCTCTTTCCTTTTTTATTTTTTTTATTATTATTATTTTTTTTGAGAGTTTTTTTGCTATAGGGCATGTGTGCTCGCCAGAAAGACAGAAAGACAGAAAGCTAGAAATCATCCCCCGGGGGGATGGCCACACTGCAATCCCTTCTCCTTCATTCTCATCTCAGGATCTTGGGAACACACACACACATGTACCTGGTGTGAGTTTAAGCCACCGGGTCTGGAACTCAAACCGCAGTTGACTACATGGGAGTCCAGCAACATAGCTATTATGCCAACTGCTGGTCTCTCATGCACTTTCCTTTTTTGAAGTTGCACTTCTGTTTGTGTTTCTTCTTTGAAGGAGCAAGAGTGAAGTTCGTTTTTTGTTTCCATATTCAAATGATTTGAGAGTTACTTTAACAAGGTAATCTAAATACATATACTAATCTAACATTTTTAAATGCCTATGTTTGTGGATTGGAAAATTTAATTTTGTTAAGATGGCAATACTCCCCAAATTAAACTATAGAGTCAATGCAATCCCTATCAACATCCCAGCTTCCCTAATTGCAAAAACTGATAAGCTGATCTTAAAATTCATGTGGAACAGGGGGACAGCAGGTCACATAGTGGTTAAGATGCTGGACTTCCACATGGTCAACTGCAGTTTGAGTCTTGGATCTGGCAGTTTGAAACTCATGCCTGGTGTGTATGTGTGCATGCCCAAAATCCTGAGAGGAGAATGGATAGAAGGGATTTCAGTATGGCCATCCCCCCCACCCCCGGGGGATGATTTCTCACTTTCTGGATCTCTGTCACTCTGTGTCTTTCTGGTGAATACTGAATACAGGTGCCCTATAGCAAAAAGTTCATATGGAATTGTATAGGGCCCCAAATATCCAAAATGATCTTGGAAAAGAAGAACACAGTAGGAGGACTCACACTTTTTTTTTTCAGAACTTAACTACAAAGCTGTAATAGACAAGACAGTGTTGTACTGGCATAAGGCTAGGCAAATAGATCAATAGAATAAAACTGAGAGTCCAGAAATAAATTCACACATCTATGGTCAATTGATTTTCAACAAGAGTGTCAAAATTATTCAATAGTGAAAAAATAGTCCTTCAGGGAGAAGTTGTTGGGACAACTAGATATTTACATTAAAAAATTAAGTTAGACCCCTACCTCGCACAACATATAAAAATTAATTCAAACATATCATAGACCTAAATGTATGAGTTAAGATTATAAGACTGTTAGAACAAAGCATCAAAGTAAGTCATCATGACCTCAGACATGGCAAAGTATTTTTAGACACGATACTGGAAGCACAAACAAAAGAAAAACTAGATAATCTGCACTTAATCAAAATTTAAAATTTTGTGTGTCAAAGGACATCATCAAGAAAGTGATGGCTACTGTGAACTAGATTTTTAAGGG
>NW_006201079.1:0-914 GCF_000334495.1 Tupaia belangeri chinensis | reverse complement strand
TTAAATATGCAAGACCTCTATGAGAAAAGACATATCATATTTCTTGACTAAAAGGGTTACTATGATCAGAATATCAATTCTACTCCAATTAATCTACATATTTAATGCAATCCCAATCAAATTACCAGAGATAATCCTCACATATTTAGAAAAAAAAAGGAAAAATAGTGGAACTCTCCCAAATTTATTCTATGAAGTCTCCATCACCCTTACCCTGAAAACAAAGAAAGGCAGGACAAGGGAGGGAAACTATAGACCAATACATCTGATAAATATAGATGCAAAAATTCCCAACAAGATACTAGCAAATAATATCCAAGAACATATATAAAAATTATACAAGGTGTACTTGCCATTTATGGAATCTGACTGCTTTTAAATGTCACTACAATATATATCATGTTGACTGACTTTTTTCAAACACGAAAGTGATATATTTCAATGTTCATATTCAGGCTAAAATTTAACTATAAATTTGCACAATTGACTTTCTCCTTCTCTCTTCCTCTAGAACACCCCAGACTTCCTCCCATAATAGAGAACACAAAGTCTTTAACTGCTGATCAAGAAAATAATATTCAACCCATTTTACTGATTTTAAAAGATACAACAATTTTCATACACTTCAATAATCTTTGAGAAATTGTAGCTGTTTATCTCTGAAGCACAGCAATTCATACCCAAAAGTATAAGATACCTAGGAATAAATCTAATCAAGGAAGTTAAAGATCAGAAGGAAAACTATGAGAAGGCAAAAAAAGTAATTTAAAATGACACAAGAAGTGGAAGGATATTCCACATTCCTATATTGGAAGAATTAATATAATCAAAATGACAATTCTACCCTAATTAATATACATATTTAATGCAATTCCTATCAAAGGACCAGAGACATTCTTCACAGATCTAGAAAA
>NW_006201078.1:0-827 GCF_000334495.1 Tupaia belangeri chinensis | reverse complement strand
ACTCTTCCTAGAATGCTCATGGATCTTTGGAAACAGGGAGTTTCTTTATTTGCCTGTGCTACACAAATGTGCTTCTTCCTTGTGCTGGGAGCCACAGAGTGTTTCCTTCTGGCTGTGATGGCCTATGACCGCTATGTGGCCATTTGTAACCCTCTGCACTATCCTCTAGTCATGAACCACAAGTTCTGCGTCCAGCTGGTGGCTGCCTGCTGGATCAGTGGAATTCCAGTAAACATAGGGATAACTGCCCAGATTTTTACTCTTCCCTTTTGTGAATGCAACCAAATCAACCACTTCTTCTGTGACATTCCTCCCATGCTCAAGCTGGCCTGTGGAGACATCTTTGTGAATGAGATGGTGGTCTATATATGTGCGGTGTTATTTGTCACTCTTCCCTTTATGTTGATCCTTGCATCCTATAGCAGAATTATCTCGACTATCCTGAAGTTGCCATCAAACACAGGAAGGACCAAAGCCTTTTCAACTTGTTCCTCCCACCTTCTAGTTGTAGTTTTATTCTATGGTTCAGCCACTATCACCTATTTAAAACCCCAATCCAATCAATATAAAGGAATAGACAAACTGCTCTCCCTTTTCTACACCATTTTGACCCCGATGTTCAATCCGATGATATACAGTCTGCGGAACAAAGATGTTACAGAGGCCCTGAGGAAATCCCTTTCCAAATTGTTAGCAAGCCATTGAAATAAGAGTTCATATTTATTTCTTTAATTTATGGGTGTATTTAATTGCCATGTATGCCCATCTTGTTCTGTATGATTAAGGAACTGATATAATTTACTTTTACCGGCCCATATGTACTCCAT
>NW_006201077.1:0-919 GCF_000334495.1 Tupaia belangeri chinensis | reverse complement strand
ACATGAGAGGGCATTAGTATCTTGAGCACTGGCCATTGCTTAGGGATAGACTGTAGGGGCGGTTACTTTTAGGCAATTGCACAGGTGTTGAGGGTGGGGAGATAAAACTTAAAATCAAGGTCTAGTTGGAAACCAGTGGTCATTACTAAAGGACTTACAACCTGGTGAGAGTAGGAGTTCAGAATGTGCACTTTAACTGAGTCTGACCTGACTTTTAAACCTGGATTTAATTTTACCAGTTGCATATGTTTAAGAGAGTACATTGAACAAAATCTCAGTATTCTCATCTATAAAATTTGGACACTGGGAATACTTAGCTCCTGAATGTATTCTGATGAGTATGGAGTGTCTTAACTCTATCACTATAAAATACTTGTCAGATGAACACATGCTGAATGAAGTGGAGGTTATTTTTTAATGTTTGCAGTTTAGTATTCTTTAACTTCAAATATCACAGTACATTTAGAACCAATATTTTGCCTTGAGCTAATTCATTTCATTATACACCTAAAATTTACCAATAGAAGAATAATTATCAATGGAAGAACATCCAAGTCCTTCATAAGGAAAAGATTGGTCTCTCGAGAACTGGCAGAACCCTTAAAGATGAGTTATGTCTGTGTTAGTTGAATTGTTTAATATTTACTCGAGATGATGTAATGATCCCTGGTGCTCCTGAATTCACATCTGAATCGAGAATCTTCAGAGATTTATCCCCAAAAGCAAACAACAATAAAAGGTAACACAGCTGCTATATAACAACGACTGAATTTACTCCTGTAAGATGAATAGATTCTTATTTCGAGAGGTAAGAACTTGGCTTTCGTAAGTAAACCTGGCTTACTAATTCCCATCTTTTTGTAAACAATGTCTTTTTTTAATTGGTGCCGGTGGGTATATGTGCTTGCCAGAAATAGAA
>NW_006201076.1:0-1044 GCF_000334495.1 Tupaia belangeri chinensis | reverse complement strand
CCGGTGGCTTAAAACTCACGCTGGGCTCGGGCTGCTGGACCATGTTGAACAGAGCCTGTGGCCGGCTCGCGTTGCTGCAGGGGACACGCGCGGCGCAGCCCGCTGTAGGAGCTTGCATGCTGCGGGGACCAGGTACTCGGCCTACCTGAGCGAGAGGGCAGAGAAGTCGGCCCCGCACCTTCAACCTGGCGCTGCTGGAGTTCCTGGTGTGCCCGCTCTCCAAGAAGCCACTCCGATATGAAGCAACAACAAATGAATTGATTAACAAAGATTTGGGAATAACCTATCCAATCACTGATGGGATTCCTAACATGATACCACAGGCAGCCAGGACAACACATCAAAATAAGAAGCAAGAAGAAACAGAGCAGCACTAGCTTATAATTACACACACAACAGCAGCTCGATTTCCTGAAAATCAAGTACCTTTCAGCACAGGTCGCGGGTAACAAGTGGAGGAGAAGGATGTTTCTGTCTCTCCCTACGCTGACTATTCTTATTCCACTGGTCTCTGTAGCGGGGCTGTTCTACTCGGCCTCTGTGGAGGAAAACTTCCTGCAGGGCTGCACAAGCACAGCCAGCCTCTGCTTCTACAATCTGCTCCTGCCAATCACCATCGCCCTGTATGTGTTCTTCCACCTTTGGACTAGGATGGGTATTAAACTCTTCCGGCATAATTAATTCAACCAGAGCCAGGATGGTGTATATGTCAGTGATAGGTTTGGGGCATCTTTCTTTTTTTTTTTTTTTTTTGGAGAGTTTTTTTCGTTATAGGGCACATGCGCTCGCCAGACAGAGAGAAACATAGAGACAGAAAGCGAGAAATCACCCCCCAGGGGGGATGGCCATGCCACAATCCCTTCTCCTCCATTGTCCTCTCAGGATCTTGGGCACGCACACACACGTGCCCGGCGTGAGGTTCAAGCCACCAGGTCTGTGATGCGAACAGGGTCGACTACGTGGGAGGCCAGCGACATAGCCATTACACTAACTGCTGGTTACCAGGGCATCTTTCTTTGACAGCTCAAGTAGAGGGGAATACTG
>NW_006201075.1:0-327 GCF_000334495.1 Tupaia belangeri chinensis | reverse complement strand
AAGAGCAAAGAAAAACAAAACAAAACAAAATGAAATTGCACCAAATTCAAATCACCAAAATTCAGAGAGTCCAAAGGCAAGTGGGGAAGGGCCAGAGGATGAATCACAGGTCAGGCCGCCTTGTGTCCAGAACTCCTGGCCAGCTCGATCCGGTTTGCGAGTGGGGTGGGGTTCGAGTTTGTCTTAAAGTCCCATACAACCAACCTGTGGTCCAAGAAGGAGGAAGGGTGCGGATGCATGAAGTGTCAGTGGGGTCGGGTCTGCAGCCTCCAGCCGCCTGGTGTCCGGAACTGCTTGAGAAAAGAAGAGATTTTGGCATGACCATCC
>NW_006201074.1:0-870 GCF_000334495.1 Tupaia belangeri chinensis | reverse complement strand
ATCAAAAAGAGAGGTCAAGCAAATAACACTGGTAAATATAGATACAAAAATTCTCAACAAATATTAACACCTAAAAACAACATCATATAAAAACCATAATACACAACATCCAGGTGGTATTTTTTCCTAGAATGGAGTAGGGGCTCCATATTTTAAAAATTAGCATAGATGTTAGCAGGTGGCATAGTGATTATAGCGCTGGACTCTCATATGGCTAACCATGTATCACAGACAGTGTGGCGAAAATACACCGTGTGTGTGTGTGTGTGTGTGTGTGTGTGTGTCCAAAACCCTCCAGACGAGAATGGAGGTGAAGGGATTGTGTCATGGCCATTCCCGCTGGAGAGTGACTTCTCACTTTTCCACTGTCTCTTTGTTTCTCTCCTGTTAGCCCTATGGTAAAAACCTTTGAAAAAAATTAGTACAGCTATCATATTAACAGTAGAAAGGAAAAAAATAAGTCACCTATTTAATCAATTGGTGCCAAAAAAGCATTCATGATATAAACTTACCAAACTAATAATACAAGGAGATTTTCACAAACTGATAAAAGACTTTACATATTATCTTATAATTGCATCTTGATAATAAAGAATAAGTGATTTTCCCCATGTAATGGGAGCAAGGCCAAAATGTTCTCTTCTGTTTTATTCAACTACTCAAGATGTCCTCATTAGTGCAGTAAGGCAAAAAGGAGGAAGAAAGAGAGTGAAAGAAACAACAAGTATTTTAAAGGAATATGGATTGTAAAGCACTGTAAAGAAAGAAATAAAATCATTTTATTTGTAGATGCTATGACTATCTATGTAAAATTCTAATGAATCTTAGAAAAAAAACAAACAAACAAAAACCCTCAAACCACTCTTATTT
>NW_006201073.1:0-685 GCF_000334495.1 Tupaia belangeri chinensis | reverse complement strand
TTTATTTAAATAATCCCCCCAATAACATGTCAATATGTGTTTAAGAGAGACCTGGTATCAGGTGGCGGGCCTGGGCCTGCGCGCGGCGGCGGGCCTGGGCCTGCACGGGGCTCTGCTCCACGTTCCAGGTCCCGGGCCTCCTGGCCCCCGCTGCCTCTCCGGCGCTGGGTGTGTCCTTCGCTCTACGCAGGTGCGGGCCAGCGGCGCGGGGCTGTCCTTCCTTTTTCTGGCTGGGCGGGCGAATGGGAGGTGACACTGGGTCCCACGCACAATCGCGCACTCGGGGCTGGCGTGTGGCCGCCGGGTCTGCGCATGGCCGCTGGTCATGCGCCAGCACGTGACCGCCAGGTCTGCCCGTGGCCCCTGGGCCTACGCGTGGCCGCCGGGCCTGCTGCTGCGTGTGGCCTGTGTGTGGCCGCTGGGCCAGTGTGTGGCCGCCGGGTCTGCATGTGGTCTCCAGGCCAGTGTGTGGCTCCCGGGGCAGTGCGTGGCTACCGGTCCTGAGCGTGGCCCCTGGGCCTGCACTTGGCCCCTGGGCCTGAGCATGGCCACCAGGCCTGCACCTGCACATGGCCACCGGGTCTGCACGTGGTTGCCGAGCAAGCGCGTGGCCACCGGGCCAGCATGTGGCCTGTGGGCCTGGGCATGGCCGTTGGGCCTGCGTCTGCACATGGCCGCCGGGCCT
>NW_006201072.1:0-571 GCF_000334495.1 Tupaia belangeri chinensis | reverse complement strand
ATGATGGCTGAACCTATCAACAACTCAAAAGAAAGTAAACTGTTTAAATTGGGAAAGCAAAGCATGGTAAAAAAAGAAAAAGTCATTAATGTTTTACTCAAAAGTCATAAAATTCTATTTCGCCAGTGCAGTCTTAGTGCAAACTCTCTTCTTTTTTTTTTTTCTCTTTTGAGAGATTTTTACACTATAGAAATAAGAATATTCCCAAATATTTTCCAATTCCAGAGGGGTCAGGAAGGAAGAAAAGTTTGTTTCCATTTAAAGAAACAAATAAAAATATTTTAACATATTGCTGAAACTATCAACAACTCAAAAGAAAGTAAACTGTTTAAACTGGGGAAATAAAGAATAGTTAAAAAAAAATCAGTAATGTTTTACTCAAAAGTCATAAAATTCTATTTCGCCAGTTCAGTCTTATGTTCAATCTTCTGTTGAATATGCAGTGTTGCTGTGGTCTAATTGTTCCATTTAAATCCTGGAAGTTAACATTCTACATTGTTATTGATATTTCTTGTTCCTAGTTTTAAATTAGTTGTTTCATGGTTGCCTTTTGTTCTATTATTTCTGTATG
>NW_006201071.1:2093-2905 GCF_000334495.1 Tupaia belangeri chinensis | reverse complement strand
AGTAAGGTGAGTATTGTATATTTTGGTATGCTAGAGAGAGTATGAATGGGAAGGAATTGTCAGGAGGCAAAGTGTTCTTGCCTGGAATATGGATTCCTTGGAGCCACATACAGAGCTAGTGTCAATGACAGAAGGAAATAATTACTGAGTAGAGAAGGTATGTGCGTCAAGGCCACAGGCCAGTTCGTAACATCTCCTAATTTAATTTAACACGATCCTTGCTGTTCAGCATTGTTAGCTCTTGATGTGTGAAGCCATGAATCTGTATCTCTTTAAATTCTTTAGGATAATATGAAACTTAGCTTTTTTTATTTTATGGAAGAATCAGGGAAGAATCAGGGACATTTCCAGCATTTGGAGAGTATTCTTATAGTACTTTAATTTCTGCAATAGTGTCTAAATTATAGCAGATTAAATTATACTATTCTGAAATGACGATACAGATTTTTTATTTTCTCTTACATATGATGTAGATAAAACACACAGGATCTGCGTGGTGATAGAAAACATTTGTTATCTATTCATTGTGGTGAGACTCTTTTCTTTCTTGAAGTCAGGAAAGAAGACTAAATCAAAGGCAACTTGATAAACTGAGGTTTACATATTAGAAAAAAGTCCTGGTCTTCAGTAGTTTTTAGAATTAAATTATGTTGTGCTGTTTTCTGGCTTTCAAAGACCATCCTAGTGTCATTCCTAAGTTCAATGTTTATTTTAATACTATTTTAGTTTATTTAGAAAGTAATTCCCCAACCTCCACTTTTTTTTTAACATAATGGGTTTATGTTTAATAAACTTAGTAATTCTAATGTAAC
>NW_006201071.1:0-846 GCF_000334495.1 Tupaia belangeri chinensis | reverse complement strand
ACTAGATACACACTGAGGTCTACAGATCTGAGTATCAAGAACCTGACTGTAGCCAACTCCTTGATCATACTTTTTAAAGGAATCCCACTGACACTGACAGCTTTTGTGTCAAAGCATTCCCTGAGTGATATAGAGTGCAAACTCATCTTCTATGTTCACAGGGTGGGCTGAGTGATATTGAGTGCAAACTTGTCTTCCATGTTCACAGAGTGGGCAGAGGTGTGTCTATGGGAAATACCTGCCTCTTGAGTGTTTTCCAGGCCATCACCATCAGCTCCAGGGACTATAGATGGACAGAGCTGAAACTGCAAATTCACAAATACATTGGATTTCTCAGCATCCTGTGCTGGGTCCTGAACATGTTGGTCAATATCTGTGTTTCTATGTACATGGTTGGCAAGCGGAACAGCAAAAACAGCATGGCAGAAACTGATTATGGATACTGCTCTGGGACTGTTAATAACAGGACTGCACTATCACTATATAATTCACTGTTGTTATCCTATGATGTTTTGTGTTTGGGGCTCATGATCTGGGCCAGCGGTTCCATGGTTTTCACCCTGTACAGGCACATTCATGGGACCAACCTCTCCCCCAGACCATCCTCCGAGTCCAGGATCACCCAGAGTATTATTGTCCTAGTGAGAATTTTTGTATCATTTTACACCCTCTCCTCAATCCTTTCATTATATATCTCTCTTTTTCTTAAGCCCAGTTGGTGGCTGGTGAACACCTCTGCACTAATCACTTCTTGTTACCCTACAATCAGCCCCTTTGTTCTCATGAGTCAAGATCTCAGGATATCTAGGCTCATTTCTCCATGTTATGGGAGGAATGCACAGTTCC